>NC_136802.1:9245540-9626829 GCF_951216825.1 Electrona antarctica | reverse complement strand
GTGAGAGCATGTGATGAAGTGCATTGTGTAACAGACGAAGAGGCACTCCACAAAAACACTTCAGGGCGTGTGTGTGTGTGTGTGTGTGTGTGTGTGTGTGTATGTGAGTGAGTGAGTGAGTGAGTGAGTGAGTGAGTGAGTGAGAGAGCGAGGGGGGGGTGGGGGGGGGGGGGGGGTGGCGGGGGGTACATTTCTGTCTATCTGCATTGCTGAAATCAGGAGACTCATGCACTTCCTGTTGTTACCCAGGATCGTAGGGTGTCAGCCAGAGGGAATATTTTACAATTTAGTCGTTTTAAGCAGACTCTTATTCCAGAGCGTGTGTGTATATGTAAATATGACAACGTTACAAGCAGCTAATCATATTTTAAATGAACAGCACTCTGGTTTTTACAAAAGGAAAGTGGCAGCTATAAAGCATCGGAATAAATGTTTAAAATGGTTTGTGATCATTGTTGAGTGTAGTGTGAAGTGGGTGAAGGCCTTTTGCAGCGGCCTTCATTTATTGGAACATTTGCCAGAAATATATAGCAAGTCTACAAGCTCACAGAGTTGTTGTAACGCAACACGTTGTGAGCTTGCAGATCTGTTATTTCTGGTGTAGAAGGAAACAAGCGCAGCCAACCTAAGGTCTGTTTCACTAAGTATAGACTATAGAGGGTGGAAGTGGTTAAACCATGGATGTATGAACATTATTTTACACAGTGAACGTCATAGTTGTAGCTAAACGGTGCTAATTCACCCTTCTCTTTACCCCCGGGTTTCACAAAGTAACGGAAGGTAATTGGATTACATGACCGAGTTGGCATTCATTACTTTTACTTTCGGTACTTTAACCCATTTTGGGCAGGAACCCCTTTTGGTGTTTTATTTAAAGCATTATGTTATACTTTAGCTATTGAAAAATAGCAGATCTACAAGCTCATAGCGTGGCACCGAGTGAGATAGAGCTTGTAGGTCTGCTATTTTTGAAAAATCGTAAAAATGTGGCACAAATCTTTGAATATATATTCTTTCAGAGTTAACGTTTTAATTCATAGCTTTGCTTCTGGGGGGTCCCGGGTCCCTGGAACAACATATTTTCAGATGGCGGTCGGCGACCAAATACATATAATTCTGGGGGTCCTTGACATAAAAAAGGTTGAGCACCACTGACATAGAAACATAGGTTTTTCTTCTAAATCATGAAAACTGTCATGACTTAGAAGACATTTTGTAGAATCGAGCTCAGGTCTAAATGATGCCAGTACTTAAGTACATTTTGAATTCCGGAACAGAGTATTTCTATATTGCAGTATTCATACTTTTACTTAAAACATGTGAGTAGTTTTTTCCACCATGCACTGACAGCCACAGTCAGTCTCACATGCTCCACATCAGAGGTTCTCAAACTTCTTCATGTCAAGGACCCCCAAATTGACTCTTATTATCCCGCGGACCCCCATTTGAAGACATGACAGGGACCCCCATTAGAGAAGAGGTCTAGCAGTGATTGTATAGGACCCCCAGTTTGACATGCATTAGGCTACGGACCCCCATTTAATGGCCTTTCCATCTCTGAGACCCCAATTTATATTGTAAAATCAATGTTAATTTAACTCAGAGTGTACAAATGGAAAACTCAGAGTTACAGACCCATAAGGGTCCATTTGGTTCCAAACTATCATTTAGCTGGAGACCCCCTGGAACTCCCTCAAGGACCCCTGGGGGTCCCCGGACCCTACTTTGAGAACCACTGCTCCAACTACCAGCTCTGTGGCAGCAGAGAGGTGCAGGTGAAGGCAAGTTCCTGTTTTCTATAGATAACAATTTTGCATGAAGAGAAGCTCACAGTTTCACCCACAAAACCCTCAGGAATTTGAAAGCGTATTTTATTTGCACACCGTTGCAGCAGCAGTTATATTCACCCACCCCAGTCAAATACCAAAGCTGTGTTTTCTGACTAACTCCTGTGGAATTTCACATGCGCCACCAAACCAACCACCACCACCGTATAGTCTATATATAAACTAAGACGCAAAACGCAAATTCAGTCATGTTTGTTTTCCTTCCATTAAACAGCTGGACCACCTGAAGAGTTTACATAGTACACATAGTACATGCATACATTTCCTAAATGATTATATCTGGTTTCAGTATTCATTTATGATATATTTTCTCTATTATTAAGGATATTTTTGCAGTCAGTTTGGATTGGGGTGGGGAGGGGGGATTGGGGTGGGGAGGGGGGGAGAGGCGTGGGGAGGGGCAAAGGGCGTGGGTCGCGATACATGGCCAAAGCATTTCCGGGGGTCCCCAGCCAAAAAACGTTGAGAACCCCTGGACTAGGTGATGAAAGCCCACCCAACGATACATAGTTACATGCACTACATCAGGGGTTTTCAAGTGATTGTGAACGAGGGACCACCACCCTGATTTATAGAATCAACCTGCGACACCCACCCTGAAGTATTGACTCTCACTTCTAGACCAGAGCAGCCAATGCGTTCCTCCAGGCTTTCATTTTTTGCGCCGACGAAAATGAAAGCCTGGTACCGAGGCTATATGCATCCCATGTGGATACTGTACCTCCCACTGTTTCCAACCAATGGTCCATTCTCATTGACTACTAATAATGTCCTAATAATATTGACTCCCCAAACAAACAATCCGGTGAATTTCCCCCCTCTTGAGATTCAAATTCTATTGAATTTCTTTAGTCACACACGTTACCGCAGTGAAATTTGTTCTTGATTTGACCTCCCCAATCCAACCATTTGATGCTGAGTGCCAAGCAAGGAAGGCATTGGGTCCCATTTTTACAGTCTTTGGTATGACCCGGCCAGGGATCGAACCCCCGACCTCCCAGTTTCAAGGCGGACACTCTAACCACAAGGCCACTGCGTCTGATTGACTACATGACTACACGGACGTTCATCATAGGTCAACAGGTCATTCAGTTCACTGTTTCTCAACTATAGTGGAAAGACATTTCCAGAAAATTGGTCAGGGACCACATGCGATACTTCCAGGGGCCACCAAGTGGTCCGCGGACCCCCTGTTGAAAACCCCTCTACACTGTATGCACGTCTCCTTCTCAACACGATAAACACTGCAGCGTAACACAATAACAGTTTACAGTCGGTATAAATAACAAACTGGTCACATACTGGAAACCAGTGTGGTGTATAAAACCAAAGATCTTTTCCTGTGCAGGTGCATCACGATACCCATTTATTTTCTCTTTTTTGTTTCTCGTTTTTTATCCTAACTTCCTTAGCCCATTTAGACCTGGGGACGGATCTGTGTCGCCTCATGGCTTTGTTTTAACCACTTTAACCATTATTTTAAACATTAACTGTTGAAAAATAGCAGATCTACAAGCTCGTAGCGCGGCACTCGGTGCCGCGCTACGAGCTTGTCAATCTGCTATTTTTGAAAAAAATCGTGAAAATGAGTGCAAATCATTGAATATATATTCTTTCACGGCGAACGTTTTTAACTCAAATCTTTGCTTCTGGGGAGGTCCCAGGAACAACATATTTTCAGATGGGGGTCGGCGACCCAATTACATATAATTTTTGGCGTCCTTGACACCATGAAATAGTCTGAGAACCACTGATATAGAAACATAGGGTTTTTTTTCCAGAAAACTGTCATGATTTAGATTACATTTGTCTCAGGTCTCAATGGATTAGAGAAAGTAAGTAATGCATGCCAACAAACAACCTACAAATCACTGGCTCGCAATCATCATCATCATTACGATCAATAGTCACCCTGATGCATCAGCCTGTGCTTCAACTAACATGACCTGTCCGGCTGTCCCAGGATGATTACATTCCAATCCAGCTGTTTGATGCATGGCCTTTCATTCCCCTCTTTCAAAATGCATGCAACTACTCCTCTACCTCGCTCTATACCTCTCTCTCTCTCTCTCTCCCCATTGCCCTCCCTCCCTCATGAGAGACACTGACAGGTTGAGATTACACAGCGATCTCTGGCCTCTAATGGAACGTGGGTGTGTGTGTGTGTGAGAGAGAGAGAGAGAGAGAGAGAGAGAGAGAGAGAGAGAGAGAGAGAGAGAGAGAGAGAGAGAGAGAGAGAGAGAGAGAGAGAGAGAGAGAGAGAGAGAGAGAGAGAGAGAAGGCAGGGGAATACAGTGCAACCAGTGGCTGTCTGAACAGCTGTTCTCTATCATTTTCACTATGTGCTCATTCCATCCATCCATCCACCTTCAACCGCTTATCCGTAGTCGGGTTGCGGGGGGCAACAGCTCCACCAGAGAGCTCCAGACTTCCATACTCCATAGCAACATTAGTAACTTCCTCCTGGGGGATCCCGAGGCTTTCCAAGGCCAGTGAGTCGATGTGACCCCTCCATCTGCGCCTTGGTCTGCCCCGGGGGTCTCCTCCCAGTGGGACGTGCCTCGAGGGCATCCTAACCAGATGCCCGAACCACCTAGGCTGGCTCCTTTCCAGGCAGCGACTCTACTCCGAGTCTCTTTTGCAAAATGAAATTAGCTGTGTGTTCATTTTGACAGGTAAATGCAGCAGAGGGTAATAATTAAGCAATAAGCCACGAGAGGTCTCAGGTTATCGGGTATTTTACGGCAAGTAGACTATGTGACGTGAGAATAGTGCTTGATGTCTTTACGGGGCTGCCTGGAGCCACACATTCACAGTCATATGAGCCGGGCGGTGCTTAGACGCCCGCACGGCATGGGTTCGTACAGCAATCAAGCGCTCCCCTTCCCAGTACAGCTACAGAGATGCGGAATCAGCTGCGAATGATATAAAGTGATTGAAGGTGTGGGTTATCGGTGAAATTTACAGCGGTCACGTGACGGTAACCAGCCAATCAGAATCAAGTATTGGGACTAATATTAATTTTGGGTGCGTTCCATAATATAAAATGTTCTGTGTGCCAGAATGAAGTTGACGGTACCAGGCACATTCTGGTGCACAGTAACAACTAAATGAAACCCACACCAATCAATGTCCTTATAATTACCTGAAGCTGTCAAAATGACCACTGTGAAAAAGAGTCCATTACTTATATTTTCCTCTCCTGTGAGCTATATATAATCCCCCCAAACCGGCTCTTCTCATCTCTCTACTATAGTCCACTTCTCTTCTTGTTAATAATTAGCCCGGTTCTTCAACCTTGATATTTACCGCTCCGCCTTTCGGCATAAATCAGCTCTCTTCACAAAAGGATCCAATTACGGCTTGACTGTCCTAACAAGTGTCACACTGGGGCGGGCTGCGGTGTAAGGGGGCGTCACTGCAGGTGTTGGAAGTGATGTTAAATGTCAAGGGCGTGTGTGTGTGTGACCGAGGCCTAACGTGATAGTGGCACTGCAGCAATAGAGGAGAAGGAGAGTGTTCTTTAACCTTTTTATCTTCTACATCTGTTAGTGTTCTGAATCTACTGTAAGATGCCCGCAACATCACCAAACCAAGGCCAAAGAATAGAATGTGAAGAGAGAAAAAGCACTCTGAAATGGCCTTTCAAAAGATTTGCTACACTAACAATGCAAATATAGCATTCTGAATGCTCCAAATCCTGTATTTTTCAAGTTAAACACCACTCACTTGTCAGGACATGGGAATTGACACAGGGCATGGAGAGTGCTGCTGTGAGCTAACGGCTATTGGATAAAGCACCATCTGATGATCTGACATATTGGACTTTGTACTAATTGATCCGTGCTTTGCTGGCAACACATTCGTTGAGTGGCACAGTAGGCTGCCGTTATGTGATTCTATTGCCGACTTATCAGATTGGCTCTGAATTTCCCCTATATTCCAATTCAGAGCAACAGATGCTGGCTAAGTGCCATGGTTCAACAGTGTGCTTCATGGCTCTCTTCAAACCAGCCTCACCACATGGAGCCACGGCGTGACCTCAGGTGGACCCTGCTGCTGTGAAACTTCTCTGGAGAAGATCTTTTAAACTCCTCTCCTTCTCTCCCACAAGGATGTGATGATGAGCTGTTGGAAGCAGCCAGACATGACTCGCATGTATAAAATCCGTCTGGGTCGGATAAATGATTGGCGGCATGACTGCCTGCAGCCACTAGGCCGAATAATCAAGAGAGCCCCAACACTCACAGAGATCTCCTATAGGCTATAATCCCCCCCGCCACTATGTGGTCGAGGGGAGACAATCACCTCCAAGCCGCAGCATGTCAGACGGACCCAGCACATATCTCCAGACAGCGGGTAATGAGGGTGCCAGAGCGGCAGATTGATTGGAAACAAAGTGTGCTAGAGGTTTTTTGGGGGGTTTTTCTACCTCTCTTTTGTTTTATTCATCACCCTGTGGCACAAAATCGAGACAATACCGAGAAGGCGGCCCTGCACTCATTGTTGGTGTTTTCAGCCCCAAGCCATATCTGCAAAGCCCAACACACACCGTCTGTGAGGCGGGTGCGCAGCGACGCGGCACAGTATTGCCGCGCGTCATAGCCGCACAGCAACACCCACAGGACGCGGCGCGCTACCGCGCGGCTGGCCAGCCACGCCCACGGATTCCCGGATGGAGGCCGCGCGGCAACGCCTGGAAAATAGAACAGCGGCGTATCGGAGCGTCAGGCGAGGCGTGAACGCGCGTCTGACAACGGCGGTGTGGGATAGGTTCATTGAAAATAACGGCGGCGGCTGTTTTGACGCGCAGCGTTCACAGACGGTGTGTGTTGGGCTTTAAAATACAAGTTGTTGGGGCCATGCATCCATCCAGCCACGGGTGAACATGTACTGTATGTCGGACATTACTATTACTAACCCTACCCCAAACCTAAACATAACCGCAAGCACGACGCAACGCATGTCGGACTAAAGTAAACTTTACTTTATCCGCAAAAATGATGGCATGGGCAGGATTTGAACCCAGGAGGTACAGTATGGATTGAAAGTCTATTGCCTATAACGAGCCATGCTACGAGCTGGCTGCTGGAATGCTTTTCCAGAGTCTACTACATTATAACACGCCCAGCTCATGCTGTAAAAGAAAAGGAAAAACCCCGCCCAGTAGGGGAGGGGTAAGAAAAGCCCTGCCCAGTAAGGGGAGGAGATGGGGAGGAGGGGAGCGAGGCTTCCCTCCCCATCCCCTCACAGTATTTCTTGAAGGAATAGCTGAGGGCTGATTTCACCCAACACCTCATTGTCATTACCACAATGTGCCTAGGCAACCTTAGGCACGGGTGCCAACATTCAGCCTGGGTTCCAGCCTGAATCGCTGCGTTCCATGGATTTGTTTTGTCACTTCGCTACTCAGTCTGGAAAGGGTCCTATCTCTAGGGTTGGCGGGACATGCAAAAGGGTGAAGTGGACCCGTGGCTTCGGAAGGGTCTGTGCGGTGCGGGTTGGGGGGAAAACACCAGTTTGACGTTGTATCAATGCGTTGCCCTGCAACGTCCCGTTATCGTTCACTAAACTCACCCCACACAGCCGTCGGACTACTGAATCAAATTCATGTACGTATATAGGATTTTACTCTCGAGTGTCGAGTGGCGTAATTTTTTCAACAGTGAGAAGCATGGATAGAGTGGCGCTGGCTGATGATGTATCAGCAACAATGTAACAGGTGACGTTATGAAATGCGAGTTTTCTGCCTGCTGGCCAGACTGAGTAGCGCAGTGACAATACAATCCGTGGAACACAGAGAATCAAGCTGGAACCCAGTATAACATTGGCACAGGAGAGGGTGATCGCTGGCACACTGGCATAAGTGTGAGAGACATTTTTTCTTTTAAAATATTTTAAAAAAAAAGTCTAGTCAGTTAAATGAAGCCCCTGCACATTTACATACAAATTACACGCTGCACATAACTCTACCTTCATTCAAACTCCTATAACTCTGACTGGGGAGGGAGTCTGGGAGAAAGTTTGCGTAATTGCTCTAATGATCATTCAGGTGAACCACTGAGAACCACTGATTTAGAGCATGTGCGGTACGTGGTATAGGGCCTCGGGATTTATTGAAAGAAAATCGTACAATCAATTATTTTTTATTGTTTGTTTCTTAATTGAAACTTGGCAGTGAATTTAATTTGTTCAAGTCACTGTTGCACCTTGGCTTGGCCTCATCTCCTCACCATTACACACGTTAAGATAAAGAACATATATAATATAGTTTATTCATTTGTATAGTTCGCTAGAGGATAAGTCCCTTGAGTTGCAGCAACTCGTTTTCAAGGGGGTCCGCAAGGCACAACATATAAAGAACAATACAGTACAAAACAAACAATTAGCACATACACATAAAGGCTCGTCCTCCCCCAACTCAAACCCACCACAAACCCACTACATCAGTATACGTGTAGCCTTAATAGAGGTTCATTAAGAAAAAAAAATATATATGCACAAAATAAATACATAATACAAGCCATCTCCCCATCCTTCAGGGCAGCTCACAGAGGCGTGACACAACCAGGGAGTACACTGCATGTATGCATGGTACACTTTTAACCAAAGATATGGTACAGAGAAGCACAACAAGCAACAAAGATGTTAAGAAAATAATATTTTCCCACCAAAACTTAAGCATTATTAAACCGGGATTATGTTGGCTATCCTATTATTATCCTGCTATTATCCATGAGTGACATTAGGCTCCATAATTACACACCATGTAATTGTGGCTGATTTGGTTTGGCAGTGAAGTGAATACACTTGATTGAAAGACTAGGTAGTTTATTTGTCAAGCCAACAATGCACTGATGTGCTGCTTTCTTGGCAACATACCATATAGATAGGCTCTTCAGCTGGCACTGCACTAGGAGAGCAGGGGGAGGGAATAAAGCCCCCATATAGTTTCATACAGCCACACACACACACAAACAGCTGTTGAGCCTGGAGTCTTGGTTGAGTAGCCTTGGCTATATAGTTTTCCAGGGGAGGAAACAAGAAAACACCAGCTGGTTTGCTTTATATAGCCAATACTGTCATTCATGCCATGTTTATGGTGCAAGCAAGCAAATATCTGATTCTCTAGTCTAGTGATAATAGGGGAGGCTGGTGCGGTTTTCGGTTTTCACATGATAATAGCACATCATATCCTGTCATCATAGCTAGGCTATAGGCGTGCAATTAGACCAGGCGTTAGCGTTTCAACTTGCATAAAAGATCCCGACCCGTGGATAACTTTTGCTGTTGTGTAGGCTATTATTACTTAATTGTGAAATAACTCCCTGCATCTGCATGGGTATGTTTGTTTGGCATGGCAGAACTTGCAGGAGCAGCACACAGGTTGTGAAACATCAACTAAAACATGCATGCGTAATAATAAAACAATCCAAAAGAGGAAATAACAAAACAGACACACATTACTTATGCCCTACCTTCAGTTCACAGCTTGAAGAGTCCCACCACCATGTTCGACTATCTCTCTCTCAGTGGCGCGATGCTGCTACACTACAGTAATAATTTCGGAATGTGCTCTCTGAGATGCAAATGCATTACATCACCAGACCCGAAACGCCCATTTGATAGCGAAACTCTGATCAGAGAACTGTTTGTGTCTGTCTGCGCAAAGAAACAAAACGCAATTAAGTCGCAGTATAGCCTAAATAGAGAGAGAAACAGACGCACGGGGTCCTGGTGGCGGTATGTGTTATAATGTGTAAGCTATGCGGGCACTGGGCACAACCCACTGCTACAAGTTGAGGAGGGTGTGTGTCAGTGTGTGTGTGTGTGTGTGTGTGTGTGTGTGACTGTGTGCGTGCGTGCGCGCGCCACATGGATCGCATTGCCGGAGCGCGTGCCATGCCAGCCCATGCATAATCCTTCCAGCTGTGTGTGTGTGTGTGTGTGTGTGCTGCAGTGCTGACAACCACAACAAGCAGTCAAATGAGTCAATGCATTCTACTACTACTACAAACAACGGCACGGTGCGATCGACACGCTTCTTTCACACACTATTTACATTAGCCTAATAAGTTGATCTTCACTTCACGTGTCATACAGTGCCCGTTTGATTTTTTTTACATTTTATTTATTGGGTTGGGTGGGTTTAATTCGTGGTGGGGATCAGTGTTTGAATCACTTGAATGAGGCGCAAATTAAGCGTTTTGCGCGCGCACAAACACACACACACGCGCGCGCGCACTGCCACTGTCGCGCGCGCACGCAGAGAGCGAGAGGTTTGTGTGTGTGTGCGTGTGTGTGTGTGTGTGTGTGTGTGTGTGTGTGTGAGTGAGAGAGAGAGAGAGAGAGAGAGAGAGAGAGAGAGACTCCTCCTCTGCCCTAATAAACCAACCAGGAAGGAACAGCCTGCCCTGTGTCGCGGTGGTTACAGTATGTATATGAACATTATTTTAATAATCATGTTCAACACAACTATTTGCTTTCGTGTATTGCCTTGAAAAGTGATTGCTACGCTCTGCTGAAACAATTTCCATGCTGGCTGCTCACTTACTGTTTGGATAGGAAAGTGAAACTCATATTATGACATCTGATATCATACTCAGCTCATGTCAGTCCATGAATCAATCAACAGTACAGACAGTAGCCTACGGCTCTATAGCCTTGATAAAGACTTAGGATAGTGGTTTTCAACCAGTGGTCCGGGGACCACTAGTGGTCCTTGAGGGGGTTCCAGCTGGTCCCCAGCTAAATGATAGAGAGTTGGTAACCAAATGATTGTTTAACTCTTGAGAGTCTACACACAATTAGATCATGTAGAAGAATTGTTATTTTGATCAACGTTTGCCTGTTATATCTCTCCTAATGGTACCGACATCAATACAGCATTGGAAATGTGGACAAAATCTTATCCAATGACAACAACATATTTTGTGTCTGAGAGGCTATAAATGTCATCAAAAGGTCAGGTGGACCCTGGCTCAAATGCCACAGAAATAATGGAGCTTGAAATGAAAAGGGTTGAAAACCACTGACTTGGAACTAAGACTATGTACAGTAGCCTACAGTACAAAACATGACATCATGGCAGACAGTGATCATGATTGCATCGCATCTCTGGTATAAGACTAGGCTGAAACATGCCCTGAAACAAAACATGACTGTCATGACTCATATGTCATACAGACAAGTCGAGCATCATTCAAGGGCGGCGGCGGTGGCTCAGAAGTAGAGTGGCCGGATGGCAACCGCAAGGTTGCCAGTTCGAACCCGGGGGCTCCCCCAGAGTTAGTGTCGAAGTGTCCTTGAGCAAGACTCTGAACCCCTAATAGAGGGTATGCTCGTGACATCATCATCATACAAGGAAGTTATGCGGGAATGCGTACTGAGTGGCAAAAAACTACTTTCTGGCCTTGATTGCATGAAATTACTTTAAACAACATTAAATTAACTTTGTCACTCGATCTGCCATTCACTATATGCATGCGCATACCCTCTATTGCTCCCGATGTACTGGTTGGTGCCTTGCATGGTTTCCACTGCCATCGGTGTGTGAATGTGTGTGTGAGTGGGTGAATGTAATGCACAATCTATGTAAAGCGCCTTGGATAACGGCGCTATATAAATGCACCATTTACCATTTACATCTTACAGGTTTTATTCACCGATTAGTCTTGCTAATTCTACTGCTTTGCTATTGAGAGGAAGTCAAGCAGAGGAACTCTTATCTATTCAGGGATTCTGAATAGAATAACACAACGCCTTGGCATGCATGTGAACCATGGATAAGTTAGGACATGATTATTATAATAACAACATGGGCTATAGTTACTCTAGTACAGTGGTTCTCAAACCTTTTCAAAAATAGCAGATATAGGCCTGGGCCATGGCTCAGTGGTCCATGCACCTTGGCTGGTAATTCAGCCTGGCAGTGTGCCTACTGTCTGTCCCTCCATAAATATATATATATATATATATATATATATATATATATATATATATCAAATAAAAAAAAGGCGAAAGCCACAAAAAAAAGAACATTTAAAAAATAGCAGATGTACGCTACAACAATAAGCTTGCAGCGCGGCACAAAATGAGCTTGTATATCTCCAACCTTTTTAAATGATGGATAAAATATTGATAAAGTAGTTAAATGATTGTGGTCCCTGGACCCCATTTTGAGAACCTCTGGTCTAATAGGGTTTCTGAACTGTCCACTGAGTAGACAAAAAAATGTTCTTCTTATAGGAGCGTCTCAACCAATAGACAACCTGATTCTGGGCCTTATTGAGACAGAGAGTCACAGGCATACTGTAGGCTATCTGTGTCTGAGATGGCCACACTCAAATAACTCGGTTTAAGGCTCTTAACAATCGTCTCATAAGAGCATCCTACATCCGTTTTCAGACTCACGCTGACTGAAAGGCAGAGGGAACATACATTAACCCGCGTGCGTGATGATGGACAGCAGGGAGGTCGGGCTCTGGCTTGAAGAATGCCTCCAGGCAGCATCTTCTGCACCACATAGTAGGAGCCCACTAGTCTCCACTGAGGAGACCACGGCGATCTACTGCAGTTACAGAGGTGAGCCACAAGATGGTGCAGCGTGTTTATTTTTCTTAATGGAAGTAAACTGTGAGGCTGATGCATGGGGGCAAGTTGTAGTGGACTCTGGGGCAGTGGCATATACAGGAATTAAGTACCGACTATACTAGGCCTGGCACCAAATGGGGCACACAATTTTTGAGTGGTGGGCACACCATCTCCATCATGTACTGTAGCTTTGTGTGTCCCTATGTCTGTCTGTCCTGTCCCTATGTCTATGAGCTTCACTGTGCATATAGGCATAGGTGCATGATGGGAAGCTGAGTTTTTAGTGTAACACCAGTCTTTTTCAGAGTTCAGTATACAGTTATACAATTACAGTATAGTTCCACCGCTCACTTCACACAGGTGTGATTATTTATTTAATTAATTAATTGGCCTTTAAAGTTCCTCAAAATATGAAGTCAGGTGTTGAGATTGACAGGTCACGGTGATCCCGTTGACCGCCTGACATCATCAAAAAAAACCTAACCAACGGTTCCATTAGTTAGACTGCTACATAAGTTCACAGAAGCTCTCGCCAGCTCTGGCATACAAACGGAAGGGGCGAGAAACAGCTGCTACAAGACACTTCATCCCAACACAACACATTCCCAAATATAAACTATAGGCAGCTTACTAGCACCATAATACTGTGAAGTGAGTGCAGCTCGCATGCACGCACGCACGCACGCAGGCGCACACACACACACACACACACACACACACACACACACAGCACCAGTGCAACAGTTTCAACTCGCTTCCAAATTCAAAATGAAGGAGGATAGCACCCCATCCCCATAGCATAGCAGCAGACAACATGGGGCACAATGACATCCATTCAGCAAAAATTACAATTATGACCTTTGCTGTCTTCAATCATGTAGTAATCCATAATGAAGGGCAGAGGCTGTTGTAGACCTAGAATGCCTGTGATCATTTAATTAACTTCGTAAATTTTCATGTATCAGAGGCATAGAACGGTCGCTACTGTCCCTGGTCGATTTCAATAGTGTGCGGCCTGAATGTGATAAATGCTCCGTTTGTACTCACCCATTAAATAATTCCAAAAACGTGGAGGGAAATATGGTCCTCTAGTTTTATATCCATGTGAAAGTTCTGGCACAAAACGTGTATTTAGTAAATTATCTCCACTTTTTCAAGAGATGCACACGGACTTCTTTCTCTCCGGGGAGGGGGGACTGGAATGATCGATGAACTGTTTTTAGACGTCATCACCAATTGACAAGGGAAACACAAAAGTTTGGGTCACACAATTGGCAGGTGCCTTGCGATAGGTGCTGGGTAATTAATCACACCACCTGCCAATTGTGTGACCCAAACTTTTGTGTTTCCCTTGTCAATTGGTGATGACGTCTAAAAACAGTTCATCGATCATTCCAGTCCCCCCTCGCCGGAGAGAAAGAAGTCCGTGTGCATCTCTTGAAAAAGTGGAGATAATTTACTAAATACACGTTTTGTGCCAGAACTTTCACATGGATATAAAACTAGAGGACCATATTTCCCTCCACGTTTTTGGAATTATTTAATGGGTGAGTACAAACGGAGCATTTATCACATTCAGGCCGCACACTATTGAAATCGACCAGGGACAGTAGCGACCGTTCTATGCCTCTGATACATGAAAATTTACGAAGTTAATTAAATGATCACAGGCATTCTAGGTCTAACACACATTATACCCACTGCCAATATTTAATGCAGTGATTGCATGATCCACATTATGTTATGTTATATAATTAATGACGATACTGTTATAAAAAATCGGTTAATATGATAAAAAAAACAAAAAATCAGGGTGGGCCCAAGCCTACCTAGGCCCACCAGTGGATACATCCCTGGTCTGGAGAAGTGGGTATATTGTGGATTTGTTTTTACATCCAGATACTCCGTCCAGGACAGGCTAAAAATATGCCTCCTCAAGAGACATATTGGCTCAGATCTGAACCAATTTGATTTGGCATTAGGACTGCATTCCCTTGCCGACGTCGACCCCAGGCAGGGTTTGAACCCACAACCTTCCGCATGAAAGGCATATGCTCTAACCACTACACTAGGGCAGCCCTAGAAGTGGGTATATTATTATAGATTTTGTGAAAATGTGCCCATGCCATAATGGAACAAAACAAAAACCTACTGAAACCAAGAGGGGGGAAAAAAAGAACAACACAATGTTGAGGGTATAACATTTATATAAGTATAAGTATATGTATATCTGATTAGTCTACATTCATGAATGGAAAAGGTTTTTCCAAATTTTCAAAGGGTGTATTCACAGCTAACACAGAAACATCCAAAATAGAGTACAATAGTGTACAAAAAAAGTACTCCCGGTTCAAAATAGTGTACAGTAGCTACTGTACGTTTATGGGCTTGTTGGAAACCTGTGTCTTTCCTTGTGAATTCACCTCAAATGCAACGTATTTCCAAGCAGGAAATACAATGTGGTCAATGTACAAAGTCAGTATGGCAAATGAGTATTGATTGATTGATTGATACACAGTAGTTTAAAATATTCTAAATCAATATAGTATTGAAAGAATTCTATTTGTGGCTACGCTAAAACCGATGGCTGTGCAGTGTGCACACTAGAACTGAGTAGTGTGGGCGGGGCCTCGATGCATTGCCCAACTGAAAGATAAGTGGGTATACAATGATATACCTTTGTATACCCTCCACTTCACCACTGGTCATTATTGCTATTACATGGATGCTGCTGAATGTATTAACCCATTTTGACCCGAGATCAGAAATCTGATCAGGATATAGAAGACATCTAAAAATGTCTGACAGTTCTGAAAAAGCTATGTTTCTATGTCAGTCGTTCTTCGATTTTTCAAAAATAGCAGACCTACAAGCTCGTAGCGCGCCACTCGGTGGCGCGCTATGAGCTTGTAGATCTGCTATTTTTCAATAGCGGGTTAACACAACGTTATGTGCAATAATCCAAAACAAAAGATGCAAGACTGGCTCAGATGCAATTTCTCATGTTTTGTTTTGTTTTTAGAACGCTGACGCGTTTTGGCAGAGCCTTCTTCAGAGCACACTTTTATTTTGGAGTGCCGTTTTTTCCATTTAGTTGGTTTATGAGTTATTTTCAAAGCTGCACCACTGCCTTAAACAAAGGGCACTTTCCAGAGGAAGCGCACCTGTTTTTTTCTTTCTTTATGTGCAATAATGTTTTCACCATTTGACTGATAGCCTGTCACCGACTCATCGTGCAACCTCCAGCTTTTCACCAGAGGAGAAAATTATTATTATTTTTTATCCAAAATGAGTTAATAGCACAGGCAGACTCTTCACATACTGAAAGCATGTCTGAAATAAATGTCAGAGCTGAAATCGACATGTAAATATGAAATAAATGCTTAAACATGTAGCTAGGTGTAATGTTAGAGACCACAGAAGTGAACCTTTCAAGCCTGTTTTCTCAACTCGCTGTTTTCTGCAAGACATCACTCTATAAGCCATATCTCCAAAACTGGTGGGTCAAACTGAAAAACCAATATGTCAATTTGAAGCCGCATGATTCCCTGCTTTCATATGACATGAAAAAACGATGAATAATAATCCAACGACAGGCTCCCATTCACGGTGGGTCACATTTTACCTTCTCCTCAATGTGTCTCTCTCTGTCTGTCTGACACCTTCTGGCAGAGTCCCTGTGTGTGGAGCTTCTCTCCCTGCTCCAGGAGGCCGAGCAGATGAGCTGGCCCTTCGTCCCAGAGAAGTGGCAGTACAAGCAGCCAGTGAGCACCGCGGATAAGAGCAACCTCGCCGACCTCATTAGCCAGCACCTGCCTCCACTGCTGGTAGAATAACCCATTCTAGACGAGAACCCTGTTTATAGCATTATGTTATATACTTTAGCTGTTGAAAAATAGCAGCTCTACAAGCTCATAGCGCAGCACCGAGTGCCGCGCTACGAGATTGTAGAGCTGTGATTTTTGAAAAATTGTGAGAATGTGGCGCATATCTCTTTGAATGTATATTCTTTCAGAGCGAATGTTTTTAACTCAAATCTTTGCCTCTGGGGGGTCCCTGGAACTACATATTTTCAGATGGGGGGCCCGCAGCCAAATACAGATAATTCTGGGGGTCCTTGACATGAAAAAGGTTGAGCACCACTGACATAGAAGCATAGGTTTTTCAGAAACCTGTCAGGATATAGAAGGCATTTGTAGAATCGTCCTCAGGTCTAAATGGAATAATGGGCACACACGTCAAAGTACTACAGGTCCCACCGGCCCGGTGGTGTCACAGAACCACAGATGTGTCATTTGGATCTGCCACTCGGCACCGTGACGAGCTTCTTTCATCTTATACCTTCACAATAGAGGTAGCCTTGGTACCCATGGGCTTATATTTTCATTCGCATTCGGCTCAAAAATCATTGCCTTGTTGTTGTGCATTTAATTGGAAAATAAATCAATTTCTTGACAGTTCAGTCATTTAAAATAAAATAAATCACACCCGTGTGAACTGAGTGGTGCAACTACACATTTATTGTTATAGTTACGGTACTAACCATAGCAACCATGCTCGTTTTTTTGGTTGCTAACCATAGCAACCATGTTGCTCGTTTTTTTGGTACGAACAAACACGGGAACACGGGTACACGGGTACAAAGCCAGTTGTTGGAGTGGTTTGCACCACTCAAAAACACACTTTTATCTGACAGACCTGCTATTCTGCAATGCTCTCTTGAAGGACCAATCCTAGTTTTAATTGCCTAATGGGCAACAGTGAATCTCATTGTGACAGTCAAGTTTCTTAGCTTTTCAATTTTGGACGATGAGATTTTTCTCTTGCCGAGTAGAAACTCGAATTAGGGTCAATTCTTGTGTCAATGAAGTGAGGGGCGCATGGTAATGTTTGTTTAATGTAAACAAACATTAAACGTCCATAGACTTGGCTGTTCTGTGTACAAAAAAATTTCTTTCTTTTCTTTTCAAAATCTTTTTATTCAGGTTTTTGTAACAGTAGCCCAGGGGCAAGTATTAAACAGACATATAAAATATAAAAATAAAACTCAATCCCCTATCCCACCCTCCCCCCACCCACAATCCCAAGGATAGTCGGAAAAACAGTCTGGAGGAAATAAAATAAATATATCTATATACACATATACACAAAAATACATGCATACATAATTACAAAAAATAAAAATAAAAGATAATAAAAAGCAGATTTTTCATATCAGAGCAGATTTTGTTTCTGTTGTGGTTTGGCGTTGGCCGAGGCATAGGCACGGCACACTATGAAGTTTGTGTGTTGTGGTAGAATGTCATAAACGGGCCCCAGGTCTTGTAAAACTTTTTCTCAGAGCCGGCAATTGAAAACCTTAACATCTCCAACTCGAGACAGGACATTATACAAAAAGTACATTAAGGGGGCGGCGGTGGCTCAGGGGTAGAATGGCTGGATGGGAACCGCAAGGTTGCCAGTTCGAACCTGGGCTCCCCCAGAGTTAGTGTCGAAGTGTCCTTGAGCAAGACACTGAACCCCTAATTGCTCCTGATGTGCAGGTTGGTACCTTGCATGGTTTCCTCCGGCATCGGTGTATGAATGTGTGTGTGAATGGGTGAATGTAATGCACAATCTATGTAAAGTGCCTTGGATAAAGGCGCTATATAAATGCACCATTTACCATTTACCATTTAAAAAGGTCCATAGACTTGGCTGCCATATGATGTAATTCCGAGAGCCAGACACTGGAATAACTAATCTGTTGCCTGTGCCGACAGGCTCTGCTGAAGGCATCCATCTTGGCCCAGGAGGCGCCTTGTGCGCTGGCAGTGATATTCCTGGTGGACCGTTTCCTGTACTGGACAGACGAATCCAGCCGGCTGCTGAGAATCACCCAGTGTCTCCACAGACGACACCCCGATGCCCCCGTCGCTCCGCAGCTTGTTATACGACAGGCCAGGGTCTACCTTAACTCGGGTAAGCAGCAACAGGGGCCGGCCGGCTGGATGCTTTGGATCGATCCTAGAACTATACCGTAGCTACTGGTCCCAGTGGATAACGTGTGTGTGTGTGTGTGTGTTTTGGATGGAGGATGCTTTTATCCAACACACCTCACGCTGCAGTAACCCATGGTGGCGGTGCTGGTGCCATGTGGTTTGCCCTGCTCAGCTCTACCCAAAGGAGCTTAACCCATTTTGACCCGAGATCAGATTCAAAAAATGTCTTCTACATGCTGACAGTTTTCTGAAAAAGCTACGTTTCTATGTCAGTGGTTCTTCGATTTTTCAAAAATAGCAGACCTACAAGCTCGTAGCGCGCCACTCGGTGGCGCGCTATGAGCTTGTAGATCTGCTATTTTTCAACACCAAAAGGGGTTCCCGCCCAAAATGGATTAACAGGGAACTGCAAGCGAACAACGGGAAACTTTCTAGTCACGTACACAAACATTAAAAGTCTATATACTTGGCTGCCACATCATGACGTAATACCGGAAGGCCATGCAAAATACATTTAATGATCATGGTTGTCACGCCCACACAGGCAAGCTGCAGAAGGCCGAGTACATTCTGAGCAGACTGATCAGCAACAGCGGTGCCACAGGTAGGCTATACCTCTGACCACCGTCTTATTGATCGCTGCTATACGGCAATGGTTCTCAAAGTGGGGTCCGGGGACCCCCAGGGGTCCTTGAGGGAGTTCCAGGGGGTCCCCAGCTAAATGATAGTTAGGAACCAAATGGATACGTATAGGTCTGTAACTCTTGAGTGTACAAATGGACCTGTAAGGATCCATTTGGTTCCATTTGTACACTCAGAGTTAAATTATCAGTGATTTTATAATATAAATTGGGGTCCCAGAGATAGAAATGTGGGTCCGTAACCTAATGCATGTCAAGCTGAGGGTCCATGAAATGAAAATGGTTGAGAATCACTGCTAGAACCATGAAAATCTTCTCTTATGGGGGGTCCCTGCCGTATCTTTTCAAAAGCGAGCAACTAAGTGTTCATTTGAGGGTCCTTGACATGAAAAGGTTTGAGAACCACTGCCATACGGTGTTACCTATCGTCAATAAAAGTGAAAGTTACAGTACTTGTCTTCCCCCACGTACTATAGGTTGCTGGGTGTACCACTCTCCAAGCGACAGGGCCCTCGTGCAGGCGGTCAGCATTCAAGTGCGTGGGCTGATCTTGCAGAAGCTAGGTACATTCACATTGTATTTGTGAGTTCCCGATTTGAGTTGAGAAAATATCACGGTCACATTTTGTTCCTAACTATTATATTATAGTGGCGGAAATTATCTTATATTCTCAACACTGTCTCAGGCCTGTGGTTGGAGGCTGCGGGATTAATATGGGCTTCTCTGGTGGGTTACTACGCTCTCCCTCAACCTGATAAGAAGGTATACTGCCACCGCCATGGCTACATATACTGTAGTGATAGTTGTGGAAATGTTTTGTAGATTGTTTTGTTTATTGTGTTTACCTTTAGAGTTTAGAATATCCCCTTCCATTTTAAGAGGCTCCTGTTACAACCGTTCTAGTTCCCTGATCAGTATGTTGTGTGCATGTCTGTGTGTTCAATAGGGAATTGGGACATCTCTTGGTGTGTTGGCCAATATATTGGTGTCTATGAATGATGAGGACTTCCGTGCGTTTAAGACTAATCCAGACATTGATTTGGTAAGCCTCCAATGAAATTGCATTTATTCATTTATACATAAAAACAATGTCTTACTGTATATTGTGTGCGTGCGTGTGTGCGTGCGTGCGTGCGTGCGTGCGTGCTTGCGTGGGTGCGTGCGTGCGTGCGTGCGTGCGTGCGTGGGTGCGTGCGTGCGTGCGTGCGTGCTTGCGTGGGTGCGTGCGTGCGTGCGTGCGTGCGTGCGTGCGTGCGTCAGTCTCTCCTTGGGGATCAGGATCATCGCCTACTCTCTGCAGCCGAGGCTGCTAAAATGGCGGTGGTGTACAGTCAATATGCCTCACTGTACGTCTTGACCAATGTGGTAAGTTTTGATTGATTGAATACTATATTAGTCAGAAATGTAAACAGCATGTGGTGCAGTCAGTCTAAAAGGATCCTGAGGAGTTCTTCATGGTGTATTTGTTTTTTTATTCATATTTATTTATCGTGGGTAGGTTCACTCACTAAGCAGCTGGACATTCACTTTCCCACCCACATTTTTCCTGACCCTACCAGAAATCTTTTGGCCACAAGTGCGCTCCATAAGCTGCCCCCATGCTGCTCTGTGTCAAGGAAGGGAGTGTCAATATCTAGTATGAAACATTAATTATATTCTCTGTCCTTCATTCTATGTCTCTCCTTGTCCTGTCTGTCTCTCCTTGTCCTGTCTGTGTCTCCTTGTCTGCCTCTCACTCCTATCTAATATCTGTCTCTCTCTTACCGTGTCTGTCTTTCTCCAGGCAGCCCAGGGGACCTGCTTGCTGTCCTACAGCTTCTCAATGGAGTGCCCCGTCTCTGAGAGGCGCTCCTTCCTGCTGCGCGCGCGAGAGGCCTTCGAGATCGGCCTGCTCACCAAAGCAGAGAGCGAGCCGGTCACCAGCCAACAGGAGCTTCACACCTTCATCAAGGCCGCTTACTCGCTGACCGTCACAGACAGGTGGCTGGGCGCCGCGGCTCCGGATGTGCTGGCACTGGCCACGCTAGCCTGCCAGAAAGCGCTGGCCTGTTTCTACGACTACTGCCGTGCCGATAACCAGGAGAGAGACGGCCTCTGTGCTGAGATCATGCGCCTCGTATCCCAAGTCAAACATCTGCTACGCGTCGAACCGTTCCCCAATTCCGACAAGGGCTCTTTCATCCCCGACAGCTACAGAAACATTCAGGAAAGGCCGGTGGATTTCACTCTGGAGGGTTTCTCCCGGGTGATGGCGAGGGTCCAGAAGCATCACGCGTCACTGTGCGAACCTGGTCACTCGTCCAGTCAATCGGACGGTCACTCGGACTGTATAACTGCGATGGGGACGACCGTCGGTACACTGAGTGCAGAGTGCACTACTGAAAGCCACAGAGCTGCAAGAGACAGTCTGGAGGGAGAGCCCCAACCTGCACCTTCAAGAGACAGTCTGGAGGGAGAGCCCCAACCTGCACCTTCAAGAGACAGTCTGGAGGGAGAGCCCCAACCTGCACCTTCAAGAGACAGTCTGGAGGGAGAGCCCCAACCTGCACCTTCAAGAGACAGTCTGGAGGGAGAGCCCCAACCTGCACCTTCAACCCGCAGCACAGGTCTGACTAACGGGACGTCTGACTTTAGGGCAGTCCCCCTGCAGGACGACGTCGGCACCACTTTAGGGAGCACCGAAGAGCTCAGCTCTTCGTGGCAGAGGCTTTCGTTGAGCAGCTCTGGGTCTCCGCGTCCTAGCAGCAGCGGGTATACAGGGAGCTGTGTTTTTGCCGGGGAAAGTAAAGCTAATGTCTCCGATCAGAGCTGTCCGACTACAGAGGTCAGCGAGGATGGGTCTGGCGGCATGGAAGACTCCATCAGCGAGAACGGGAAGCGAGCCAAAGTCGGCTCCAAAGCTGCCGTCCGTTTTGAGCCGGGCCCAGCATCCCCTGTGCAGCACGCCACATCCACCTCCAGTCCAGGAAGTGACTCGGATCGGTTCGAATTGCTACAGGCTGCAATAGAGACGGCGGTGGAAACCGACGAAAGTTGGATCGCCGACGTTGCCGCTGGGTCGGGACACAGTGGATCGACGTGGCCCATAACCCAAAGGAATGTCAGAACGGGCAGCTCTCTCAGCGACAGCCTCAGCTCCCGTTCATCTTGGGACAAACTCTCGCTTAACACAAATTCCCCCACGAGTGGCATTCTTCATCCAACTGGTTGGTCCTCCAAACCAGGCACGGGCCACTGCAGCAACCCGACCCAAAGATCTGGAGGCTTACCTCCTGGCCAACCTGAGCCTGACGCTAATAAGGGCCCACAGCGGAGCCCGAGGCCGTCTGTCGGTATCAGCCAGTGTGCCCCAACTGAAACGTGGTCGGAGAACTCGTTTGAGATGTTGGAGGCGAGTGAGATGGGAATCAAGCCCAGCTCGGCGGAGGCGAGTGAGATGGGAATTAAGCCCAGCTCGGCGGAGGTGAGTGAGATGGGAATTAAGCCCAGCTCGGCGGAGGTGAGTGAGATGGGAATTAAGCCCAGCTCGGTGGAGATGCACAATGACCCCCCTCATGGAAAGAACCCTTGGTGCTACAGCTGTGTGCAGCAGTGCTTTGTGGGTAGCGTGGACCCGGAGCGGCAGTACGCGTTGACGGAGCAGGATCGCCGTGCGCTCCTGGCCGGGGTTTGCCACGTGTGTCTGTTGAAGAGGCTGCAGAGTGAGAAGACCCAGTTCAAGCTCAACGCCTACAGAACCGCCTACAGTAAGTTCTGAACATCACACCTGTGTGAAGTGTGGGGTGCTTTTATAATCGTTAGGGATGTCTCGATACACTTATTTCATTCCCGATCCGATCCCAATACCACAATTTCTGTGTTAGCCGATACCGATGCCGAATACCGATACCAAAGAATAATATTTATAATAAAAAAAAAAGAAAAAAAAGAAAATGACTTATTTTCTCTCGTGTTGTGTTTATAGCAGACTCCAAATGTGCACTTGCAATTTTGACAACTCCAAAGCAAACTCCACATGCCCCAACATTTTATTTACCTGCCATAGTGTCAACCCCTTACCCCTGTGTCGGATCGGTGTCTTCCACAGGTGCCCTTCATCTGAAATTCTCCAGGGCCACAGGGCTGTGGGCAGCCAGAGAGACATGCGCGTACATCGGAGAGCTGATGGGCATGGAGGGCAAGCAGAGAACAACACTGTGGGTACAGTTTCTCCACCAGGAGGAACGGTTGAGCAGGTGCTGTAGGCCATCGACAGTTCAACATACAGTAGTCCAACAATCCTGCTTAAAGGGGAATACCACTCATTTTCAACATTTTACCATGTCATTAATATACCTTTAGAGGTGTTGTGTGGAAACAATAAAAAAGTCCCCCCCATTCTGTGTTTCCTAGAAAAATCATTGACAAAAAAATCATTAACATGGTGAATCACATCTTGATGACATCATCAAGATGTGATTCACCATGTTAATGATTTTTTTCAGACCTCCAGTTCTAGGAAACACAGAATAGGGGGACTTTTTTATTATTTCTACACGACAGCTCTAAGGTATATTAATGACATAGTAAAATGTTGAAAATGAGTGGAATGCCCCTTTAACCCATTTTGACCTGGGAACGATTCTACAAATGCCATCTGAAATTTTTGATTGATTGAAATATTTATTAACAGTTTGCAGAATTACAGTACATTTCAAGCACAAACTCAATACAAAGGCTGTTAACTGTGAGTGGACGACCCAATTAAGCATTACACTTGTTTACAATAGGGTCCACCATGTTCAATTCATCAAAGAGAAACCCTATGTTAGAAACATAGTCAGTGGTTCTCAAACATTTTCATGTCAAGGACCCCCAAACAATATCTGTATTTCGCCGCCGACCCCCATCTGAAAATATGTTGTTCCAGGGAGCCCCCCCCCCGCCCCCAGAAGCAAAGATTTGAGTTAAAAACGTTCGCTCTGAAAGAATATAATATTCAAAGATTTGAGGCATATTTTCACGATTTTTCAAAAATAGCAGACCTACAAGCTCATAGCGCGGCACTCGGTGCCGCGCTATGAGCTTGTAGGTCTGCTATTTTTCAATAGCTAAAGTGTAACATAATGCTTGAAACACCAAAAGGGGTTCCTGCCCAAAATGGGTTAACCCATCAAAGGCATTTTTCACTTTCAAATAAAACGTGTTGTATGATCCTCCTCGTCCAGTTATGTGGGTAAAGATTACCTGAGGCCGCGGGGCATTCAGTTCCACCTGCATGACGTGGAGAGACAGATGACGGCTCAGTACTACGTCACGGAGTTCAACAAGAGCCTCTACGACAAGGAGGTCACCGCTCACATCTTCTTCATTCCCTCCGAGGTCCTGCTGGTGAGAGCAAATCCTAACCCTGCGTTCACACGAGGCAGATGCAAAAGATCACAGCATGATTTGTCGCGTTCTCGCTTTGTAAAATCTGTTGTCATCAAAGCGTGCATCTGTAGTGACGTGTGTCATTGCGGCTACAGTTGTAGCTTTGTAGCTTTGCATCTGGAAGTGGAACCCAGCTCAGCTTCAATTTGTAGCTTTGTAGCTTTTGCGAGCAGCTACAAACGTCGGATGCATCTTTGCATCTTCATGTCGCTGGCTTCCATTGACCATGAATCTGCCCATGTGAACTCAGCATAAATAAAGGTCCTTTTAGATGGGCAGCGTGTGAACATTAGGTTCAATTTCAACATGCAAATTTTCCAGGAAGAAATTTTGCAGTATTAGCTTGGAATGGATGTCATTGGTAGGCAGGTTTCTGAACTGCCCACAGCCCACCTCTGAGACACAGAGTAAATGGAAATGGTGCCATATTATAATGGTATATTAGTGTCATAACTCATTACACCTTCACATAACCATGATAACAAGGGACTTTCATACAGAGCCAGGTGAAAAAAATATTCTCAAACACATTCTCCCACGTCCCTTGTGTTTATTTGTGTGGTTGAATAGGTGCTGGATGGGGAGGAGATTGTGGGATGCATTACAGTGGAGCCGTACATGCTTGGTGACTTTGTCAAACTCACCAACAACACATGGAAGAAGGAGGAGAGGTTTCAGGCCACAGAGTATGGCATCGCCTTTGGACATTTCACTTACCAGTTCTCCAACTGCCAAGAGGTTGTTGTGGACCTACAAGGTGTGTGTGTGCGTTTGTGTGTATGTCAGTGCACGCTTGCTCGTTGAAAGAATTCTGATTTACTGTGCGAGTTCTTCGACATGGGAGTGCAACAGCGCATACGTTGGTCCGACATGCTACAGTAACGGTCCGACAGGAATTAGTCTGACACTAGCCTCGATCTAGGAGTGGGAGTGAACTAGCCTGGGTAAACCCCTCCCCATGTTGTCCAGCAGGGGGAGTGGTTTTACCAGGCTAGGAGTGAACTACAGTGCAAAGGGGCATCACTCCAAATTTGGTGACATCAGTTTTCTCCTCTGGTTTCTATCAGGGCGGGGAGGGGCAGGGGGGGGCTCAGATTGGTGAACCAATATTCTCGCTTGGTCCATGCGCTACACACCCCTCTTCTAGACCAGAAAGCATGCAGGCTGTGCCAGGCTAGTTTGACACATGTGTGGCTGGTAAGACTCACCCGTGCCTCCCGAAATGCGTTGCCAGTTAAGACACATGCGTGGCCGGTTAAGACACATGCGTGGCGGGTTAAGACACATGCGTGGCCGGTTAAGACACATGTGCGGCGGGTTAAGACACATGCGTGGCCGGTTAAGATATCATTTTAATCATGGCTTTGATTACATTTTGTGGATATAGATTGATTTACCGAACAGTGATAGGAAATGTTTTTGTTGACTAATAGCGACACATTTCCTTCTGTCATGCTGACTATTTTCATCACTTGTGATGGTGTGCAGATAAGGTATTGAAAGGAAATGTATTTTTGTCACATTCGTCCCAACCCCTACGCAAGTTAACCTGACTCCGCCAGATGGGGCAGCAGAGAGTACACTGGGTTCCCCCCTCCTGCTCCCCAGTGTACTCTCTGCTGCCCCATCTGGCGGAGTCAGGTTATACGCAAGTACTTGGGGGACGAGATGTTGCCGAGGGATGTTAAACTTAAACTTTATTGGCTGTCCTCTGAAATATCCTTAAAATGACTGCTGGATGTACTGTACCTACGGTACGTTAATAATTACTTTGTTTGATCAAGAGTGCGTCCAATTCTGAAAGCTTCATCTCGGTTTGTTGTTTTTCTCCACAGGTTGGGTGACAGCCAACGGTAAAGGGTTGACCTATTTGACGGACCCCCAGATCCACTCCAGCAGGACCCCCAGGGGTCCCGCCAACTTTGCAGACAGAGGCCTCAGGTACTTCCTGGAGGAGCAGCATGGACCAGAGTGCAATAGGATCTGCCAGCTACTCAAACTGCCCCCAATGTCAACACCATGACTTTAACTCCTCTCTCAAACTGTGGGAGGTGGCGGGGTGTGTGCGTTTGTGCGACTTGGCTGGTTAATGATGCTTGCTTCCATGGGTTGCACCCATGCACCCATGTCTCATCTTCTTAACGATAAGCTTCCTGTGTCTCCATAATGCTATGCAGTAATAGTAATAGTTAATGTCATTATTATTAGCAACGATATGTTATTCAAAGTAAATGAGGATAAAGGACATGTTACTTATAACAAATGCATACACGCAGGCACACACCAATGCAGAGTATTTAAATGATAATGCATGGCCTTAAACTGTTCTCCAATATTGATGGAATCAAATGTAGGCTACTGATAAGACATAATATGTACCAGAGGCTACATCTGATGGAACAATTTGAATGCCGTTGCTTTCAGATTATACTTTTTACCTCACTGAAAAAATAGACACTTGCACCAAATGACTGGGATGCCCAGTGAGGCTTTTGATTCATTGTTATGTAAAAATACTGAAAACTGCATAATTATGATATTTTCACACGTGTTGTAGCTATTTTTATGCATTACATTTTAATCCTCCCATTTCATTTTCACTGTCCACAAATGTTGAGACTACAACGATGCCTGAAATGTTGCCACCGCTGTATTTGTTCATTGTAAGTACATCATTTATTGAATATCCAAAAACTCAAACTATGTTGCACTAACTACTAATCTAGTCAGCAGAAACTAGAAAGCCATGCTATTGCCCACCAGAGGGTGCTGTAAACATGTCTCAAGTCTCAACTACAAGTGATTCATACCTTTCTGTTTAGAGCGAGTTGAACAGAACAGGATTGTCTTGAATATTCTAGACTTTGTCATAAACAAATAACAGGAATCAGTTCCTCTTTGTCTCTATTCTCTCTCCTCCCTTTTGTCTTTATATTCACATTACACACATCCATATAAATGATAGCTCATGCTACACCTAGTCAATGTAATGTAACATTTAAATGCAGTGTTTATTAAATTATAACACATCTACATACAATACATTTACATCATACAAAATTACATGTGATACTGATCATAACAAACTAATATGCAATAAATATGCTGTACATACACATTACATTATGATGCTAATCATACAAAAGAAATGGCAAATGTTATGTTACATGTAGGACGGAGGTGAAACATGTGGTTGTTGTGGTGATGGAAATCATGATTTAACTGATCAGGGAAGGAAAATAGTAACAATCAGTACCAAACTAAGGCATAAACAACAAACTACAGTAGGGCATAAACGTCAAAGAAACAAATACTTCATATCGATATCATATAAATACCATGCAGTAATAACTACTCATCATATAAATTAAGATCATTGAACAAATACTTCCTGTAATATAACATTACAGGAATGCATAACAGGATCTTCTCACTACTTCATTATATAAATATCAACATTGCAGGATCTTACACAAGAGAATTAAGATGGTTTAATGAACGGAGAAGGAACTTACAGTTTATTAATGCAACACAGACATGGGGTTCTATCTCTGAGACCAAATGTTTGCTCTCAGTTCTACCTGGGCTTCAATTAGGCCAATTAACACCAGACCTGAGACACCACCCTCCACTAAGTGAAATGATTACAGACTTCTAACTTCACAGACTCCCATCCAGACAGTGATGGGACTGGGTTTGTTTGATCACTCTGTACAGGTTTGGTTGCTGATTGTAAGGTTGACACAATACAGAAACATACAGAAATAAAAAGATACTGTAGATAATTAAATAGAGAAAGAGAAATAACAGGATACTAATTAAATAAATGGATGTATTGGGAAATAAATAAATAAGGAAATACATCATGAATACAAAAAACATTAATTTGTCAAACATAAATACATATATTTAATATGTATTCATGTTTCCGTTTCTGTGCATATGTATTTATTTTCAAATTAACCTTCACTTTTACTTCTACATTTTTCATTAAGTTCTTTATTTGTACATATATAAAATATAAAAATAATAAAAAATCTTGTGGACCTCGATAAAAGTCTGAGCTGATCGGTCCAGGGGTTTGCATGATTAATTCCGGACACAAAGAAATCTTATCTTATTACACTTAATACGTTTAATGTGTCCTTTGTATTTATCTGTTCACCTCTTCATGGCACACCATTGTCTCCACACTTTGCACAAATATAACTAAGGGTTGGGAGGCTAGCTTGCATGTTTTCAACTTTCATATTTTCCTTTAAACTTTGATTTTACTGAGGCACTACACTGTCTCTCTGCATTCTTAAAACTGAGATATCGCCCCATATTTTACCCATTAGAGGGCTGCCTAGCTACTGCACAAAAAAAAATCTGAACCTCTGTCCAATTAAATCGTCTTCAATCGCCTGGCAGGCGTTGTTTGTTTGATTCCCATCACCCGGGGGGTAGTGTCTGTGGTACTGATGTGGTGTAGGTTATGAGCGTACACACAAGGAGGTACTGCGCACGTGTGTATGCCCGTGCACGCTTGTGCCTGTGATATTTAATGAAAGGGGCGCATATCCGTGCACGTGTTCATGTCTCCCGGAGAGTGAAGCAAAGTACAAACAGAACTTTGAACATTACTTTCATCAAACTGTTAAATTATGCATTCTTCACTTTGTGAGATGCACATTATTTAGGCCCCATGCAGGCCAGGTTGGGCCTGTGTGGCTCTCCAGCGCATCTGAATTGTCTGCCCATCATGCCTTCAGCGTCTTCATCTCTTCCAGAGCTAAATAATCTCCTGCCCAGTGGTCAGCTGGTCTCCTGCCCAGTGGTCAGCTGGTCTCCCGCAGACAGTGGTTGTTTGGACGCACACGGACACATTCATTAACCCATAACACAGAGAGACATTTAGCAAAACAAAAGAAACAACTACAGCACTCTCACAGCGACGCTGTGGTCACGGTGTCCATCTCTTTCTCATGGCTGTCCCTCTTTTCAGGTCTTGAGGGGTCATTTAGGATCTTTTCTCAGAGTTTGAAATTGCAGGCAGGTAGGTGGGCGGACAGACGCACACACGCAAGCACAAACGGTCTTCTAGAAGGCAAGCAAGCCCCTTATAGGAGGCACATTAATGTTAGAAAAAAGAAAGAAAGAACAAGCGTCACCAAGATCACTTGTTATTTGTGGTTAGAGATGCCAACTCTTGTTATTAATCAGGGAGAGTATGACCTTTTCAAAGGAAATGGGAATTCTCTATACTCATTAATTATTATAACTCATTATTCATTAGTATATCCCGATTGTCTAATTGATTGATTAATTTATTGATTGATACACCTAACTGATTGTTTGGCCTTTATAAAGAGTACCTGTAACTTGATTAGGCCTGAAGGGCCTTAATCAAGGTGTATAACCTACCGTTTATATCCTGCATCGTCACCAGAGCGCGGCGGCCCTGGGCTGGGTCCTCTCCCCTCGAGCCTTCTGGCCAAAGCCTTCAAAGAACTTCCTGAGCTTGGAGACTGGCTGGCGACGGGGATCGTCCTGATCAAAGAGCTTCTTGAGCACGAGGACCGAGTGATACGTTGGCCCCTGCTGCACCACATCGGCGTCCTGTGTGAAGCCAACGCTTGACGGTGTCTGTAGTACACATGTTGCTGGTGGTGGTGGGGCCGACTGCAGGACTCCAGGATGCCCCTGCTGCACCACATCGGCGTCCTGTGTGAAGCCAGCGCTTGACGGTGTCTGTAGTACACATGTTGCTGGTGGTGGTGGGGCCGACTGCAGGACTCCAGGATGCCCCTGCTGCACCACATCGGCGTCCTGTGTGAAGCCAACGCTTGACGGTGTCTGTAGTACACATGTTGCTGGTGGTGGTGGGGCCGACTGCAGGACTCCAGGATGCCCCTGCTGCACCACATCGGCGTCCTGTGTGAAGCCAACGCTTGACGGTGTCTGTAGTACACATGTTGCTGGTGGTGGTGGGGCCGACTGCAGGACTCCAGGATGCCCCTGCTGCACCACATCGGCGTCCTGTGTGAAGCCAACGCTTGACGGTGTCTGTAGTACACATGTTGCTGGTGGTGGTGGGGCCGACTGCAGGACTCCAGGATGCCCCTGCTGCACCACATCGGCGTCCTGTGTGAAGCCAACACTTGACGGTGTCTGTAGTACACATGTTGCTGGTGGTGGTGGGGCCGACTGCAGGACTCCAGGATGCCCCTGCTGCACCACATCGGCGTCCTGTGTGAAGCCAACGCTTGACGGTGTCTGTAGTACACATGTTGCTGGTGGTGGTGGGGCCGACTGCAGGACTCCAGGATGCCCCTGCTGCACCACATCGGCGTCCTGTGTGAAGCCAACACTTGACGGTGTCTGTAGTACACATGTTGCTGGTGGTGGTGGGGCCGACTGCAGGACTCCAGGATGCCCCTGCTGCACCACATCGGCGTCCTGTGTGAAGCCAACGCTTGACGGTGTCTGTAGTACACATGTTGCTGGTGGTGGTGGGGCCGACTGCAGGACTCCAGGATGCCCCTGCTGCACCACATCGGCGTCCTGTGTGAAGCCAACACTTGACGGTGTCTGTAGTACACATGTTGCTGGTGGTGGTGGGGCCGACTGCAGGACTCCAGGATGCCCCTGCTGCACCACATCGGCGTCCTGTGTGAAGCCAACGCTTGACGGTGTCTGTAGTACACATGTTGCTGGTGGTGGTGGGGCCGACTGCAGGACTCCAGGATGCCCCTGCTGCACCACATCGGCGTCCTGTGTGAAGCCAACACTTGACGGTGTCTGTAGTACACATGTTGCTGGTGGTGGTGGGGCCGACTGCAGGACTCCAGGATGCCCCTGCTGCACCACATCGGCGTCCTGTGTGAAGCCAGCGCTTGACGGTGTCTGTAGTACACATGTTGCTGGTGGTGGTGGGGCCGACTGCAGGACTCCAGGATGCCCCTGCTGCACCACATCGGCGTCCTGTGTGAAGCCAACGCTTGACGGTGTCTGTAGTACACATGTTGCTGGTGGTGGTGGGGCCGACTGCAGGACTCCAGGATGCCCCTGCTGCACCACATCGGCGTCCTGTGTGAAGCCAACGCTTGACGGTGTCTGTAGTACACATGTTGCTGGTGGTGGTGGGGCCGATTGCAGGACTCCAGGATGCCCCTGCTGTACCACATCGGCATCCTGTGTGAAGCCAACACTTGACGGTGTCTGTAGTACACATGCTGGTGGTGGGGCCTGTGGGGCTCCCATTGTTCTATCATCAGGATGATCCTGCTGCACCACATCGGCATCCTGTGTGAAGCTCACACTAGACGGTGTCTTTAGTACACATGCTGGTGGTGGTGGGGCCGACTGCGGGATTCCCATTGTTCCATCACCGGGATTCTCCTGCTGCACCACATCGGCATCCTGTGTGAAGCCAACGCTAGACGGTGTCTGTAGTACAGATGTTGCTGGTGGGGCCAACGGGGCTCCCATTGTTCTATCACCAGGATGCTCCTCCTGTTCAGCCATCTTCTCGAGGTTGAGGTCTGACTGATGTTTCGACTCCACGACGACGGCAGCAGCACCCTCTCCGGCGCTAGAGCTGGGGTCCTGTGCACCCTCTCCGGCGCCAGAGCTGGGGTCCTGTGCACCCTCTCCGGCGCCAGAGCTGGGGTCCTGTGCACCCTCTCCGGCGCCAGAGCTGGGGTCCTGTGCACCCTCTCCGGCGCCAGAGCTGGGGTCCTGTGCAGTGGTCGGTGGTGCAGGAGAGACCCGTGGGACCGGGACTGCCGGATCGGCTCCTTCGACGATCTTGAGCTTGGGGACTGCTGACTGACAACTGAACTCCACCACCGTCTTTATCTCCTGCTCGAAGATCATCTTGAGCTTGAGCACCGACATATATTTTGGCTCCACGGCGACGACAGACTTCTCCTCCCGGCCTGCTTCCGCACCCTGCTGTGTGGAGCCAATAAAGCTCAGTCTCTGTGCGTGGGATGGCGGGCCACACGGAAGTCCCATAATCCTCTTGAGCTCGACGAGCCTATTCACCGTCTCAGTCAACAGCACGATCTCCCGCTCGTCCAAATTGTCTGCCCAGGCCTGCAGTCTCTTCATCTCCTCCAGGATTTTCGTCCCCACCTCCATCATTTCATTCTCCTCCACATTATTCAGGATTTCCGTCCCCACCTCCATCATTTCATTCTCCTCCACATTATTCTCCAACAACTCCCGTGTCTCCACCATGTGACCTGTGTACATTTGCATTGTTTCCATTGCTGTGGTTTCTTTACCACTTGGTCTTATCTTGTACGGCTTTGCTGTTTAAGAACTTCAAATTGTGATTATTTTCTCAGCTATTATTCTGTAAATTACTTTTTTTATATATGGATAAATTCTTTGAATGATATGGGGCCTGGGGGCTGCTGTATATAAATCTGTTTGTGACGTACCATTACCTCACTATACCTATTATGGAGTTACGTACTGTATGTCCAATTGTGATCCCTCTAGAGTAGACTAAATGGTAAATGGTGCATTGGTGCCTTTATCCAAGGCACGTTACAGAGATTGTACATTACATTCACCCGTTCACACACTGATGCCGGACACAAGGCACCAAGTTGCACATCAGGAGAAATTAGGCGACTGGCTTAGGGGTTCAAAGTCTTGCTCAAGGACACTTCGACATTAACTCTGGGGGAGCCCAGGTTCGATCTGGGAACCTTGTGGTTCCCATCTGGTCACTCTAAACCTGAGCCACTGCCGCCCCGTAGCAATGCATCACTGCAACGCTCAGCGCGGCCCCTCGCTTGCCTGACAGCTCACCCAAGGGTGCTTCACGTGGCTCAAGTCCGCTTCAGATGTTACGCCACTGTCATTTTAAGTGTTCAACCTTATCTTCATATAATTGGGCCTCACTAATTATAATATTATATAAGATGGCTCATTATAAAATGGCACCATTTATGTCTGCTCACTCTCAGAGGAGGAGTGTGGACAGTTCAGAAACCCGCCTATACCGGTGGGGGAATCCAAGCTAATAGAAACGGCAGGCTTTCTATTCCGGCTGGAAAGTTAGCATGCTATAATGGAAGCCATTTGTTGGCACGTTGATAAAAAAATATCACACGTGAAGTGAGTTGCGCTCTTATCATCATCCATCATCGTACATCACATCATCACATTCCGTGCTCAGCCAATCAAATCATTGCACAGTCCGTGGTCCTCACCTTCGTCATCAATGTTTGTGTTTACGTTATGTGTTTGCACAAACACTCAAAACTGGCCATTCATTGTCAATGGCATTTACCGTTTGTGTTTAGGACAATGTTTGTGTTTACACAAACCCACAAATCTGGACATATGACTTGTGTGATTTAACATCCAAACCAGTTTTGGATGTTGATGTTACACAATGTCTGGGCTCATATAAATCAATTCCGTCTCCCTAAATTGTGTATTTCTGGATGTTTCCTACTGACTGATTCAGTGAATAAAATATTAGAAGTGATGGGAATGTACAATAACCTTTCTTCAAACATAATATGATCACACATTTTGTTGCCTAATAATGATCACGAGGCCCATCCTTGGACTGTGTGTTCCGGTCCGTACCTGTATCAGTGTAGTCAGGTATTCCAGTCCCATGACTTCCTCAGGCTCACATGACAGTGATGTCACTCTCAGGGCAATGTGATCCTCTCCAGACAGCCAAAACTCCAGTACTGGTTTTCCCAAGCCTCCTTCATTCCTGTGAGTACAGTACAACACCATTACCTCTGACCCAGTGTGTTTGGAGAACTCCCAAGACGAAGGTCCTGCTTCAACTTGCCAGTGGTGGGGAAAGTACTCAAATGTTGCACTTGAGTAAAAGTATAAATACTGCAATGTAGATGTACTCCGTTACAAGTAGAGAAGTCCCATATTAAAAATGTACTCAAGTAAAAGTACAAAAGTATCGGCATCAAAATGTACTTAAAGTACCAAAAGTAAAAGTACTCATTCGTGCAGAATGTCCCATCTTTTGGAAATAGGCTAAATAGCAGATCTACAAGCTCACAATGCGTCGCATTGCAACGCATGCAAGTATCGGAAATTGGAAATACTCAATTAAAGTATTAATACCTCAACAATGTACAGTACTTGAGTAAATGTGCGTTAATGTAAGTTTCCACCACTTAAACGTGCACATGATACCTTTAATTCAGAGTTAACATGCAGTAAACAGACTGTATGTCCATTAGCCAAACCAAACAAGCTGTGCATGGAATAATAACTCCGGCCATTATTTTTCTGTAATTGTAAAAAAATATTATTAAACTGATCATAATAGAGGGTTACTTATTTACATGTCCTCTAGCAACCTGTGTTCTGGGATAATAAAGTACATCTAGGATATCGTTTTTTATGATCTGATAAAGTCACATGCTTTGTTAATGTAATTGCCTCTTATCATCAGCAGGGACGTGCTGTAAAATGTGAGGACCCTTATGTAAACAAGTCTTAGTGCTTCTTTCTGGTTTAATCCTCTTAGCAGATTTTGCATTGACCTGTTCTTTCCTTGAACTGTACCCATTCTGCAAGCAAACTGTTAATAACATTTCAGAACTGGTTGGAATAACGCGTTCCTTCCACACGCTACGTCCAACCAGGGAAATAACTCCCCCCTGTCAGGTGAAAAGAAGAGGCTTGGACTCATCATGCATTGAAGGAAGCATGGGATCACTCCGTTGCTCTCCCCAGGTTGGCAGAGGGAGTGTAGAGATAATTGACACTGGGTGAAAAAATGGGTTACAAAATCATGGGATAAAAATCAAAACCACTGGATAAAGGGGGACAATTCCCAAACAGCCGGTCTAGTCCAGGCCGAACCTGACATTTTTAATTTAGGCCTATAATTTCCAAGACATCCATTGACAGTGATTTTTTAGATGCGAGAGGCGCATGTCTCAACTTCCCAGGCTGAATTTTATGGACCCAGCAGGGCCAGCACGTGTGATTACAAAAGGCCTGGGCTCTCAGTCAAAGAGCTGTTGGAAAGAAACTCTGGCAGCTGATCCAGAACTGGAGCCGCGGCAGTGTCTTGTTTATAAGGAAGTAGCTCTGGCAATAGCCATTATCCTGTCAGTGTGTGTACTGTGTGTACAGTGTGTGTGTTGTTGCTGTCTGTGTGTGTGTGAGCAAGCAAGCAAGCGAGCATGAGGAACTTGGTTTTGTTGTTGTTGAGCCTGCTGGCACCAATATGTCTGGCACAGAAGCCCTATCCATGCTGTAAGTAAAATAACATTACATTACATAACATAATATAACTACTGTTGCTGTTACTACTGTTTACATTATAAGGGTGGATCTATTTCTATGCATGGTTCTCATTTGATTTCATTGTTTTTGTAAAAGCATATAGGCCTAATGCATATATTTATAAGAAGCTGGTTGGTCTTTATTCCCTGACAAATGCACAGTGTGGGTCATCTTGTAATAACAACACCAATATTTCCCTGCTTCTCACAGCAAGTCCACCTCTTCTGACTGGAGCCCTCACTGTGGTGAGTAACACCACAGTACAAATACAAACTAGAAACAAATCGAGCACAACAGCATTATGGATATTAACATTTCTCAGTTGAAAATTAAACTGACTCAAATAGTGCTGCAACTATTGATCATCTTAGCAATATTACCTGAATAATCAATGCTAACTGTTGCACCCCTATACTCAAACCAAAACTGTTCTTCCTCTCCTCCCAGTCCTCCCAGAATGAGAAGTTTTATTATTATGCTCAATACTGGTACGATGCAATGGGCAAGCGTTTCCGCATTAAGGAGACCGTGCTGTACGAAAACAAGACCTTCTCCGTCGACGCTCTTCTGCTGTACAGAGAGGTAACCACAGTGACAGTGGAGACACGTGGCCTCTGACAATCCCCTGCAGGGAACAGTGCCTCGCTCCTGATCTCTCTCTCTGTGTGTGTGTGTGTGTGGGTGTGTGTGTGTGTGTGTGTGTGTGTGTGTGTGTGTGTGTGTGTGCACTACAAGTAATGTAATGGGTGAATTAACTACTTAAGCAGCGCTATAAAACATACCGTAGTCTCCCAAGGCTCAAGGCACCTCAGACACTATACTACTGCATTCTGATGCGTCGTTACCTGTTGTTCAATTATCTAAATTCCAATAAAGAGGCTGTAGAGTAGACAGTTGTTCAATGGAACCTATCACTGGCATATTTAATGAATATAAGGGAACATTCCCTTCATGATATGAATATGAACAGCAAATAATAATAATAATAATAATGGATTGCATTTTTATAGCATTGGGAAGTGAAGCGGCGAACAGTCGACGCCAGCGTCCTCACTTCCCACATTCACATGGATCATTGGACGACTTGCTCTACCTCCTGAGCCGCCTTGATGGACATGGATAACATCAGATATGAGCTGTTATATTGCGAATCCATTGACATTCGCTCCATATCAGTCCGTTGGTAGGGGGCGTCCCTCGAAGCGCAGGGCCAGCGCTGTCATGTCTGTCCTGGAGAGCTCTGAGGTGCCTCTACTTTTTCAGACACTATATAGAATGCCTGCTCAGGACCTTGATGGGCACAACCAGTGTGCACGCTCTTTTAAGTAATGATTGATGCTCCAAAGGTCTACCATCTACCATCAATACCAAGGACTAATGTTGGACTAAATGACCCAGTAGGCAAAATAATGGTTGGGGCAGTTCATATTAACTAAATGAACAACAAATTAATCTTAATGACACAAACGTTACCCTCTGGAAGGATGCTTCATAACTACTAGTACTGATTACATCAACATTGATTATGCTTTTCACTTCATAATAATTAAGGTTCCAAATAATTATTAGCGCCTAAACTTTAGGCCTTTAGGTCCTAAAGGAACCCCTGGTCCCTTAACACATTCTACCGTACTAAACACACTGATGCACGCACGGGACACTCGTCGCCATGAAAGGGGGCGGGACTGCGACGCTCTAGCATTCGGAGATTGTGGAATAGTTGTCTGGCTACGTGAGACCAGGGAGTGTGTGGCCCCAAATGATCCAAATAACTGCTTGCTTTCCTGTAAATGTCATCCTCCACGCAGCATGCCATGTTTATGATCGATGCTCCAAATCACAACTGCACCAAACAAGCACTGAAGACGGACTTCGAGCCCCTGAGGATTCCGGAGGACGCCACTCTCATGGGCCAGGCCATACTGGGCAGCTCCTCGGGACCCGGTCAGGGTCTCCTGGTCAACTCCTGGTGGGGAACGCAGCCTAATTCAACAGGTCAGAGTGTGGAAGAGTATTTGGCCTTGTTGTATTTCCATATATGGCCCTGATAAACGTGTGTGGTGTAAATTAAATATAGTGCAAGAATAGAAGGTAATGGGTTTATTACCACTAAAAAATGTGACATTTTGAGCCGGTTGGCTTTCCCACCAGCTCTAAGCGTGATTTATATATAATTAAATATATAAATTATTAAAATTGCACAAATACTTACGTATTGATAAAAATGTATTATTCACATTGCAAAACGATTCGATACCGATTATTCCCATTGAAAAACAATATGATAAATACGATATTTGCTGTTTACATATCGATATACTATATTTCGATATGGTTACATTATCGTTACACCCCTAATATACACATAATTGTTTGAATGTGTGGTCTTCTATTTTCTGCTTGTAAATAAAATGTATAGGCACAGAAAAACAATAACTATGTTATTTTGTTTGTGCACTGTCTGTCTGTCTGTCTGTCTAACTTGCATATAGATCTGTCCACTGTGTGCACATATGTTATCAGAGCCGGACTTACCGTTGGGCTAGGGTGGGCTGAAGCCCGGGGGCCCCCGACTAGGGGGGCCCCAAAAAAAAAAAAAAAAAAAAAGTTTTTTTTTTTTTTTTTTTTTTTAATTATAAAATTGTAAAGTGAAATCCAATTCAAGTGAAATGTGTGTATTGTTATTGTATTTAGTTGTATTATGGTTAAACCATTGAGAGCTTCTGCCTGCCTGCCTCTCTTTTTAGGGGCCTGGGTACCCCAAAATGAAAACAAAATAGCCCAAATTTTTTCCGGCCTCGCGGCTGTGCCGCTCGGCCAAATCGCGGGACGCACGGCTTCGCCGCGCGCCCCAAGGGGGGCCCTCAAATTTGCTCCAGCCCGGGGGCCCTCAGCAAGGTAAATCCGGCTCTGTATGTTATATTGCTAACTAACTAATATTGATAATGTTTGTTTCCCATATCTGTCCCTCCAGACAAGTACATGATGACTGTTACAGAGTTTGGATGCATCCCAGTCTACACTGCATATCAAACTGCCGATTATGGCTGGGTGGCAGTAAGGTACGTCTCTACACTGTAGGATTCCACAAGTCTCAATGACTCATGTGTTATTCACTGATTATTATATTTATTCATAGGGCCACTTCACCCCTTTTGCAACCAGATCTTATTTTAATGATGTTTAGTACACAAGAGATATTTTAGTCGGTATATCAAATGCCTGATGACGTGTCAGGCATGCGTGATCTACGTCCGTGATTAGACATGGTAACTCCCCGCCTGCCTCTGAGGTGGTGGAAAGCCTGGGCGAGGCGAGGCGAGGAAATAAATAAATAATACAAAGAGAATGACAGCTTGGCTCGCGCGACAGTAACTTTTATTTTTTGTAGAAGAGGCAAACTAATATTGTTTATGCCGCTGGCCTGTTTATTTGCATACATCTACATGTGTAAACATGAAACATTATTGTACTGTAAAAAGGTCTCTTTTCCCTTGATCTTTTTAGTATTAGTACTATTAGACAGCCACATCAAATCATAGTTGTTCAATCAATTATTAAATCAAAGCAAACGGTACAAACAATATTGGTTTGCCTCTTCTACAAAAATTAAAGTTACAAGTTACTGTCGCGTGTTGCCATTCTCTTGTACTTGTATTATTTCCCACCACGGAGTAGCCTTGCATCTCGGAGGACAGGCAAGACGGGCAGTGTCGGTAGGCCAATCAGAGGCAGGCGGGGCGTTACCATGTCTAATCACAGACGTAGAAAGAAATCACGCGTCAGGCATCGGTCTCACTTCCTTCCTGGACTACATGTTGTCTCAGTAAGGCAGCCCCCCTCCCCTCTCCACAAGGAGGGGCAGTGCACCAAAGCATTATGGGAATTGTAGGAATTCCCTATTCCCAAGTCAAACCCTAGTCAAACACACAGACTACAATTAGTTTTCAAATTGTGCTACTGTTATCTACTACAAATACTATTAACACTGAGTGACTTCCAGCGGTGAAATGTCCCTTTAACCACTTACAGTAAATCCTATTCTCTTTACTGGTGTTCCCCAGAGCTCTATACTTTGTCCCCTCCGAAAATAGCCAATCTACAAGCTCTCAATGCGTTGCGTGACAACATGCTGTGTGAGCTTGTAGATCTGCTATTGTTGGTGAATGCTCCGATCAGGATTTTTGTTTTTCTCATGATCGGCCGACACCGATACCGATCTTGTGCGTAAGAAGACAATTTTAATATTTCCAAAATATAGTGTAGGGAGGAAGGGGAGAATGTTTAAGACTGTCACAAAGATGCAAAATGATGTTATACTATATATCTGATTGACTTTTATACCACTTAAATGGTATAAATAAAAGATTGGTTTCTCCAAATAAGGTAAATTGCCGATCACAGAGAGGGTAAATTGCCAATCACCGATCGAGTCATTTGGAGCGAATATCGGCCGATCACCGATCGGTGCATGGCCGATTGATCGGAGCATCTCTATTGGTGAATGTTCGCCTATTTTCACCAGATATTGTCTTATTATGAAATGCCAACACATTCTCACTGAGATTGTGTAGGACAATATGACAAAGTTCATGTGGTTAAACCAGCATCTCTGTCACTCCTCTGTTCCTCTATATAGCTTCTTCGATAACGTCATTGGAATTACGGACCCCATGCAGCTCATTCGTCCAGACTTCTGCCCTAAAGCAGAGATGAGTGCCGACGATGGAGACCAACCACCAGCAGCTGACTTCTTGAGTTTGTTCCTAAAGAGGAACTGAGCATCTCTGTGGTGTTCAAATTGTCAGCCTTGGCTTCGAGTATCCCGTGCTTATGTTGCTACAGAGTTGGTATAATAATTGTTAAAGCATTTTGTGATTTGGAGAACACTGCAGCTACTACTACTATACTTTACTATGTGGCAGCGGTGGCTCATAGGTAGAGTGGCCGGATGGGAACCGCAAGGTTGCCAGTTCGAACCCGGGCTCCCCCAGAGTTAGTGTCGAAGTGTCCTTGAGCAAGACACTGAACCCCTAATTGCTCCCGATGTGCAGGTTGGTGCCTTGCATGGTTTCCTCTGCCATCGGTGTATGCACAATCTATGTAAAGCACCTTGGACAAAGGCGCTATATAAATACACCATTTATGTGTAATGCATTGTATCGCAGCTGTGTAACTACTCGGTAGTCCGAGACAGATTTAGACTCTGACTTGAATGAAAAATGCAAAACAAAATCAATACCTACTCTACTTCCTCCTAAACAGCAATTAGCCATGTAATGCATTTGAAATATTCAAGTATTAGGCCTAATACAAATGTGCACTGATCCATATTTACATGTATGCATTGTGAAATAAATGAATAAAAGGGAACCTGCTGTACATAAAGTATAGCACCTGGCTGGCATTTATTTCCATCATAGCCTGTTGCCGGGTATCATTTGATACAACTTTGAATCAACTGCTTTAAAAAAAATTATTCTATCATTTTTATCCCACGATTTTGCAACCCATTTTTTCACTGCAGTGTCAATTATCTAATGTAATCCTGGGCGCTACACTTCCTCTGCCAACCTGGGGAGAGCAACGGACTGACCTCATGCTTCCTTCTAATCTACAGTATGCATGAGTCGTCCAGGCCGCTTCTTTTCACCTGACAGATGGGGGGGGGGGGGGGGGGGGGGAGAGTTTCCCCGGTTGGAAGTAGCATGTGGAAGTAGCATGTGGAAGGAACACGTTATTCCAACCGCAGTTCCTATTGAATCGACTGCTTCAATAAAACACTGCTTTTAGAGCTTAAAGGACAACTTTGTTTTTTTCAACCAAGGTTCATGTTTTAGGTCAGATCTACAAGCTCCCAACGCAAGAACGTACCTCCAGTTAGGTGAGGTTTTGGCCCTAAATGGTCTACAAACAGACAGCCTCTTGACCCTCAATAGGAATAGGACCATTACATACACACAGTGGTCTAAACCAGTGGTTCTCAACCAGTAGGTCCTTGAAGGGGTTCCAGGTGGTCCCCAGCTAAATGATGGAGAGTTGGTAACCAAATAGACCCTCGGGAGTCAGGACCCTTATGGATCTTTAACTCTTCTTTTCAAAATCTTTTTATTTTCGTTTTATAACAGTATGGGTGTCAAGTCAAGTTCATAGAAAAAATAAAAATAAAATATCAGATTTTAGTATCAGTGACTGAGGTAAACAAACATACTGTATGAATCACAGAGATCGTGGGCAGACATAATGAAAAGACTATGTTATTGTGCAAATGGATCTTTAACTCTTGAGTGTAAAAATGAACGCATAGGTCCATTTGGTTTCATTTTACGCTCTCAAGAGTTACATTATTGTTAAACATTTGGCATTACTTAATTTACCAGGAGTCTCTACACAATTAGATAATGTAGAAGAATTGTTCTTTTTTGTATCCACATTTGCCAACAGTATGGAGTTGTGTGTAAACGATAACAAAATATTCTTTAGTTTTGGGTCTGAGAGGCTAACATCTCATCAAATGGTGGTCCACTGGCTCAAATGCCGAACAAATAATGGGCCTTGAAATGAAACAGGTTGAAACCCACTGGTCTAAACAAAGGTTTTATCAAAACAATCCAGTGCCTCACCTTGCTCAAACAAGCCAGTGCATGCCGAGAGGAGAGCCAAGCAGGAATGAACGAATGAGCACCAAGGCTTTATAGGGGAGGGGGTAATCATCAGTGAATACTTACACCTGAGTAATTGGGGCGTGGACACTCTGTGTGGAGACAGCTAGGTCTCCCTGTTACATATAGTTTTTAACCTTTTCAACACATTTTTCCTAATAAAGTTGTTTTTATAACTGGTCCTGTAAACAGACTTTGAGTACCTAGAAAAAGTATAAATCGTATGTATTATAATACAAATTAATATTATTAGTATTAGTATTATTTATCGACTTCAAACTTTAAGTAATTATACCTAGATTTTAAACCAAAGGGTTGTGAGAAGATGAGAAATCAGCTGCTTTCAGGTATGTTTGTACACAATAGGAACTTGACTGACTCCACTTGTTGGCCTTGAAATTCCAGATGCCAGTCCTAATCTTGTGCTCTGTAGCTCAGGTAGTCTGCAAATCCCCCACAGATCACATGACAGCGCGTGCACACACACACACACACACACACACACACACACACACACACACACACACACAGAGAGAGAGAGAGTTCCCTAAAATCCAGCACGGGCTTTTGTTGTCTCCTTTCAGCCACCACAGCAAATGCTGTAGATTCTGTTTACCTTTCGTTGGTTATTATGTCACATAAAGGCCCTGGTTCTCAATGTCGGGTCTGGGGACCACCAGGGGGACCACCAGGGGTCCAAATGGTCTGCAACTCTGAGTGTGTATGAACGGAACTATATCCATTTAGTTTCATTCGTATACACTCTCTGGATTGGGGTCCCTGCACTCCCAGAGTGGTATCAAGTATCAAATGGGGGTCTGTGGCCTAAAATGCCTATTAAATGCAATCAAACTGGGGGTCCTTGAAATTCTAATGGTTGAGAACCACTGCTTGACTGCTAGAAGCAAAACATGGGAAATGTATAGCAATAATGTCACAACAACAACTTTGATGAGGCAGTATTGCTTGGTTTTCAAAATATAAGGTTTTCTTTATTTCCTTAAAAAAATATCTTTTTAAATTTCCTATAGGCCTAAAATGAACATTTTGGGGTTAGGTGGTTTCTTCCCGACAGTAGAGTTATGTAAAATCATTGCATTCTACTTTAACACTGTTATTTCACTATGAATATGAACTATGAAGGGAAAGAGGTTTTTTGGCTACTGTAAAAACATGGAAGTAGATGTAAAGACTGGAGTCTTGTTTTACGAGGAAGTCAGAACGCTGTGATGCCACATGCATGCAGTGTGTTTGTTCATTTCTCTCTGCGTGTGAGAGAGAGAGGGATCGAGAGAAGCCATGAGAAGAAGCCTGCTCCTGTTCTTGTGCCTGGCGGTGGGCTGCATGGGCCGCACACCCCACCCATGCAGTAAGTACAAACAAATAGGAGACATGACATGAGTGTATGAATGTTTAAAGATCAGAACTAAATCCAGGGATCAATTCTGATGAATTGAAAATGGTGGACCCTATAAGTGTATTGCTTTATGGTGTCGTCCACAGTGACAGTTTTTGTATTGAGTTGTGCTTTCGTTTGAAATGTACCCATTCAGCATACTGTAAATAAATACTTCAATCAATCAATCAAAGCTGAACTGTCTTGTGTCTCTGATTTCACCTGCTCAGCCGCATGCAGCCAGCTATAAACATGTTAATGTTATACAACTGCTGTTCTGTTCATTGCTTGTACATTTGTATCCTCGGAAAAGCCAAGATACCAGGTGAATTGAGTAGTTTAATTGTTTTCTTAAAACAATAAAAACTTTCTGTTATGACAGGATCGCCGCCTCTTATGACTGGAAGCCTTTCCGTGGTACGTTTTTTAAATTCTTTAGATGTGTTGTTAAACATAGACATTGAAATAATGTATTGTCCTCAATGATTTTGACTACATAACTGAAGAATTTAAGTCACATTCATTGTCTTTCTCACAGTCCGTCCAAAGTGGGAAGTTCACAGCCTACGCCAAATACATTTACGATGCTTTGTTTAAGCGGATTCGCCTCAGAGAGATTGGATCTCATGAGAACAAGACATTCCGGGCTGACGTACTTCTACTCTTTCAAGAGGTGCATGGGGACCATTTTTGTGCTAATCGCATGAAAATCAATAAACAGATCAATGTCCAAGCATTTTAGGAAATTGTTCCAAATGCATATACAAAAAAAAACAATGTCACCCTATCTGTCTATACCAGGGTGTTATGTATAGGATCGACCACCATAACCAGTCGTGTTGCAAGAAGCGACTGAAGGCAGACTTCCATCCCCTGGCCATCCCAAAGGATGCATCTCTCCTGGGCCAGGCTGTGCTGGGTAGCTCCTCTGGACCCAAGATGGGACTCCTGGTCAATACCTGGTTTGGGGAACTGAAGAGGAAACGCGAGGGGAAGGGTAAGCTAAAAGTAATGACATCTTTCATACCAAAGACCTTAATAGTTCCTCTCGCTGGCTGACCACGCTGCTGACATGGAACAGTATGCTCCTGTTAACCTTAACTGTTAAGTGTACAAATGGAACAGTCGTCCATTGTGTACATCTGCACTTCCTCTTTATGTTATCACATTTCTTGTTTTGAGTGAGGTGAGTTGCTATAGCCCAAGTTCCCACGGGAGTTTTACTGTGCTTCTCTCTCTCTCTCTCTCTCTACAGCCAAATACATGAGCACTGTCACCGAGTTTGGATGCATCCCCGTCAGCACTCTGTTCCACACCAAAAAACATGGATGGATGGTGACCAGGTCAGTTATTGGCCTAAAGCTCAGGGGTCTTTCTTTCTTTCTTTCTTTCTTTCTTTCTTTCTATGTTTTATTTCTGGTCATAATATGTGACTAAATTTGACTGAGGGACTGCCATTGGATTTTTTTGAATTTTCGTTTTTTCATGTCATATGAAAGCAGGGAATCATAGCTTTAAATTTACATATTGGTTGTTCCTAGCTACATGTTTAAGCATTTATTTCATATACAGGAAATAAGGCTTTCCCAAATACATCTTTCAGTCAGCGCTACTCCTAGGCAAATTGTTCGACTGATGATATCTTTATCATTTATAATTGAATAGTGTACCATGTGTGTGATCCAAAAAACTCAAATAAGAAGAGGGCGGTGTTGATATGATAGCCTTAACTGGCGCACTGACAATTGAGGCATAAAGCTGAACAGTCATGAGTGGCCAGGGTCGGTTGCCGTAGGGAAGGGACGTCCCGTGTGTGTTATCTGACCAAACACAGGACGGGAAGGGGGTGTTTTGGTGGATCATGTCCTCAAGGTAACGCGGTGCCATGTCCTTGATTGCCTAATTTGCCTTAACTGTAGGACGGTTGTCACCAGTATTTTTAGAAGGATGTGAGCAGCCACCAGCACCACTAGACCAAAGGGAGATCCCTATGGCTTGGGGGAGATATTAGACTTTTGGGGCCATCAGGCTGAGGGCTGTATTTTGCGTGTCTTAAGTACCAGGTCTTATTACTTAACTTAAGACCTGGAGGCGTGATCAATGCCATTTGGGTGGCCAAAGAGCATTGACCACGCCTCCAGGTCTTAAGTTAAGTAATAAGACCTGGTACTTACAGTAGTACCAGGTAGTAAGACACTTACAGTACCAGGTAGTAAGACACGCAAAATACAGCCCTGAGGCTCTGAGCCACTATGCTACACTCAGCCCCCTTTTGACCTCCTCCCCCGGGGAAAACCGATCCGGGTCACGGCACCAATGTAGCGCCCGGGATTCAAACTCAGGTTATCTTAACCACTAGACCAAAAGGGTATCCCTATGGACCCGGGCAGATATTAGACTTTTGAGGCCATCAGGCTGAGGCTGTGAGCCACTCTGCTACATATACACCGTATTGTCTCTGTGCAACATGGACATTATGCTCTGTGCAACATGGACATTATGCTCTGTGCAACATGGACATTATGCTCTGTGCAACATGGACATTATGCGACAGCAGGCAATTCGAAATTTGCCTTCAAACGCTTGTTTTTTGAGTGGTGCAACCACTCCAAGGAACAGCAATGTCCGTGTTCACCTAACTATGTGACGTTCACCTAACTATGTGACGTTCACCTAACTATGTGACGTTCACCTAACTATGTGACATTCACCTATGTCAGGGGTTCTCAACCCGTGGGTCGCGACCCCTCGGGGGGTCGCCAAATTATTTTAGGGGGTCCCCAAATTATTAAAAAAAATAAAAAAGGGTTTTTTTTCTCTTTTTTTCACGATTTTTCAAAAATAGCAGACCTACAAGCTCGTAGCGCGCCACTCGGTGGCGCACTATGAGCTTGTAGATCTGCTATTTTTAAATAGCTAAATTATAACTGCTTAAAACACCAAAAGGGGTTCCCGCCCAAAATGGTTTAAGGTTATTGTAGCAGTCAATTTATATTGGGGGTCGGGAGGGGGCGGGGCGGGGGTCCCGAGACGTTGCCAAAGCATTTTCGGGGGTCCCCGGCCAAAAACGTTGAGAACCCCTGACCTATGTGACTATGAGCACACCAGTAGGGGCGCTGTTGTGCCAGAAACAGAGAGAGAGAGATAGTGCTGCACTGTTGCCTGCTAATGAGAGAGAGGGAGAGATCTGTGTTTGTCCTGATTGTTTGTTGTGTGATGATTGATTGATGAATGCTTTTCTGCCACCATGCAGCTTCTTCAACAATGTCCGGGGGATCATGGACCCTCAAATGTTAATCCCTCCACCATTCTGTAAGGACGCTCAGCTTCAAGATGACGATGGAGAAGGACCAGATGACTTTTATAGCTTGTTTTAGGAGTAAAGGTCCTTGCACGCTTGGGGCTTATTTAACTGTTTGTTAATTATGGCAGGGGTTGGCCACTCTCTAAGGCTGAGCTCACACCTTTCATGCAATTCTCGTGCTCGTTGGGTGCTCGTTGGGTAGTGTCATGGCCGCCCAATGTATTTCCAATGGAGGTCACATGGTTTGACCCAACATTGTGTTGTGTGAGGGGGAGGGGCGCACGACTGCCTTGCATTGGGCCGCTGGGCGGCCATGACACAACACCCAATGAGCACAGAGAATTGCATGAAAGGTGTGAGCTCAGCCTATGTCAAGAGTTGGGTAATAAATGTAAAGGTTTCCATGTGATTTAATCGGCCACCGGTCACATTTACTTAAGTAAAAGTATCAATACTGCAATGTAGATGTCCCGTATTGAAAATGTACTCAAGTAAAAGTACAAAAATATCTGTATCAAGTACCAAAATGTACTCAAGTAAATAGTACTTGTGCAGAATGTCCTGTTTTACAAGTTATTAAATAAGTTTTCAAATAATTGTAGTGGAGTAAAAGCTGTGTAAAAACAATTTTTGCCTCTGAAATGTAGTGGAGTAGAAGTAAAAGTTCAGAAAATTTGACAAACTCAAGTAAAGTACAAATACCTCAAAATGAGTACAGAACTTTCTACTTTCCACCACTGGTAATCGTATAAAAGGTTATTTTGGGGAACAATCCCTTTTATTGACACTATAAATCCTCTGTGAACCTGAAGCATATTTCAATTTATTAAGCTGTCTTGACAGAACATTAATTGTAATGATAACATTTTAGATCAATTTATTAAGCTGTCTTGACAGAACATTAATTGTAATGATAACATTTTAGATCAATTTATTAAGCTGTCTTGACAGAACATTAATTGTAATGATAACATTTTAGATCAATTTATTAAGCTGACTTGACAGAACATTAATTGTAATGATAACATTTTAGATCAATTTATTAAGCTGTCTTGACAGAACATTAATTGTAATGATAACATTTTAGATCAATTTATTAAGCTGTCTTGACAGAACATTAATTGTAATGATAACATTTTAGATCAATTTATTAAGCTGACTTGACAGAACATTAATTGTAATGATAACATTTTAGATCAATTTATTAAGCTGTCTTGACAGAACATTAATTGTAATGATAACATTTTAGATCAATTTATTAAGCTGTTTTGACAGAACATTAATTGTAATGATAACATTTTAGATCAATTTATTAAGCTGTCTTGACAGAACATTAATTGTAATGATAACATTTTAGATCAATTTATTAAGCTGACTTGACAGAACATTAATTGTAATGATAACATTTTAGATCAATTTATTAAGCTGACTTGACAGAACATTAATTGTAATGATAACATTTTAGATCAATTTATTAAGCTGTCTTGACAGAACATTAATTGTAATGATAACATTTTAGATCAATTTATTAAGCTGACTTGACAGAACATTAATTGTAATGATAACATTTTAGATCAATTTATTAAGCTGTCTTGACAGAACATTAATTGTAATGATAACATTTAGATCAATTTATTAATCTGTCTTGACAGAACATTAATTGTAATGATAACATTTAGATCAATTTATTAATCTGTCTTGACAGAACATTTTAACGATAACATTTAGATCAATTCAGTTATCACTATAATCCATCCTCCGTCTGGCTTCTCCTCTTCCCTCATGGTCGTCTGATTTGTGTCCATTGGGTTCTCCGGGGTCAGCGCTGGACCACTTTGTTCATCTATTTGTACACAAAGACAATTCAAGTGTTTTTAGATACATTTAATGATAAATAAAGAATAATGAATACAACTAGATATATCTAGACTGGACTGCTTAAATCAGGCTTTAAATAAGAAATGAGTCCAGTCAAGCCCTGTTCGCATGCGCAGTACTGCTTCCGTAAGATTGCATTGGGAAAACATGGTACTGGCTGACAAACAAGTTTTACCCCAGACGGGCCGGCCTTAAGTTTACCAACTGTATCTCGGTTCTGATACTTTTTGAAAAGAGTACTGTTTGATACTGTCTCACCACTGTTTGTGGACGGGCTCGACCCAGCTAGAGCCCATTTCGACCTGTGCAGGGATATCCTGACACGGAACCTCACATCGGAGCTAAAGCATAGCAGCGTAGATATATACATTGTAGTATATAGTCTGATAGTCATTGTGTATACATTGATGTAGTTGTTAGTCATATAACAGCATATAATAACATATAGACTTCATCCAGCAGGCTGAGCAGGGTGCAGCTACAGACAAAATAATGAAGAGTTGGAGTTATAATAATAATAATAATAATAATAATAATAATAATGAATAATCAATACAATAGATATCTCTGCTGAGTACTTTATACTTTTAGTACTTTAAGTACATCTTGATGCCAATACTTTTGTACTTTTAAATACATTTTGAACTCTGGACTTTTCACTTGTAAGAGTATTTCTACATTGCAGTATTGATACTTCTACCTAAGTAACGCATATGAGTACATTTTACACCACTGATACGTGCTGCTGCTGCTGCTGCTGGTTTCACAACAATCTGTGTGATATAGCTAACGATGTACTATTCTATAGTTTGATAGTCATTGTGTATACATTGATGTACTAGTTGTTAACTTGTTAGTCATTCGTTAAACCATTTTGGCCTGACGTCAACATTATAAAAAAAAGTATTTTAAATCCTGACAGTTTTCTGAAATACCTATGTTTTTATATCAGTGGTGCTCAATATTTCATGTCAAGGACCCCAAAAATGATATGTAATATACCCCCCCCCCCCCCCCCCCCCATCTGAAAGAAAATATGTTGTTCCATGGACCCCCCCCCCCCCCCCCCTTTGAAATATATTCAAAGATTTCAGGCACATTTTCACGATTTTTCAAAAATAGCAGACCTACAAGCTCGAGCTTGTAGATCTGCTATTTTTCAACAGCTAAAGTACAACATAATGCTTAAAATACCAAAAGGGGTTCCCGCCCAAAATGGGTTAAACCAGTGGTTCTCAACCAGTGGTCCCAGGGGACCATCAGTTGTCCTTGAGGGGGTTTCAGGTGGTCCCCGGCAGCTAAATGATGGAGAGTTGGTAACCAAATGGACCCTTATTAGATCTTGAACTAATTTTACACCCTCAAGAGTTAAATTATTGATACAAATCTAAAAAGAATATTTTTTTAATAATGTTTGCCTGTTATCTCTCCTAATGGTACCATATCATACAAAATCCTATCCAACAACAGCAAAATATTCTACGTTTTGGGTCTGAAAGGCTAAAGGCCATCAAATGGTGGTTCCGTGGATCAAATGCTTGATATGAAAAGGGTTGAAAACCAGTACTGCTATAGTTTGATAGTCATTGTATACATTGATGTACTGTACTAGTTGTTAAAACTGAACAGCAGAACATATTGACTCACCACATTAATTACGCGGCGGCGTCATCATCATGAGCAAAGGCATACCATTGTCTGCGAACAGAATGAAGAGTTGGAGTTATAAAGGCTCAACAGAGACACTTACATGTGTATACAGTATTATATATAGTACTAGTTGTTAGTCATTCCTGTGTGTATTTCATGTAGTAGAACTTTATAGGCATTCTGTGTATATTTGACATATTTGAACTAGTGTTCATGTGTGTACATACGTACCACAACAATGCCAGCACGACTGGGTCACGTACAAACACCAAGCATGACATTGACCTTTGAATGTCATCAAAGTAAAATAATAATGGTTAATGATTTTGTTAATTGTGAAAAGTTGACAGCAAAGAGACATACAGTAGGGTATGGGTGATTGGTTGGATACTGTGCAGAAGCAGAAGTAGAGTTGAGTATAAAATCCAAACACAGAATTAGTTCCAAATAAATGAGAATGTGGTGAAATGACCATTTAAAGCCTAATGAATGCCTCTGTACATACCGTAGCATCCCGATAGTAGGCCATACTGGGAGCTTACAGGCAGAGCCAGCATGGATATCATGAAGATCAGGAAACACAGCTTCATCTAGTAACATTAATAATGAAGAACATTGAATTTCATAGCAATTCTGCAAAACATTATTACTTTTATGTTGTTGTAAAAAATCTACAGACACATAAAATAGTAGTAGCCTAGTACTAGTACTAGTACTAGTACTAGTAGTAATATTAGTAGTAGTAGTAGTAGTAAACAATAGTAAAAAGAAGACTCACTGTTTCAAAGCTCTTGTCCGGTTGGCTCGTTGCTTCTGAGATGAATCTAAATCAAAATCTGACAATAGAATGAGGAGTTGGACTTATAAACACTCAACAGTACTAAAATGTGACCTTACCCATGATGCTGTGGTCACTGATATGTGAGTCATAAGAGATACAAAATAAAATAAGGGTTTGAAAACGTGATGTTCTCTAATGTAGATGAGATGTGCTTCAAGTTAACACACACACACACACACACACACACACACACACACACACACACACACACACACACACACACACACACACACACACACACACACACACACACACACACACACACACAGGCAAGGACACACGCATTATTAATGTAAATTATAATCACAGTAAACATTATCATATCTTCAGTCATATTCAAGTGACTCAAGCCACTTCAGTTCAGCACAGCTGAGGTGTGTGTGTGTGTGTGTGTGTGCGTGTGCGTGTTTCTCTGTGTGTGTGCTTGTTTCTCTGTGTGTGTGTGTGTGCGCGCGCATGTGTGTCTTTTGTGCAACTGTCAACTTGAAGCACATCCCATCTACATGTGATGTAGAGAACATCACGTTTTCTATATCAAACCCAGCTTTATTTTATTTTGTATCTGTTATGACTCACATATCAGTGACCACAGCATCATGTCACTGTCCAGCTGGCCATCATTGACATAATTACTTGAATCAAGGCAACTCTTTAGTGTGAGACTGTGAGCTAGTGTGTCTGTAGTCTCTGTACACTGTTAAAAAGTACTTGTGCAATACATTATGCGGGTTTCTGCATATCGTGCATGTCTGCATTTGTACTACCAGCTAGCCTAAGCCTAACATTTTATTTATTTTACAGCAGTTTTTAAATTATTGTATTGTTCTGGTAACTGAGTGAGAAGAAGTAACAGAGAGTCAGACTCAGTCAGAAGTTAAAACATTTTGTACAAATACTGTGCAAGCATAAATAAATTAGACAACATGTTGCTGTCTTGGATTTAACTTTGTGTGTTTCCATCATTCAGTTGATAAAACCTTTACAATAAAAGCTTTATACTAAATGTACAGTACATACAGGCCAGAAGACTGGAGTAGATACTGATGAAATCCTATGTATTGAATCGAGAATGTAAATGAATAGAGAATAGTTTTTGAATCGAATCGTGACCCCAAGAACCTGAATTGAATCGAATTGTGGGCCACCCAAAGATTCACACATCCCTGATGATAAGAGCGCCCCTCACTTCACACGGGTATTTTTATGTATGTGTGCCCAAGACGTCTCCAGACGTCCTAGGAATTATAAGGCTCTTCAAATTGCTTAAATTTGGCGAAAGGGCCTTTCTGTGTGGAGTTTGCATGTTCTCCCCGTGTCCCCTAGGGTAGGTACCCTCACAAAAAACATGCAGTAATCCTGGTCTCTAAACTGCCTCCCCCTGATGGAGGGGAAAGGAACTGGTTGGAATAACGTGTTCCTTCCACGTGCTACGTCCAACCAGGGAAACTCCCCCCTGTCAGGTGTAAAGGAGCAACTTGGACACTCAGGCATGAAGGAAGCATGAGTTCAAGTCCGTTGCTCTCCCCATGTCCTCCATATATGGGGACTAGGTTGGCGGAGGGTGTGTAGAGCCCAGGATCACATTAGATAATTGACACAGGGGTGAAAAATGGGTTACAAATTTTATCTGGGATAGAAAATATATTTAGCCCCAATATTTCAAAAAGAAAATTGCTTAAATTGTGACTTCTCTGTCATCTGGGGACTCCCCAGAAATGTGGGGACCCACAGGTTGAGAACCACATGCTTTAATACATGCGTGGCCAAAGGAGATGTACATTGAGTACGGACAGGCCTGTGGTACAGTCGTTCTGTCACCAGCACAAGGAAGCTTACAAGGACAAGCTGTACCATAAACAAAAGCTATCAGGCCTAAGAGAGACGTCTTGGTTCGTACGTCATATAATATCATAGCCAGGGCACGAGGATGAATAACATGAGATGAACAACAATATGTATACTGGAAATAAGGTTACAAATAATGAGGGTTGTTTCTTCTAATAAGGCCCCTCTGGGCCCTCTCAGGCCCAGTCCCCCAGGGTTCAATATTGGGGCCCTTGCTCTTTTTACTTTACATACTGAGCCTAGTGAGGGAAATCATAACCAGACACAACATATCATTTCACTGCTTTGTGGATGATATTCAAATCGACCTGCCTGGCTGCCTCTATTAGTAAAAATCATAATAAACTATTATAATCCACTGCAGGAGTGCCTGACACGCATTCAATCCTGGATGGCCTCAAAATGTCTCAATCTCAAAGACAGAAATCATCATTTCCGGCCTGGACTCTCCCATCCGTCCTCTCCCCCTGTCATGAAAAAAAAAAACCTTGGTATCACTTTTGATGTAGCCTTCAAATTGGACAAATGGCTTAGCTCTGTCGTCAAAACCAGCTTTTTTTCATCTGACTTCTAGCCAGGACTAAACCTTATCTCTCTCTAAATGACCTTGAGAGGGTTATTGACGCATTAATCTCATCCAGATTAGACTAATGTAACTCTCTGTATGTCGGCATCGATCAATCTCTGCTTGGGCGCTTGCAGCTGATCCAGAACGCCGCCGACCGTCTCCTCACTGGAAAGACGAAGCGAGACCATGTACTCCATTTATAGGTGATAAGGTGACCACCGAAACAGTGCTTAGTAAATACAGAGAGATGTGTTCTGGTGAATTTATTAACAGTATGCAGAATGGGTATACATTTCAAACGAAAGCACAATTCAATACAAAAACTGTTACTGTGGACGACACCATGTTTACAACAGGGTCTACCGTTTTCAATTCATCAGAACATTTAGAGACGTACAAATATACACTTATATCTGGAAAAAAACAGGAGATCATCATATAAAAAAGGGAAAAAAAACATATACAGTAAGGGAAAAAGGGGGTGGGGGACGACGACTCAGACTTTACGGGGGCCAGTTTCGAATTGCAGCCGTCCGTAGGTGCCCTTTGAGAGGTTTGAAGGAGTCTAGGGATTCAAGGGATAGAAGGCAGGCAGAGCAGAGCAACAGGCAGGCAAGTGGGCAGGCAGGCAACAGGCAGGCAGGCGAGTGAGATCTGAGGTGGAGGAGAGGAGTACAATCAGTACAGGCAAAATCCAACATGCAAAAACAAAATCACTATATGAATACTTAAGTTCACAGGGAACAATCAGTACAAATAGTTTACTATCTTTCTAGATTCTAAACACATCATCTACTACCACTGTGGTTGTCCAACGATCTGGCAAATGGCGATGCGGCGATAGAAGATTATAGACTGTGTAGGTGATGAGCCAATGGCAGGCCAGGTGCGCTGAACTGGTGAGAGCCTGGATCCAGCCCAAAGACCCCGCCCACTCTCTGAGTGGACTGCTTGCTTCAGTCTGATAATCAGGCTAGAGAATAAGGGGACTGGGAACAGGTGAGCCAAGTGGTAACTGGAGCCACACCTATATGCCCACACACACACCACACACACGCACGCACGCACACTCAGGCCTAGTTCACACCTACACAACAAATGTTCGGTCCGTGTGGGATGCCTGATTGCTTTTTGATTGCTGCTCCAATTCATTTTCAATGGGAGTCACATGGTTTGACCAAACATTTTTGTTTGATGAGGGGGGAGCAATCAGCAATCAGCGATCAAACACAAATGTTGGATCAAACCATGTGACTCCCATTGGAAAAGCATTGTGGTGGCCCAAAAAAACAAAAAAACGACCAAACATTGCTTGATTGGTGTTTGGTACGTGTGAATGAGGCCTCACAGAGCACAGACACCGACAAGACAAAGACAAAACAAGGACAAGAACACATCCCTGCCTGGGACTACGACATCAGCCAGGAGAATTAAGCCAGATGTCAATGTGATATTATGGTAGGCCTATTATATGCACAAAGTTGTCTCAGCATTATGGCATGTTATACCGCAGTGTGAATAGCAACACAATTATCTATTATCTATTTGGGCTTGCAGTCGAGCTAAGATTACAAACTAGACTCATCTTTGTCTTTGTGAGAAGGCAATTTGGTGTTATATCATCATCAAATACTTTTATGTATCTGTGTTGTTTTTCCACTTCATTTGGGGTAGTGTTGAGCAAATGTGTTAATACATTTGAATGGAGCAGCTGTCTACACCCCTTACCAGGACCACACATTTTGTTTTACAAAACTTATAGGCTAATGTTTGCCTGCCAATTGACTTACTACATATGTCAGATCACACATCTACGTCGTATGTATCCAGACAGTTTTCATGAATGATTAGCACAATGTTTATAAATCCTATTTGTAAATGTGAATAGGCCTACAGGAGATCATTCTGTAAAAAAAATAGAAGCTCCCTACTTAAGAACTCATACAGTATAGGATTCCAGTAGACAAATCGAATAGAAAATGAAAAGTTGGAACCAATCTTATTAGATACATTCCTATGAGATAACCAATAAGACACCCTGAGGGCGAGGTGGCATCTGAAACTACAGGTCTGGGAATACCCATATATGGACCTTTTTTTGTTTGTTTTTTGACGTTTTCGGACCGGGTATGGTCAGCCCAGTTAGGGACCAGTTACGGCCCAGGTAGGGCCAGGCCTTCATTTTCGGGCCTGTTGAGAACTCTAGTTTTCGCCGGCTGCCGGGCGCGGCTGCGCTAATAACTTTGGGGCGTCTTGAGTTTGAATGGACAGGTTTCAGTCAAAAGGGAGGCATCGAAGAGGAAGGACGGGTAGGGAAGGATCAACATCTGGAATGTCAGAACAGGTCAGCTCCATTATATGGAGATCTAAGGGATTGGTTCCACAATCTTTTCTGTCTGAATCCTATAGATTTATTTTTTTTTACCAGGGAAAGGATTTATAACTGAAACCTTACAGATTTGTAACTACACAAACAATGTACAGTCTCAGAGTAAAAACAAAACAAAACACACAGTATCTTTGTAGATAGTCACACGATCTATAGTTCGTCTTTTCCTTTCTTAGCCTTCTTTTGTGGTGGTGTGATCCAGCGTAGTTTGACTTCAGACGCCTGTTTCCCTAGAGCCATATTCAGCTGTGAGAGAATACAATTAATTATGTAATACCATATATAACATAAATAATTTCCTGATTTCAGACAATGTGCAATGTCAGGTCTAATAATAATATGTAACCGACATTATACTAAACTAAACATCATCATACGTCACTGCCGTACCTGCTGAAGAAGTTGGGCTTGTACAGCTGGATCTTCCAAGTCCGCTTCACTCTGCATCCTTATCTTCAGCACAGTCCGTCTGGGGCCTTAGAACGTACATGCACACACACATGCAGACACAGAGGGGCACAAATGCAGATATGTTCATTTGGACACACACACACACACACACACACACACACACACACACACACACACACACACACACACACACACACACACACACACACACACACACACACACACACACACACACACACACACACACAATCAGTGATGAAAAACTGATTTCATTCTCTTAAAGGCAAACACAGTAGCCTATGCATTTTCCTCACCTGCATTGCAGATGAAAGGCAGTGCGGTGCCACATTTTTGGGTCTGCCATTTCTTTGTGGAGAGATCCATTGCCACACAGGAGGTCAACCCTAAAGGCCACCAACCCCTTTTGGGTTGTCCTTCTGCCCAATTACGGAAGGGTTTGATGTTGGTAGGCGAAGGCCATACCCATTCCTCTCGTGCCAAAGTCAGTCCTAGCCAGACCAAGCCTGTGTTGGATGGTGTGGTTATTTTATCCAAAATGGACTGTTGGGTTTCATCCTCTACTGTGGCCAAGGTAGTGTCCCTCTCACTGCAGTAGTTCCGTGCGTCGACCCAGCTCTTTTTGTGGTGGACAAAATCATAGTCGTGGTAGGAATAAGAAGGGATGATGCCGAACCCTGGGGAGAAGAGTAGTACTCTCATTTTAACACACATTTGACTGACTGACTGATTGATTTCATACATGCAAAAATAATCAAATGTGCAAAGTGGAGTAGGAAGAAGTAGGCTATAGGCCGCTACACTAATTTATTCCTACCCCTTCTCCGGTCAAAAACTTATACAACTTTCAAAGTAGCTAAAATAAATAAAATAAAACAGCAATTACAGTTATAATTCCCCAAAAGGACAAATGGGTGTCACCCCTGCCCTTGTTATAATAATTACACGCAAGAATAAAGCCAATAAATATTATTCAAAAATGTCATTCCGTATTAAGTGTTAAAAAAAAGTGTTCTTTTTTTAATTTTGTCACTTTGTTTTTCCTTTTCTGGTTATGTATCATTGTTGAGTTACAATTCTGCTGAAAGTACAGTTTGACTTGATAGCCATTAAAAGTGCATTTTGAACAGAAACCCTTTTGAACATTTTGATTGACTGTACTAAAATCAAAATAATCTGGTAATTAATTCCAGCAGTAACAGAAAGTATGCAATGAGTTTAGTATTCAATGTGCTAAACATCCAACACCACCAGTATGGTCTCTTTAATGTCTCTGAAAGTAAACCTCACCTGAGAGCAGAAGGATTAGCAGAAGCATCTTCACCTCACTTTTCTCAACATTCACAAGAAACTCTGAATTCTAAACAAAACATACAAGAGATATTGTTAAAGGTTTTTGAGATAGACTATCCAATCCAAGTATTTGCATCCTTTAGAAAAGCCAACTCACAACAACCTGAGACCCGAGTATTTTATTGTTTCAATGAAAGAGGCAAAATTATGTTCTTAATTAATTATTAACAATAACATATTATTGGGTATTTTAAATAAAATGAATGGCTTTTCAGAGAGAAAGCGCATTAGGCCTATACGTCAATTTATTGACTTGTTTTTTTTTTCAAAACAAATTTTTCCAGTTCCATTTGTTTCATTACATTTAGATTATAAAATCCATTGAACAAAAGGTAGGCCTGCAGGGAACGAAAGGTTGTGCACCTTTTAATTTAAAACTTTAAACATTATTTATTGTAGTGTAGCTAAGTGGTGTTTTTCATCAAGCACAATTTCTTATTTGGTTAGAAACAGTGGTGGAAAAAGTACTCACATTTCTTACTTAAGTAAAAGTATCAATACTGCAATGTAGAACTCTGTTACAAGTAAAAGTCCAGAATTCAAAATGTATTATTTTATATTATTTGGTATCAAAATGTACTTAAAAGTAGAAAGTACTCGTTATGCAGAATGTCCCATTTCACAAGTTTTCTAATGTAAAAACTTGTATAAAAAGCATTTGAAAATAGCAGATCTACAAGCTCACAATGTGAAAGTCATCATAATGTACTTACCAAAGGTCAAACTGTCTACACTGCCAGTGCTTCCTCTTTAATCATGGTGTGTCCACTGTCCCGTCTTCCTTCAGATTGAGAGACCAGGTGCAGTGTCCCCTCCTCAGGTGAGTATATTTATACCCACAAGGAGCATACACTTTGGTCAACGCCTGATGTTTTACATGCGCTTTATACATAAAATTTACTTACTTACTTGCACTCTCGTGCAATCTGGAGACATTTGCAATTGTCTTTAGGGAAATTGAAAACATCAAGTGTAGTACAGCCAGGACATGGACATCAATCACTACAGGAATTTGTATTGATAACCACATCAATACAGCAGCATCATCATTCAATGGTTATAGCTGTGGTCATTTTGGAATACTTACATAATTCCAGATTTTTGCCTTTTATGGTTATTTTTTCATTTTCAGTTACAGATATCCTGATATATCGTTGATGAAATCTCTTGCAATATATTGAAGCGATTTTATCATTATCGAGGGCCTAATATCGTCACAGACGTATATATCGTATCGTGAGGTACCAATATCGTCCCACCCCTACATTAGGACTATTTTAAAATACACTTACGTCTTATGCAATTGAAACAATCTACCAGTGACCATTTGGTAAATGGTGCATTTATATAGCGCCTTTATCCAAGGCGCTTTACATAGATTGTGCATTACATTCACACACATTCACACACTGATGGCAGAGGAAACAATGCAAGGCACAAACCTGCACATCGGGAGCAATTTGGGGTTCAGTGTCTTGCTCAAGGACACTTCGACACTAACTCCTGATTCCGCATAAGCGGATGAAAATGGATGGATTGATAGAAATAAAAAAGGTGAAGTCTGATGAAGCCGACTACATGTCACCCCTGTTACCGTCCTTCACAGCAGTATGCCTTTACAAATACACAGTATATTCAGGGACTGCCCATAAGAGGCCTATCTCACAGAATTTCCCCGCCCCCTTAATACGCCCCCTTTCCGCGTTAGTGGTGATAGCGTGATGTCACTCCATAGACACTACATGTTAACAGAGGTAATTTAAGAAGTCTACAACTTTTGTTTTCTCAAGGTAAGGTTTGTTCTATCTGTTCGAGCTGATTTACCATCTTGTTTGCTTCATAATAATATTGGTCTGTCACATTTTTACATTAGAAAATGTACTTAGATTCTCCAGAGAGGCCGGTTAAGACTGAGGTTGGGGTTAACGAATAGCGACCTATACGTGGCCGGTTAAGACTGAGGTTGGGGTTAGCGAATAGCGACCTATACGTGGCCGGTTAAGACTGAGGTTAGGGTTAGTGACCTACGTGGCTGGTTAAGACTGAGGTTAGGGTTAGTGACCCACATGGCCGGTTAAGGCTGAGGTTAGGGTTAGTGACCTACGTGGCTGGTTAAGACTGAGGTTAGTGTTAGTGACCTATGTGGCCGGTTAAGACTGAGGTTAGGGTTAGTGACCTACATGCTGGTTAAGACTGAAGTTAGGGTCAGCGACCTACGTGGCCGGTTAAGACTGAGGTTAGGGTTAACGACCTATACATGGCTGGTTAAGACTGAAATTAGGGTTAGCGACCTACGTGGCTGGTTAAGACTGAGGTTAGGGCTAGCGACACAAATACACATTTTGTGTGCATTTCCACACAGTGCTTTGCCGATACAATGCTGCGATATTGTGTCATGTTAGCCAAAATGACATTGCTTATTTAAAACAAGGCTAAAGATTGACACACTGTAGGATATGTGATATGAGAAAGGGTCTAACTAAATACTGTATATCTTTCTAACATTAAATAAAATACATATTGATATTTTATTGTTAGAATATTGTGTATGATTGAGCAATGCTCTATACGATCATTCCACTCAGGCCATTAAGGGACAGATAGGGAAACAAATTATTCTTGAGAACTGACCATTTCTTATTCAAAACATTTAAATTAAAGCAGGATTCCTATTGCAGCGTCTCATCTCAGATTTGCTTTTGTTATAACAACAAACCTTAACCCAGTTGAACCCATGTACCAGTGATGGTCTATGGTAATTCATTATGCACCAATCTTTGAATGTAAATGATGCATCCCTTGCAAATGGTTGACCCTATTGGAAACAAGCGTAATGCTTTATGGTGTCGTCCACAGTAACAGTTTTTGGATTGAGTTGTGCTTTCGTTTGAAATGTACCCATTCTGCATACTGTTAATAAATACTTCAATCAATCAATCAAAGCTGAACTGTCTTGTGTCTTGTAAAAACCAAGATGCCAGGTGAATTGAGTGGTGAATTGTTTTCTTTAGTAAAACAAATTATTTCTATTATAACAGGATCGCCTCCTCTTATGACTGGAACTGGAAGCCTGTCCGTGCGTGGTTTTTCGACTACATACAGTAACTCTAACCTCAAAGATAAGATTAATGTATTTATATGCTGTTAAAATTCGAAATTGGTTGTCACCCCCGTCCCTCGCCTATCTCATTTCGGACTCTCCAGCCAGAGCTGCTGCTAGAGGTGCCTGCAGGCAGAGACCAACAGAATCAGGGCTGACTGACCGGGCCTTTGCAGGGGCTGGAACAATCTGCCCATACACATCAAAGCTGCCCAGTCGAAGGTTACTACATATAGTAATATATTTTCTGCCTGGCCAAAATCCATGGCCCCCAAATCATGTGGGGACCCACAGGTTGAGAAGGACTGGTATATGAATACTCAATTGTGCTTTACATGGGGGGCATGAGAAAACGTAAAAACTTTATTGGGACACACACACACACACACACACACACACACACACATACACGTTTGTTGGTGTGTCTTTGAACTCCTAGTTTCTCAGATTGTCGAATGTCAGCAGCCCCTTATGGCCCCTACTACGCCAGCTATGGGCTATGTACCTCTACATAGCAGAGGGATTGATTGATTGATTGATTGATTGAAATATGTATTAACAGATTGGAGAATTACAGAGAGAGGTTCCATATGGGGCTAGACCGCTAGAGATTAACGTTAGCTTCCACATGTTTCATTCACAAGTACACCGGACTGGGGGCTTGTTGTGCTGTAGTGATAACCACGTTAGCTAACCAGCTAACGTTAGTCCCCCTCTCGTTGTTGCGCACAGCCGTGCTTTTATCCACACTTCCATCCGTTCGACTTTTAAATCTAAATGTCCCATCAACGCACGGGTCCAAGAAACGCAATCTTATCTGGTTCTTGGGGTTTGTTAACACTGACTGGCTGCACTGCTGCCTGCTGCTGCTGTTAAGTCTCCACCTCTAAGGTCCACACTCGCCGCGCAGTCAAACACAGGAGGAGAGGAGACCATATATAAAAGGAGGGGAGGAGACCTGTCTGTCGCCTCACCTGTGTAATCTAAATAAAGTGTGGGCAAATGTCGACTTGGGATAGGTATTATACTGTAGTGTAGATGATACTCGGGGGACACACAATTCTTTTTTTAAAGACAACTTTTTTACACCAGCGTCTGTGTCTGTGCGTGACAGATTTCAGATGTGCGCGAGAGCATTTGGCCATGTGCGTGCACAAAGAAACTTGTTTTGACCAAAAATGCCATCTATGACAAGGAATAGGATATATCATTAATTAACCCATTATAGTCCTGAGGCCGGTTCTAAAAATGTCTTCTAAGGGCCGATTCATACTCCTATTTTAGAGCCGAATAAAAGTCGTTTCGGCTCTGTAGACTTGTAGAGCCTACAATGTGACGTCATTTGAGGTTCGGAGGGGCGGGTACGTCCTTACAAAGTCGGCTCTTCGGTGCTACTGAAAATTTCTGACGAGCCGAAATCATTTCGGCACTACAGCGGTAAAATAGGAGTATGAATCGGCCCTATGTCCTGGCCTACGTTTTCTGGAAAAATAAAATAAAATCATCATCCATTCATTGTCAATGGGAATTTAATTTTGTGTAGGAAATAAAAATCATCTGTGAAATCATCTGTGAAACCAGGGAAACTCCCCTGTCAGGTGTAAAGGAGCAACTTGGACACTCAGGCATGAAGGAAGCATGAGTTCAAGTCCGTTGCTCTCCCCATGTCCTCCATATATGGGGACTAGGTTGGCGGAGGGTGTGTAGAGCCCAGGATCACATTAGATAATTGACACAGGGGTGAAAAATGGGTTACAATTTTTATCTGGGATAGAAAATATATTTGGCCCCAATATTTAAAAGAAAATTGCTTAAATTGTGACTTCTCTGTCATCTGGGGACTCCCCAGAAATGTGGGGACCCACAGGTTGAGAACCACATGCTTTAATACATGCGTGGCCAAAGGAGATGTACATTGAGTACGGACAAGCTGTACCATAAACAAAAGCTATCAGGCCTAAGAGAGACGTCTTGGTTCTTACGTCATGTAATATCATAGCCAGGGCACGAGGATGAATAACATGAGATGAACAACAATATGTATACTGGAAATAAGGTTACAAATAATGAGCATTGTTTCTTCTAATAAGGCCCCTCTGGGCCCTCTCAGGCCCAGTCCCCCCAGTCCCCCAGGGTTCAATATTGGGGCCCTTGCTCTTTTTACTTTACATACTGAGCCTAGTGAGGGAAATCATAACCAGACACAACATATCATTTCACTGCTTTGTGGATGATATTCAAATCGACCTGCCTCTATTAGTAAAAAATCATAATAAACAATTATAATCCACTGCAGGAGTGCCCGACACGCATTCAATCCTGGATGGCCTCAATCTCAAAGACAGAAATCATCATTTCTCGCCTGGACTCTCCCATCCGTCCTCTCCCCCTGTCATGAAAAAAAAAACCTTGGTATCACTTTTGACAAAATGGCTTAGCTCTGTCGTCAAAACCAGCTTTTTGTCTCCACCAGGCCGAAGGCATGGGGAGAGAGTATGTTTTGCACTCCGTCCGTCCGTCCGTGTGTCCGTCCGTCCGTGTGTCCGTCCGTCCGTGTGTCCGTCCGTCCGTCCGTCCGTGTGTCCGTCCATCTGTGAACAGCTAATCTCCGGCACCGTTAACCCGGTCGATGCCAACTTTTGTACACACACTCCCTGGATGCCAACGATGAACCTCTGCCCCAAAATTTCCAGAACGGCCTGTTATAGCGCCACCAGGATGCCGCTTTGTGCAAAAACGTTTTTGGACAGTACACCTACAGATTTTGTCCAAACATCACGCAAATTGGTACACAGTCTCTCTAGAGCCATTCAACGAAACGGGTCTTTCAGATTTCTCAGACTCCATCCTGATTGGCTAAGATTGGCTTCCAAAGTTTGCAAGAGTGCTCAGTTTCAAACAAAATGCTGCAAATCATGAACACATCGTGTGATTTCCGTGAAATTGTGCACGCACATTCCCACTAGGCCGAGGAAGAAATGCCACATGAACATTTTCAACTCAGCCTCATGGTGGCGCTATAACTGGCCGAAACGTTTTTTTACCTCTAACTGCACGGATCTGTGGATAACTTTGTATGCCAACTCCCTAGAGGCCAAAGAAAAACCTTTGCCTGGAATTTTTCACATCTGGTCTTTATAGCGCCACCAGGAGGCTAACATATGTAAAACACATTTTCTAATATTACTCCTTCAGATTTTATCCAAATTTCACACAAATCGGTACACATGCTCTCCATAGTCATGTGATCAAGACGGGTTTGTTTGATTTCTCATAATCCACCCTCATTGGCTACGATTGGCTTCTAAACTTTGCAGGAGTAGCCCGCTTTGTACCCGTTTTGTACAAATCGCCACAACTACTCAACGCAGCGTCCGATTGTGGTGAAACTGTGCATGCATATTCCCACTAGGCTTTGGAAGAAATGCCACTTCACCGTTTTAAAATCAGCCTCATGGTGGCGCTACAACAGGCCAAGCCGCGACACACACACACACACACACACACACACACACACACACACACACGTTTATATTGCTCCTAAACATTTTGCCAAACATCACACACACACTCCTATCCTCCTGGTGGAGACCTGTGCCCAGAAGGGCACTTTTTCTAGTTTCATCTGACTTCTAGCCAGGACTGAACCTTATCTCTTTCTAAATGACCTTGAGAGGGTTATTGACGCATTAATCTCATCCAGATTAAACTACTGTAACTACTGTATGTCGGCATTGATCAATCTCTGCTTTGGCGCTTGCAGCTGATCCAGAACGCCGCCGACCGTCTCCTCACTGGAAAGACGAAGCGAGACCTTGTACTCCATTTATAGGTGATAAGGTGACCACCGAAACAGTGCTTAGTAAATACAGAGAGATGTGTTCTGGTGAATTTATTAACAGTATGCAGAATGGGTACATTTCAAACGAAAGCACAATTCAATACAAAAACTGTTACTGTGGACGACACCATGTTTACAACAGAGTCCACCGTTTTCAATTCATCAGAACATTTAGAGACGTACAAATATACACTGCTATATATATATATATCTGAAAAAAAACGAGATCATCATATAAAAAAGTAAAAAGGGAAGAAAAACATATACAGTAAGGGAAAAAGGGGGTGGGGGGGGGGGACTCAGACTTTACGGGGGCCAGTTTCGAATTGCAGCCGTCCGTAGGTGCCCTTTGAGAGGTTTGAAGGAGTCTAGGGATTCAAGGGATAGAAGGCAGGCAGAGCAGAGCAACAGGCAGGCAAGTGGGCAGGCAGGCAACAGGCAGGCAGGCGAGTGAGATCTGAGGTGGAGGAGAGGAGTACAATCAGTACAGGCAAAATCCAACATGCAAAAACAAAATCACTATATGAATACTTAAGTTCACAGGGAACAATCAGTACAAATAGTTTACTATCTTTCTAGATTCTAGACACATCATCTACTACCACTGTGGTTGTCCAACGATCTGGCAAATGGTGATGCGGCGATAGAAGATTATAGACTGTGTAGGTGATGAGCCAATGGCAGGCCAGGTGCGCTAAACTGGTGAGAGCCTGGATCCAGCCCAAAGACCCCGCCCACTCTCTGAGTGGACTGCTTGCTTCAGTCTGATAATCAGGCTAGAGAATAAGGGGACTGGGAACAGGTGAGCCAAGTGGTAACTGGAGCCACACCTATACGCCCACACACACACGCACGCACACTCACAGAGCACAGACACCGACAAGACAAAGGCAAAACAAGGACAAGAACACATCCCTGCCTGGGATTACGACATCAGCCAGGAGAATTAAGCCAGATGTTAATGTGATATTATGGTAAGCACGAAGTTGTCACATACGACTTATGTGACTTAAGTACTCACACATCTACGTCGTATGTATGATTAGCACAATGTTTATAAATCCTATTTGTAAATGTGAATAGGCCTACAGGAGATCATTCTGTAAGAAAATAGAAGCTCCCTACTTAAGAAGTCATACAGTATAGGATTCCAATAGACAAATCGAATAGAAAATGAAAAGTTGGAACCAATCTTATTAGATACATTCCTATGAGATAACCAATAAGACACCCTGAGGGCGAGGTGGCATCTGAAACTACAGGTCTGGGAATGCCCATATATGGACCTTTTTTTGTTTGTTTTTTGACATTTTCGGACCATGTACATGTGTGTTTTCCCCATCCAGATAGAGCTAAATAGTGCTGAGTCGATGGGATTATGGGATGTATGGGGTTGGTCATCCAAGCATGGATTAGGTATGGTCAGCCCAGTTAGGGACCAGTTAGGGCCCAGGTAGGGCCAGGCCTTCATTTTCGGGCCTGTTGAGAACTAGTTTTCACCGGGCTGCCGGGCGCGGCTGCGCTAATAACTTTGGGGCGTCTTGAGTTTTAATGGACAGGTATCAGTCAAAAGGGAGGCATCGAAGAGGAAGGACGGGTAGGGAAGGATCAACATCTGGAATGTCAGAACAGGTCAGCTCCATTATATGGAGATCTAAGGGATTGGTTCCACAATCTTTTCTGTCTGAATCCTATAGATTTTTTATTTTTACCAGGGAAAGGATTTATAACTGAAACCTTACAGATTTGTAACTACACAAACAATGTACAGTCTCAGTAAAAACAAAACAAAACACACAGTATCTTTGTAGATAGTCACACAATCTATAGTTCGTCTTTTCCTTTCTTAGCCTTCTTTTGTGGTGGCGTGATCCAGCGTAGTTTGACATCAGTCGCCTGTTTCCCTAGAGCCATATTCAGCTGTGAGAGAATACAATTAATGATGTAATACCATATATAACATAAATAATTTCCTGATTTCAGACAATGTGCAATGTCAGGTCTAATAATAATATGTAACCGACATTATACTAAACAAAACATCATCATGCGTCACTGCCGTACCTGCTGAAGAAGTTGGGCTTGTACAGCTGGATCTGCCAAGTCCGCTTCACTCTGCATCCTTATCTTCAGCACAGTCCGTCTGGGGCCTTAGAACGTACATGCACACACACATGCAGACACAGAGGGGCACAAATGCAGATATGTTCATTTGGACGCACACACACACACACACACACAGTCGCGCACACACACACACACACACACACACACACACACACACACACACACACACACACACACACACACACACACACACACACACACACACACACACACACACACACACACACACACACACACACAATCAGTGATGGAAAAAAACAGATTTCATTCTCTTAAAGGCAAACACAGTAGCCTATGCATTTTCCTCACCTGCATTGCAGATGAAAGGCAGTGCGGTGCCACATTTTTGGGTCTGCCATTTCTTTGTGGAGAGATCCATTGCCACACAGACTGGTGGGGTTTTGGGTTGTCCTTCTGCCCAATTACGGAAGGGCCATACCCATTCCGTCAAGCCAATCCATGACCTTCCGCGTCCTAGCCAGAGTCCTAGCCAGACCAATCCTGTGTTGGATGGTGTGGTTATTTGATCCAAAATGGACTGTTGGGTTTCATCCTCTACTGTGGCCAAGGTAGTGTCCCTCTCACTGCAGTAGTTCAGTGCGGCGACCCAGTCCTTTTTGTGGTGGACAAAATCATAGTCGTGGTAGGAATAAGAAGGGATGATGCCGAACCCTGGGGAGAAGAGGAGTACTCTCATTTTAACACACATTTGACTGACTGACTGATTGATTTCATACATGCAAAAATAATCAAATAAAAATACAATTATAATCAATACAAAAACACAAATTAAATGTGCAAAGTGGAGTAGGAAGAAGTAGGCTATAGGCCGCTACACTAATTTATTCCTACCCCTTCTCCGGTCAAAAACGTATACAACTTTCAAAGTAGCTAAAATAAATAAAATAAAACAGCAATTACAGTTATAATTCCCCAAAAGGACAAATGGGTGTCATCCCTGCCCTTGTTATAATAATTACACGCAAGAATAAAGCCAATAAATATTATTCAAAAATGTCATTCCGTATTAAGTGTTAAAAAAAGTGTTTATTTTTAAATTTTGTCACCATTTCCTTTTCTGGTTATGTATGATTGTTGAGTTACAATTCTGCTGAAAGTACAGTTTGACTTGATAGCCATTAAAAGTACATTTTGAACAGAAACCCTTTTGAACATTTTGATTGACTGCACTAAAATCAAAATAATCTGGTAATTAATTCCAGCAGTAACAGAAAGTATGCAATGAGTTTAGTATTCAATGTGCTAAACATCCAACACCACCAGTATGGTCTCTTTAATGTCTCTGAAAGTAAACCTCACCTGAGAGCAGAAGGATTAGCAGAAGCATCTTCACCTCACTTTTCTCAACATTCACAAGAAACTCTGAATTCTCTAAACAAAACATACAAGAGATATTGTTAAAGGTTTTTGACTTAACTAATTATTAACAATAACATATTATTAGGTATTTTAAATAACATGAATGGCTTTTCAGAGAGAAAGCGCATTAGGCCTATATGTCAATTTATTGACTTGGTTTTCAAAACAAATATTGAAAAAAAAGAACGAAAGGTGCACAGATTTAAAACTTTAAACATTTTTGATTGTAATGTAGCTTAATGGTGTTTTTCATCAAGCACAATTTCTTATTTGGTTAGAAACAGTGGTGGAAAAAGTACTCACATTTCTTACTTAAGTAAAAGTATCAATACTGCAATGAAGAACTCTGTTACAAGTAAAAGTCCAGAATTCAAAATTTACTATTTTTTATTATTTGGTATCAAAATGTACTTAAAGTACCAAAAGTGGAAAGTACTCGTTATGCAGAATGTCCCGTTTCACAAGTTTTCTAATGTATAAACCTGTATAAAAAGCATTTGAAAATAGCAGATCTACAAGCTCACAATGCGTCGCGATATGATGCATTGTGAGCTTGTAGATTGGCTATTTTCAAATGGCAGAAATGTATGTAGGGTTGAAGTGGTTAATGTATGTTTTGTAATATAATAATAATAATCAAAATCTACAAAGTTAACTAAAGTTATTATAAACAATTATTATCAATTTACAATTTAGGCATTTAGCAGACGCTCTTAATCCAGAGCGATTTACATTAAGCAATAACAGAAGCATGGCATACATCACATATATAAAAAGTAGTTATCATGAATCATGCGTAAACTAAGAACGTAACAGTGGAGTATCTATGTAAACTATACATACTATACTATATAATATATTATACATGTGTATCATAAGTACATTATCATAATGTACTTACCTACGTTCAAACTGTCTACACTGCCAGTGCTTCCTCTTTAATCATGGTGTGTCCACTGTCCCGTCTTCCTTCAGATTGAGAGACCAGGTGCAGTGTCCCCTCCTCAGGTGAGTATATTTATACCCACAAGGAGCATACACTTTGGTCAACGCCTGATGTTTTACATGTGCTTTATAAATACAATTTACTTACTTAATCCTCTTAAGCCTTAGTATAAGGCTCTCGTGCAATCTGGAGACATTTGCAATTGTCTTTAGGGAAATTGAAAACATCAAGTGTAGTACAGCCAGGACATGGACATCAATCACTACAGGAATTTGAGAGTATTGATAACCGCATCAATACAGCAGCATCATCATTCAATGGTTATAGCTGTGGTCATTTCAGCTTTCTTCAGTGTTCCAAAAGTAGTTTCAGTCAGTGTTTTAGTGTTTGGACGAGGCAAGATTTGTGTACTTATTGGCCAGTTTGTAGCCTCGGAAACACAGATGTCTTGTAATCTTGTAAGATTTTAGAATAAATACATAATTCCAGATTTTTGCCTTTTATGGTTATTTTTTCATTTTCAGTTACAGATATCCTGATATATCGTTGATGTATCTCTCTCTCTTGCAATATATTGAATATCGCAATATATCGAATATTATCGTCACAGACGTATATATCTTATCGTCCAACCCCTTCATTAGGACTATTTTAAAATACACTTACGTCTTATGCAATTGGAACAATCTACCAGTGACCATTTGGTAAATGGTGCATTTATATAGCGCCTTTATCCAAGGCGCTTTACATAGATTGTGCATTACATTCACACACATTCACACACTGATGGCAGAGGAAACTATGCAAGGCACAAACCTGCACATCGGGAGCAATTTGGGGTTCAGTGTCTTGCTCAAGGACACTTCGACACTAACTCCTGATTCCGCATAAGCGGTTGAAAATGGATGGATTGATAGAAATAAAAAAGGTGAAGTCTGATGAAGCCGACTACATGATACCCCTGTTACCGTCCTTCACAGCAGTATGCCTTTACAATACACAGTATATTCAGGGACTGCCCATAAGTCCGACCTCCCGTTAGTCGGACCTACGTGGCCGGTTAAGACTGAGGTTAGGGTTAACGACCTATACGTGGCCGGTTAAGACTGAGGTTGGGGTTAGCGAATAGCGACCTATACGTGGCCGGTTAAGACTGAGGTTGGGGTTAACGACCTATACGTGGCCGGTTAAGACTGAGGTTAGGGTTAACGACCTATACGTGGCCGGTTAAGACTGAGGTTAGGGTTAACGACCTATACATGGCTGGTTAAGACTGAGGTTAGGGTTAACGACCTATACATGGCTGGTTAAGACTGAGGTTAGGGTTAACGACCTATACATGGCTGGTTAAGACTGAGGTTAGGGTTAACGACCTATACGTGGCCGGTTAAGACTGAGGTTAGGGTTAACGACCTATACGTGGCCGGTTAAGACTGAGGTTGGGGTTAACGAATAGCGACCTATACGTGGCCGGTTAAGACTGAGGTTAGGGTTAACGACCTATACGTGGCCGGTTAAGACTGAGGTTGGGGTTAGCGAATAGCGACCTATACGTGGCTGGTTAAGACTGAGGTTAGGGTTAGTGACCTATGTGGCCGGTTAAGGCTGAGGTTAGGGTTAGTGACCTACGTGGCTGGTTAAGACTGAGGTTAGTGTTAGTGACCTATGTGGCCGGTTAAGACTGAGGTTAGGGTTAGTGACCTACATGCTGGTTAAGACTGAAGTTAGGGTCAGCGACCTACGTGGCCGGTTAAGACTGAGGTTAGGGTTAACGACCTATACATGGCTGGTTAAGACTGAAATTAGGGCTAGCGACCTACGTGGTTGGTTAAGACTGAGGTTAGGGCTAGCGACCTACGTGGCTGGTTAAGACCGAGGTTAGGGTTAGCGACCTAAGTGGCTGGTTAAGACTGAGGTTAGGGCTAGCGACACAAATACACATTTTGTGTGCATTTCCACACAGTGCTTTGCCGATACAATGCTGCGATATTGTGTCATGTTAGCCAAAATGACATTGCTTATTTAAAACAAGGCTAAAGATTGACACACTGTATGATATGTGATATGAGAAAGGGTCTAACTAAATACTGTATATCTTTCTAACATTAAATAAAATACATATTGATATTTTATTGTTAGAATATTGTGTATGATTGAGCAATGCTCTATACGATCATTCCACTCAGGCCATTAAGGGACAGATAGGGAAACAAATTATTCTTGAGAACTGACCATTTCTTATTCAAAACATTTAAATTAAAGCAGGATTCCTATTGCAGCGTCTCATCTCAGATTTGCTTTTGTTATAACAACAAACCTTAACCCAGTTGAACCCATGTACCAGTGATGGTCTATGGTAATTAATTATGCACCAATCTTTGAATGTAAATGATGCATCCCTTGCAAATGGTTGACCCTATTGGAAACAAGCGTAATGCTTTATGGTGTCGTGACGACACCATAAAGCATTACGCTGTCGTCCACAGTAACAGTTTTTGGATTGAGTTGTGCTTTCGTTTGAAATGTACCCATTCTGCATACTGTTAATAAATACTTCAATCAATCAATCAAAGCTGAACTGTCTTGTGTCTTGTAAAAACCAAGATGCCAGGTGAATTGAGTGGTGAATTGTTTTATTTAGAGTAAAACAAATTATTTCTATTATAACAGGATCGCCTCCTCTTATGACTGGAACTGGAAGCCTGTCCGTGCGTGGTTTTACGACTACATACAGTAACTCTAACCTCAAAGATAAGATTAATGTATTATATGCTGTTAAAATTCGAAATGGGTTGTCACCCCCGTCCCTCGCAGATCTCATTTCGGACTCTCCAGCCAGAGCTGCTGCTAGAGGTGCCTGCAGGCAGAGACCAACAGAATCAGGGCTGACTGACCGGGCCTTTGCAGGGGCTGGAACAATCTGCCCATACACATCAAAGCTGCCCCATACAGGCTCTGGAACAATCTACCCACACGCATCAAAGCTGCCCAGTCGATGGTCACTACATATAGTAATATATTTTCTGCCTGGCCAAAATCCATGGCCCCCAAATCATGAGGGGACCCACAGGTTGAGAACGACTGGTATATGAATACTCAATTGTGCTTTACATGGGGGGCATGAGAAAACGTAAAAACTTTATTGGGACACACACACACACACACACACACACACACACACACACACACACACACACACACACACACACACACACACACACACACACACACACACACACACACACACACACACACACACACACACACACACACTTGTTGGTGTGTCTTTGAACTCCTAGTTTCTCAGATTGTCGAACGTCAGCAGCCCCTTATGGCCCCTACTACGCCAGCTATGGGCTATGTACCTCTACATAGCAGAGGGATTGATTGATTGATTGATTGAACGATGTATTAACAGATTGGAGAATTACAGAGAGAGGTTCCATATGGGGCTAGACCGCTAGAGATTAACGTTAGCTTCCACATGTTTCATTCACAAGTACACCGGACTGGGGGCTTGTTGTGCTGTAGTGATAACCACGTTAGCTAACCAGCTAACGCAAAGCTAACGTTAGTCCCCCTCTCGTTGTTGCGCACAGCCGTGCTTTTATCCACACTTCCATCCGTTCGACTTTTAAATCTAAATGTCCCATCAACGCACGGGTCCAAGAAACGCAATCTTATCTGGTTCTTGGGGTTTGTTAACACTGACTGCACTGCTGCCTGCTGCTGCTGTTAAGTCTCCACCTCTAAGGTCCCCACTCGCCGCGCAGTCAAACACAGGAGGAGAGGAGAGGAGACCATAGAGTAATAAAAGGAGGGGAGGAGACCCAGACCTGTCTGTCGCCTCACCCGTGTAATCTAAATAAAGTGTGGGCAAATGTCGACTTGGGATAGGTATTATACTGTAGTGTAGATGATACTCGGGGGACACACAATTATTTTTTTAAAGAAAACGTTTTTACACCAGCGTCTGTGTCTGTGCGTGACAGATTTCAGATGTGCGCGAGAGCAATTTGGCCATGTGCGTGCGCAAAGAAACTTGTTTTGACCAAAAATGCCATCTGGGACAAGGAATAGGATATATCAGTAATTAACCCATTATAGTCCTGAGGCCAGTTCTAAAAATGTCTTCTAAGGGCCGATTCATACTCCTATTTTAGAGCCGAATAAAAGTCGTTTCGGCTCTGTAGACTTGTAGAGCCTACAATGTGACGTCATTTGAGGTTCGGGGGGGCGGGTACGTCCTTACAAAGTCGGCTCTTCGGTGCTACTGAAAATTTCTGACGAGCCGAAATCATTTCGGCACTACAGCGGTAAAATAGGAGTATGAATCGGCCCTATGTCCTGGCCTACGTTTTCTGGAAAAATAAAATAAAATCATCATCCATTCATTGTCAATGGGAATTTAATTTTGTGTAGGAAATAAAAATCATCTGTGAAATCATCTGTGAAACCAGGGAAACTCCCCCCTGTCAGGTGTAAAGGAGCAACTTGGACACTCAGGCATGAAGGAAGCATGAGTTCAAGTCCGTTGCTCTCCCCATGTCCTCCATATATGGGGACTAGGTTGGCGGAGAGTGTGTAGAGCCCAGGATCACATTAGATAATTGACACAGGGGTGAAAAATGGGTTACAAATTTTATCTGGGATAGAAAATATATTTGGCCCCAATATTTCAAAAAGAAAATTGCTTAAATTGTGACTTCTCTGTCATCTGGGGACTCCCCAGAAATGTGGGGACCCACAGGTTGAGAACCACATGCTTTAATACATGCGTGGCCAAAGGAGATGTACATTGAGTACGGACAGGCCTGTGGTACAGTCGTTCTGCCACCAGCACAAGGAAGCTTACAAGGACAAGCTGTACCATAAACAAAAGCTATCAGGCCTAAGAGAGACGTCTTGGTTCTTACGTCATGTAATATCATAGCCAGGGCACGAGGATGAATAACATGAGATGAACAACAATATGTATACTGGAAATAAGGTTACAAATAATGAGGATTGTTTCTTCTAATAAGGCCCCTCTGGGCCCTCTCAGGCCCAGTCCCCCCAGTCCCCCAGGGTTCAATATTGGGGCCCTTGCTCTTTTTACTTTACATACTGAGCCTAGTGAGGGAAATCATAACCAGACACAACATATCATTTCACTGCTTTGTGGATGATATTCAAATCGACCTGCCTCTATTAGTAAAAAATCATAATAAACAATTATAATCCACACGCATTCAATCCTGGATGGCCTCAATCTCAAAGACAGAAATCATCATTTCTGGCCTGGACTCTCCCATCCGTCCTCTCCCCGTCATGAAAAAAAAAACCTTGGTATCACTTTTGATGTAGCCTTCAAATTGGACAAATGGCTTAGCTCTGTCGTCAAAACCAGCTTTTTTCATCTGACTTCTAGCCAGGACTGAACCTTATCTCTTTCTAAATGACCTTGAGAGGGTTATTGACGCATTAATCTCATCCAGATTAAACTACTGTAACTCTCTGTATGTCGGCATTGATCAATCTCTGCTTGGGCGCTTGCAGCTGATCCAGAACGCCGCCGACCGTCTCCTCACTGGAAAGACGAAGCGAGACCATGTACTCCATTTATAGGTGATAAGGTGACCACCGAAACAGTGCTTAGTAAATACAGAGAGATGTGTTCTGGTGAATTTATTAACAGTATGCAGAATGGGTACATTTCAAACGAAAGCACAATTCAATACAAAAACTGTTACTGTGGACGACACCATGTTTACAACAGAGTCCACCGTTTTCAATTCATCAGAACATTTAGACACGTACAAATATACACTGCTATATATATCTGAAAAAAAAACAGGAGATCATCATATAAAAAAGGAAAAAAAAACATATACAGTAAGGGAAAAAGGGGGTGGGGGGGGGGGGGCGACTCAGACTTTACGGGGGCCAGTTTCGAATTGCAGCCGTCCGTAGGTGCCCTTTGAGAGGTTTGAAGGAGTCTAGGGATTCAAGGGATAGAAGGCAGGAAGAGCAGAGCAACAGGCAGGCAAGTGGGCAGGCAGGCAACAGGCAGGCAGGCGAGTGAGATCTGAGGTGGAGGAGAGGAGTACAATCAGTACAGGCAAAATCCAACATGCAAAAACAAAATCACTATATGAATACTTAAGTTCACAGGGAACAATCAGTACAAATAGTTTACTATCTTTCTAGATTCTAAACACATCATCTACTACCACTGTGGTTGTCCAACGATCTGGCAAATGGCGATGCGGCGATAGAAGATTATAGACTGTGTAGGTGATGAGCCAATGGCAGGCAGGTGCGCTGAACTGGTGAGAGCCTGGATCCAGCCCAAAGACCCCGCCCACTCTCTGAGTGGACTGCTTGCTTCAGTCTGATAATCAGGCTAGAGAATAAGGGGACTGGGAACAGGTGAGCCAAGTGGTAACTGGAGCCACACCTATACGCCCACACACACACGCACGCACACTCACAGAGCACAGACACCGACAAGACAAAGGCAAAACAAGGACAAGAACACATCCCTGCCTGGGATTACGACATCAGCCAGGAGAATTAAGCCAGATGTTAATGTGATATTATGGTAAGCACGAAGTTGTCACATACGACTTATGTGACTTAAGTACTCACACATCTACGTCGTATGTATGATTAGCACAATGTTTATAAATCCTATTTGTAAATGTGAATAGGCCTACAGGAGATCATTCTGTAAGAAAATAGAAGCTCCCTACTTAAGAAGTCATACAGTATAGGATTCCAATAGACAAATCGAATAGAAAATGAAAAGTTGGAACCAATCTTATTAGATACATTCCTATGAGATAACCAATAAGACACCCTGAGGGCGAGGTGGCATCTGAAACTACAGGTCTGGGAATGCCCATATATGGACCTTTTTTTGTTTGTTTTTTGACATTTTCGGACCATGTACATGTGTGTTTTCCCCATCCAGATAGAGCTAAATAGTGCTGAGTCGATGGGATTATGGGATGTATGGGGTTGGTCATCCAAGCATGGATTAGGTATGGTCAGCCCAGTTAGGGACCAGTTAGGGCCCAGGTAGGGCCAGGCCTTCATTTTCGGGCCTGTTGAGAACTAGTTTTCACCGGGCTGCCGGGCGCGGCTGCGCTAATAACTTTGGGGCGTCTTGAGTTTTAATGGACAGGTATCAGTCAAAAGGGAGGCATCGAAGAGGAAGGACGGGTAGGGAAGGATCAACATCTGGAATGTCAGAACAGGTCAGCTCCATTATATGGAGATCTAAGGGATTGGTTCCACAATCTTTTCTGTCTGAATCCTATAGATTTTTTATTTTTACCAGGGAAAGGATTTATAACTGAAACCTTACAGATTTGTAACTACACAAACAATGTACAGTCTCAGTAAAAACAAAACAAAACACACAGTATCTTTGTAGATAGTCACACAATCTATAGTTCGTCTTTTCCTTTCTTAGCCTTCTTTTGTGGTGGCGTGATCCAGCGTAGTTTGACTTCAGACGCCTGTTTCCCTAGAGCCATATTCAGCTGTGAGAGAATACAATTAATGATGTAATACCATATATAACATAAATAATTTCCTGATTTCAGACAATGTGCAATGTCAGGTCTAATAATAATATGTAACCGACATTATACTAAACAAAACATCATCATGCGTCACTGCCGTACCTGCTGAAGAAGTTGGGCTTGTACAGCTGGATCTGCCAAGTCCGCTTCACTCTGCATCCTTATCTTCAGCACAGTCCGTCTGGGGCCTTAGAACGTACATGCACACACACATGCAGACACAGAGGGGCACAAATGCAGATATGTTCATTTGGACGCACACACACACACACACACACACAGTCGCACACACACACACACACACACACACACACACACACACACACACACACACACACACACACACACACACACACACACACACACACACACACACACACACACACACACACACACACACACACACGATCAGTGATGGAAAAAACAGATTTCATTCTCTTAAAGGCAAACACAGTAGCCTATGCATTTTCCTCACCTGCATTGCAGATGAAAGGCAGTGCGGTGCCACATTTTTGGGTCTGCCATTTCTTTGTGGAGAGATCCATTGCCACACAGACTGGTGGGGTTTTGGGTTGTCCTTCTGCCCAATTACGGAAGGGCCATACCCATTCCGTCAAGCCAATCCATGACCTTCCGCGTCCTAGCCAGAGTCCTAGCCAGACCAATCCTGTGTTGGATGGTGTGGTTATTTTATCCAAAATGGACTGTTGGGTTTCATCCTCTACTGTGGCCAAGGTAGTGTCCCTCTCACTGCAGTAGTTCAGTGCGGCGACCCAGTCCTTTTTGTGGTGGACAAAATCATAGTCGTGGTAGGAATAAGAAGGGATGATGCCGAACCCTGGGGAGAAGAGGAGTACTCTCATTTTAACACACATTTGACTGACTGACTGATTGATTTCATACATGCAAAAATAATCAAATAAAAATACAATTATAATCAATACAAAAACACAAATTAAATGTGCAAAGTGGAGTAGGAAGAAGTAGGCTATAGGCCGCTACACTAATTTATTCCTACCCCTTCTCCGGTCAAAAACGTATACAACTTTCAAAGTAGCTAAAATAAATAAAATAAAACAGCAATTACAGTTATAATTCCCCAAAAGGAAAAATGGGTGTCATCCCTGCCCTTGTTATAATAATTACACGCAAGAATAAAGCCAATAAATATTATTCAAAAATGTCATTCCGTATTAAGTGTTAAAAAAAGTGTTTATTTTTAAATTTTGTCACCATTTCCTTTTCTGGTTATGTATCATTGTTGAGTTACAATTCTGCTGAAAGTACAGTTTGACTTGATAGCCATTAAAAGTACATTTTGAACAGAAACCCTTTTGAACATTTTGATTGACTGCACTAAAATCAAAATAATCTGGTAATTAATTCCAGCAGTAACAGAAAGTATGCAATGAGTTTAGTATTCAATGTGCTAAACATCCAACACCACCAGTATGGTCTCTTTAATGTCTCTGAAAGTAAACCTCACCTGAGAGCAGAAGGATTAGCAGAAGCATCTTCACCTCACTTTTCTCAACATTCACAAGAAACTCTGAATTCTCTAAACAAAACATACAAGAGATATTGTTAAAGGTTTTTGAGATAGACTATCCAATCCAAGTATTTGCATCCTTTAGAAAAGCCAACTCACAACAACCTGAGACCCGAGTATTTTATTGTTTCAATGAAAGAGGCAAAATTATGTTCTTAACTAATTATTAACAATAACAATAACCAAGTTTATTGACTTGGTTTTCAAAACAAATATTGAACGAAAGGTGCACAGATTTAAAACTTTAAACATTTTTTATTGTAGTGTAGCTTAATGGTGTTTTTCATCAAGCACAATTTCTTATTTGGTTAGAAACAGGTGGTGGAAAAAGTACTCACATTTCTTACTTAAGTAAAAGTATCAATACTGCAATGTAGAACTCTGTTACAAGTAAAAGTCCAGAATTCAAAATTTACTATTTTTTATTATTTGGTATCAAAATGTACTTAAAAGTAGAAAGTACTCGTTATGCAGAATGTCCCGTTTCACAAGTGTTCTAATGTATAAACCTGTATAAAAAGCATTTGAAAATAGCAGATCTACAAGCTCACAATGCGTCGCGATATGATGCATTGTGAGCTTGTAGATTGGCTATTTTCAAATGGCAGAAATGTATGTAGGGTTGAAGTGGTTAATGTATGTTTTGTAATATAATAATAATAATCAAAATCTACAAAGTTAACTAAAGTCTTCAAATAAATATAGTTGAGTGAAAGTACTTTCCACCACTGGTTAGAAACAATTATTATCAATTTACAATTTAGGCATTTAGCAGACGCTCTTAATCCAGAGCGACTTACATTAAGCAATAACAAAAGCATGGCATACATCACATATATAAAAAGTAGTTATCATGAATCATGCGTAAACTAAGAACGTAACAGTGGAGTATCTATGTAAACTATACATACTATACTATATAATATATTATACATGTGTATCATAAGTACATTATCATAATGTACTTACCTACGTTCAAACTGTCTACACTGCCAGTGCTTCCTCTTTAATCATGGTGTGTCCACTGTCCCGTCTTCCTTCAGATTGAGAGACCAGGTGCAGTGTCCCCTCCTCAGGTGAGTATATTTATACCCACAAGGAGCATACACTTTGGTCAACGCCTGATGTTTTACATGTGCTTTATAAATACAATTTACTTACTTAATCCTCTTAAGCCTTAGTATAAGGCTCTCGTGCAATCTGGAGACATTTGCAATTGTCTTTAGGGAAATTGAAAACATCAAGTGTAGTACAGCCAGGACATGGACATCAATCACTACAGGAATTTGAGAGTATTGATAACCGCATCAATACAGCAGCAGCATCATTCAATGGTTATAGCTGTGGTCATTTCAGCTTTCTTCAGTGTTCCAAAAGTAGTTTCAGTCAGTGTTTTAGTGTTTGGACGAGGCAAGATTTGTGTACTTATTGGCCAGTTTGTAGCCTCGGAAACACAGATGTCTTGTAATCTTGTAAGATTTTGGAATAAATACATAATTCCAGATTTTTGCCTTTTATGGTTATTTTTTCATTTTCAGTTACAGATATCCTGATATATCGTTGATGTATCTCTCTCTCTTGCAATATATTTTATCATTATCGAGGGCCTAATATCGTCACAGACGTATATATCGTATCGTCCAACCCCTTCATTAGGACTATTTTAAAATACACTTACGTCTTATGCAATTGGAACAATCTACCAGTGACCATTTGGTAAATGGTGCATTTATATAGCGCCTTTATCCAAGGCGCTTTACATAGATTGTGCATTACATTCACACACATTCACACACTGATGGCAGAGGAAACTATGCAAGGCACAAACCTGCACATCGGGAGCAATTTGGGGTTCAGTGTCTTGCTCAAGGACACTTCGACACTAACTCCTGATTCCGCATAAGCGGTTGAAAATGGATGGATTGATAGAAATAAAAAAGGTGAAGTCTGATGAAGCCGACTACATGATACCCCTGTTACCGTCCTTCACAGCAGTATGCCTTTACAATACACAGTATATTCAGGGACTGCCCATAAGTCCGACCTCCCGTTAGTCGGACCTACGTGGTCGGTTAAGACTGAGGTTAGGGTTAACGACCTATACGTGGCCGGTTAAGACTGAGGTTGGGGTTAGCGAATAGCGACCTATACGTGGCCGGTTAAGACTGAGGTTGGGGTTAACGACCTATACGTGGCCGGTTAAGACTGAGGTTAGGGTTAACGACCTATACGTGGCCGGTTAAGACTGAGGTTAGGGTTAACGACCTATACGTGGCCGGTTAAGACTGAGGTTGGGGTTAACGAATAGCGACCTATACGTGGCCGGTTAAGACTGAGGTTGGGGTTAGCGAATAGCGACCTATACGTGGCCGGTTAAGACTGAGGTTAGGGTTAGTGACCTACGTGGCTGGTTAAGACTGAGGTTAGGGTTAGTGACCCACATGGCCGGTTAAGGCTGAGGTTAGGGTTAGTGACCTACGTGGCTGGTTAAGACTGAGGTTAGTGTTAGTGACCTATGTGGCCGGTTAAGACTGAGGTTAGGGTTAGTGACCTACATGCTGGTTAAGACTGAAGTTAGGGTCAGCGACCTACGTGGCCGGTTAAGACTGAGGTTAGGGTTAACGACCTATACATGGCTGGTTAAGACTGAAATTAGGGCTAGCGACCTACATGGCTGGTTAAGACCGAGGTTAGGGTTAGCGACCTAAGTGGCTGGTTAAGACTGAGGTTAGGGCTAGCGACACAAATACACATTTTGTGTGCCTTTCCACACAGTGCTTTGCCGATACAATGCTGCGATATTGTGTCATGTTAGCCAAAATGACATTGCTTATTTAAAACAAGGCTAAAGATTGACACACTGTAGGATATGTGATATGAGAAAGGGTCTAACTAAATACTGTATATCTTTCTAACATTAAATAAAATACATATTGATATTTTATTGTTAGAATATTGTGTATGATTGAGCAATGCTCTATACGATCATTCCACTCAGGCCATTAAGGGACAGATAGGGAAACAAATTATTCTTGAGAACTGACCATTTCTTATTCAAAACATTTAAATTAAAGCAGGATTCCTATTGCAGCGTCTCATCTCAGATTTGCTTTTGTTATAACAACAAACCTTAACCCAGTTGAACCCATGTACCAGTGATGGTCTATGGTAATTCATTATGCACCAATCTTTGAATGTAAATGATGCATCCCTTGCAAATGGTTGACCCTATTGGAAACAAGCGTAATGCTTTATGGTGTCGTCCACAGTAACAGTTTTTGGATTGAGTTGTGCTTTCGTTTGAAATGTACCCATTCTGCATACTGTTAATAAATACTTCAATCAATCAATCAAAGCTGAACTGTCTTGTGTCTTGTAAAAACCAAGATGCCAGGTGAATTGAGTGGTGAATTGTTTTATTTAGAGTAAAACAAATTATTTCTATTATAACAGGATCGCCTCCTCTTATGACTGGAACTGGAAGCCTGTCCGTGCGTGGTTTTACGACTACATACAGTAACTCTAACCTCAAAGATAAGATTAATGTATATATGCTGTTAAAATTCGAAATGGGTTGTCACCCCCGTCCCTCGCAGATCTCATTTCGGACTCTCCAGCCAGAGCTGCTGCTAGAGGTGCCTGCAGGCAGAGACCAACAGAATCAGGGCTGACTGACCAGGCCTTTGCAGGGGCTGGAACAATCTTCCCATACACATCAAAGCTGCCCCATACAGGCTCTGGAACAATCTACCCACACGCATCAAAGCTGCCCAGTCGATGGTTACTACATATAGTAATATATTTTCTGCCTGGCCAAAATCCATGGCCCCCAAATCACGAGGGGACCCACAGGTTGAGAACGACTGGTATATGAATACTCAATTGTGCTTTACATGGGGGGCATGAGAAAACGTAAAAACTTTATTGGGACACACACACACACACACACACACACACACACACACACACACACACACACTTGTTGGTGTGTCTTTGAACTCCTAGTTTCTCAGATTGTCGAACGTCAGCAGCCCCTTATGGCCCCTACTACGCCAGCTATGGGCTATGTACCTCTACATAGCAGAGGGATTGATTGATTGATTGATTGAACGATGTATTAACAGATTGGAGAATTACAGAGAGAGGTTCCATATGGGGCTAGACCGCTAGAGATTAACGTTAGCTTCCACATGTTTCATTCACAAGTACACCGGACTGGGGGCTTGTTGTGCTGTAGTGATAACCACGTTAGCTAACCAGCTAACGCAAAGCTAACGTTAGTCCCCCTCTCGTTGTTGCGCACAGCCGTGCTTTTATCCACACTTCCATCTGTTCGACTTTTAAATCTAAATGTCCATCAACGCACGGGTCCAAGAAACGCAATCTTAAGTCTCCACCTCTAAGGTCCCCACTCGCCGCGCAGTCAAACACAGGAGGAGAGGAGACCATAGAGTAATAAAAGGAGGGGAGGAGACCTGTCTGTCGCCTCACCTGTGTAATCTAAATAAAGTGTGGGCAAATGTCGACTTGGGATAGGTATTATACTGTAGTGTAGATGATACTCGGGGGACACACAATTCTTTTTTTAAAGAAAACTTTTTTACACCAGCGTCTGTGTCTGTGCGTGACAGATTTCAGATGTGCGCGAGAGCATTTGGCCATGTGCGTGCACAAAGAAACTTGTTTTGACCAAAAATGCCATCTGGGACAAGGAATAGGATATATCATTAATTAACCCATTATAGTCCTGAGGCCGGTTCTAAAAATGTCTTCTAAGGGCCGATTCATACTCCTATTTTAGAGCCGAATAAAAGTCGTTTCGGCTCTGTAGAGCCTACAATGTGACGTCATTTGAGGTTCGGGGGGGCGGGTACGTCCTTACAAAGTCGGCTCTTCGGTGCTACTGAAAATTTCTGACGAGCCGAAATCATTTCGGCACTACAGCGGTAAAATAGGAGTATGAATCGGCCCTATGTCCTGGCCTACGTTTTCTGGAAAAATAAAATAAAATCATCATCCATTCATTGTCAATGGGAATTTAATTTTGTGTAGGAAATAAAAATCATCTGTGAAATCATCTGTGAAACCAGGGAAACTCCCCCCTGTCAGGTGTAAAGGAGCAACTTGGACACTCAGGCATGAAGGAAGCATGAGTTCAAGTCCGTTGCTCTCCCCATGTCCTCCATATATGGGGACTAGGTTGGCGGAGGGTGTGTAGAGCCCAGGATCACATTAGATAATTGACACAGGGGTGAAAAATGGGTTACAAATTTTATCTGGGATAGAAAATATATTTGGCCCCAATATTTCAAAAAGAAAATTGCTTAAATTGTGACTTCTCTGTCATCTGGGGACTCCCCAAAAATGTGGGGACCCACAGGTTGAGAACCACATGCTTTAATACATGCGTGGCCAAAGGAGATGTACATTGAGTACGGACAGGCCTGTGGTACAGTCGTTCTGCCACCAGCACAAGGAAGCTTACAAGGACAAGCTGTACCATAAACAAAAGCTATCAGGCCTAAGAGAGACGTCTTGGTTCTTACGTCATGTAATATCATAGCCAGGGCACGAGGATGAATAACATGAGATGAACAACAATATGTATACTGGAAATAAGGTTACAAATAATGAGGATTGTTTCTTCTAATAAGGCCCCTCTGGGCCCTCTCAGGCCCAGTCCCCCCAGTCCCCCAGGGTTCAATATTGGGGCCCTTGCTCTTTTTACTTTACATACTGAGCCTAGTGAGGGAAATCATAACCAGACACAACATATCATTTCACTGCTTTGTGGATGATATTCAAATCGACCTGCCTCTATTAGTAAAAAAGTCATAATAAACAATTATAATCCACACGCATTCAATCCTGGATGGCCTCAATCTCAAAGACAGAAATCATCATTTCTGGCCTGGACTCTCCCATCCGTCCTTGGTATCACTTTTGATGTAGCCTTCAAATTGGACAAATGGCTTAGCTCTGTCGTCAAAACCAGCTTTTTTCATCTGACTTCTAGCCAGGACTGAACCTTATCTCTTTCTAAATGACCTTGAGAGGGTTATTGACGCATTAATCTCATCCAGATTAAACTACTGTAACTCTCTGTATGTCGGCATTGATCAATCTCTGCTTGGGCCGCCGACCGTCTCCTCACTGGAAAAACGAAGCGAGACCTTGTACTCCATTTATAGGTGATAAGGTGACCACCGAAACAGTGCTTAGTAAATACAGAGAGATGTGTTCTGGTGAATTTATTAACAGTATGCAGAATGGGTACATTTCAAACGAAAGCACAATTCAATACAAAAACTGTTACCGTGGACGACACCATGTTTACAACAGGGTCCACCGTTTTCAATTCATCAGAACATTTAGAGACGTACAAATATACACTGCTATATATATCTGGAAAAAAACAGGAGATCATCATATAAAAAAGGGAAAAAAAACATATACAGTAAGGGAAAAAGGGGGTGGGGGGGACGACTCAGACTTTACGGGGGCCAGTTTCGAATTGCAGCCGTCCGTAGGTGCCCTTTGAGAGGTTTGAAGGAGTCTAGGGATTCAAGGGATAGAAGTCAGGAAGAGCAGAGCAACAGGCAGGCAAGTGGGCAGGCAGGCAACAGGCAGGCAGGCGAGTGAGATCTGAGGTGGAGGAGAGGAGTACAATCAGTACAGGCAAAATCCAACATGCAAAAACAAAATCACTATATGAATACTTAAGTTCAGAGGGAACAATCAGTACAAATAGTTTACTATCTTTCTAGATTCTAGACACATCATCTACTACCACTGTGGTTGTCCAACGATCTGGCAAATGGCGATGCGGCGATAGAAGATTATAGACTGTGTAGGTGATGAGCCAATGGCAGGCAGGCCAGGTGCGCTGAACTGGTGAGAGCCTGGATCCAGACCAAAGACCCCGCCCACTCTCTGAGTGGACTGCGTGCTTCCGTCTGATAATCAGGCTAGAGAATAAGGGGACTGGGAACAGGTGAGCCAAGTGGTAACTGGAGCCACACCTATACGCCCACACACGCACGCACAGACACCGACAAGACAAAGACAAAACAAGGACAAGAACACATCCCTGCCTGGGACTATGACATCAGCCAGGATAATTGAGCCAGATGTCAATGTGATATTATGGTAGGCCTATTATATGCACAAAGTTGTCTCAGCATTATGGCATGTTTTACCGCAGTGTGAATAGCAACACAATTACATCTATTTGGGCTTGCAGTCGAGCTAAGATTACAAACTAGACTCATCTTTGTCTTTGTGAGAAGGAAGTTTGGTGTTATATCATCATCAAATACTTTTATGTATCTGTGTTGTTTTTCCACTTCATTTGGGGTAGTGTTGAGCAAATGTGTTAATACATTTGAATGGAGCAGCTGTCTCCACCCCTTACCAGGACCACACATTTTGTTTTACAAAACTTATAGGCTAATGTTTGCCTGCCAATTGACTTACTACATATGTCAGATCACACATCTACGTCGTATGTATCCAGACAGTTTTCATGAATGATTAGCACAATGTTTATAAATCCTATTTGTAAATGTGAATAGGCCTACAGGAGATCATTCTGTAAAAAAAATAGAAGCTCCCTACTTAAGAAGTCATACAGTATAGGATTCCAGTAGACAAATCGAATAGAAAATGAAAAGTTGGAACCAATCTTATTAGATACATTCCTATGAGATAACCAATAAGACACCCTGAGGGCGAGGTGGCATCTGAAACTACAGGTCTGGGAATGCCCATATATGGACCTTTTTTTTTTGTTTTTTGACGTTTTCGAACCGGGTATGGTCAGCCCAGTTAGGGACCAGTTACGGCCCAGGTAGGGCCAGGCCTTCATTTTCGGGCCTGTTGAGAACTCTAGTTTTCACCGGCTGCCGGGCGCGGCTGCGCTAATAACTTTGGGGCGTCTTGAGTTTGAAGGGACAGGTTTCAGTCAAAAGGGAGGCATCGAAGAGGAAGGACGGGTAGGGAAGGATCAACATCTGGAATGTCAGAACAGGTCAGCTCCATTATATGGAGATCTAAGGGATTGGTTCCACAATCTTTTCTGTCTGAATCCTATAGATTTATTTTTTTACCAGGGAAAGGATTTATAACTGAAACCTTACAGATTTGTAACTACACAAACAATGTACAGTCTCAGAGTAAAAACAAAACAAAACACACAGTATCTTTGTAGATAGTCACACGATCTATAGTTCGTCTTTTCCTTTCTTAGCCTTCTTTTGTGGTGGCGTGATCCAGCGTAGTTTGACATCAGTCGCCTGTTTCCCTAGAGCCATATTCAGCTGTGAGAGAATACAATTAATGATGTAATACAGTACTATATATAAACATAAATAATTTCCTGATTTCAGACAATGTGCAATGTCAGGTCTAATAATAATAATATGTAACCGACATTATACTAAACAAAACATCATCATACGTCACTGCCGTACCTGCTGAAGAAGTTGGGCTTGTACAGCTGGATCTGCCAAGTCCGCTTCACTCTGCATCCTTATCTTCAGCACAGTCCGTCTGGGGCCTTAGAGAACACACACACACACACACACACACACACACACACACACACACACACACACACACACACACACACACACACACACACACACACACACACACACACACACACACACACACACACACACACAATCAGTGATGAAAAACTGATTTCATTCTCTTAAAGGCAAAACACAGTAGCCTATGCATTTTCCTCACCTGCATTGCAGATGAAAGGCAGTGCGGTGCCACATTTTTGGGTCTGCCATTTCTTTGTGGAGAGATCCATTGCCACACAGACTGGTGGGCTGTTGGGTTGTCCTTCTGCCCAATTACGGAAGGGTTTGGTCCATACCCATTCCCCTCGTGACCAATTGAACTTCAGTCCTAGCCAGACCAATCCTGTGTTGGATGTTGTGGTTATTTTATCCAAAATGGACTGTTGGGTTTCATCCTCTACTGTGGCCAAGGTAGTGTCCCTCTCACTGCAGTAGTTCCGTGCGTCGACCCAGCTCTTTTTGTGGTGGACAAAATCATAGTCGTGGTAGGAATAAGAAGGGATGATGCCGAACCCTGGGGAGAAGAGGAGTACTCTCATTTTAACACACATTTGACTGACTGACTGATTGATTTCATACATGCAAAAATAATCAAATAAAAATACAATTATAATCAATACAAAAACACAAATTAAATATTACATGTGCAAAGTGGAGTAGGAAGAAGTAGGCTATAGGCCGCTACACTAATGTATTCCTACCCCTTCTCCGGTCAAAAACGTATACAACTTTCAAAGTAGCTAAAATAAATAAAATAAAACAGCAATTACAGTTATAATTCCCCAAAAGGACAAATGGGTGTCACCCCTGCCCTTGTTATAATAATTACACGCAAGAATAAAGCCAATAAATATTATTCAAAAATGTCATTCCGTATTAAGTGTTAAAAAAAGTGTTTATTTTTTTTAATTTTGTCACCATTTCCTTTTCTGGTTATGTATCATTGTTGAGTTACAATTCTGCTGAAAGTACAGTTTGACTTGATAGCCATTAAAAGTGCATTTTGAACAGAAACCCTTGTGAACATTTTGATTGACTGCACTAAAATCTAATTAATCTGGTAATTAATTCCAGCAGTAACAGAAAGTATGCAATGAGTTTAGTATTCAATGTGCTAAACATCCAACACCACCAGTATGGTCTCTTTAATGTCTCTGAAAGTAAACCTCACCTGAGAGCAGAAGGATTAGCAGAAGCATCTTCACCTCACTTTTCTCAACATTCACAAGAAACTCTGAATTCTAAACAAAACATACAAGAGATATTGTTAAAGGTTTTTGAGATAGACTATCCAATCCAAGTATTTGCATCCTTTAGAAAGGCTAACTCACAACAACCTGAGACCCGAGTATTTTATTGTTTCAATGAAAGAGGCAAAATTATGTTCTTAACTAATTATTAACAATAACATATTATTGGGTATTTTAAATAAAATGAATGGCTTTTCAGAGAGAAAGCGCATTAGGCCTATACGTCAATTTATTGACTTGGTTTTTTTTCAAAACAAATTTTTCCAGTTCCATTTGTTTCATTACATTTAGATTATAAAATCCATTGAACAAAAGGTAGGCCTGCAGGGAACGAAAGGTTGTGCACCTTTTAATTTAAAACTTTAAACATTATTTATTGTAGTGTAGCTAAGTGGTGTTTTTCATCAAGCACAATTTCTTATTTGGTTAGAAACAGTGGTGGAAAAAGTACTCACATTTCTTACTTAAGTAAAAGTATCAATACTGCAATGTAGAACTCTGTTACAAGTAAAAGTCCAGAATTCAAAATTTACTATTTTTTATTATTTGGTATCAAAATGTACTTAAAAGTAGAAAGTACTTGTTATGCAGAATGTCCCGTTTCACAAGTTTTCTAATGTATAAACCTGTATAAAAAGCATTTGAAAATAGCAGATCTACAAGCTCACAATGCGCCGCGATGTGATGCATTGTGAGCTTGTAGATCGGCTATTTTCAAATGGCAGAAATGTATGTAGGGTTGAAGTGGTTAATGCAGGGCTTAAAGCCAAAAACAATACCAAGACTGAAAATGTTTTTTTTGCAAATCTGCACTGATCTCATTAAATGACCCCTATGAGATCCTCAGGACTGAAATCAGTCCCCAGGACTGAGAACTTTAAGCCCTGGGTTAATGTATGTTTTGTAATAATAATAATCCAAATCTACAAAGTTAACTAGTAACTAAAGTCTTCAAATAAATGTAGTTGAGTGAAAGTACTTTCCACCACTAGTTAGAAACAATTATTATCATAATGTACTTACCTACGTTCAAACTGTCTACACTGCCAGTTCTTCCTCTTTAATCATGGTGTGTCCACTGTCCCGTCTTCCTTCAGATTGAGAGACCAGGTGCAGTGTCCCCTCAGGTGAGTATATTTATACCCACAAGGAGCATACACTTTGGTCAACGCCTGATGTTTTACATGCGCTTTATAAATACAATTTACTTACTTAATCCTCTTAAGCCTTAGTATAAGGCTCTCGTGCAATCTGGAGACATTTGCAATTGTCTTTAGGGAAATTGAAAACATCAAGTGTAGTACAGCCAGGACATGGACATCAATCACTACAGGAATTTGAGAGTATTGATAACCGCATCAATACAGCAGCAGCATCATTCAATGGTTATAGCTGTGGTCATTTCAGCTTTCTTCAGTGTTCCAAAAGTAGTTTCAGTCAGTGTTTTAGTGTTTGGACGAGGCAAGATTTGTGTACTTATTGGCCAGTTTGTAGCCTCGGAAACACAGATGTCTTGTAATCTTGTAAGATTTTGGAATAAATACATAATTCCAGATTTTTGCCTTTTATGGTTATTTTTTCATTTTCAGTTACAGATATCCTGATATATCGTTGATGTATCTCTCTCTCTTGCAATATATTTTATCATTATCGAGGGCCTAATATCGTCACAGACGTATATATCGTATCGTCCAACCCCTTCATTAGGACTATTTTAAAATACACTTACGTCTTATGCAATTGGAACAATCTACCAGTGACCATTTGGTAAATGGTGCATTTATATAGCGCCTTTATCCAAGGCGCTTTACATAGATTGTGCATTACATTCACACACATTCACACACTGATGGCAGAGGAAACTATGCAAGGCACAAACCTGCACATCGGGAGCAATTTGGGGTTCAGTGTCTTGCTCAAGGACACTTCGACACTAACTCCTGATTCCGCATAATCGGTTGAAAATGGATGGATTGATAGAAATAAAAAAGGTGAAGTCTGATGAAGCCGACTACATGACACCCCTGTTACCGTCCTTCACAGCAGTATGCCTTTACAATACACAGTATATTCAGGGACTGCCCATAAGTCCGACCTCCCGTTAGTCGGACCTACGTGGCCGGTTAAGACTGAGGTTAGGGTTAACGACCTATACGTGGCCGGTTAAGACTGAGGTTGGGGTTAGCGAATAGCGACCTATACGTGGCCGGTTAAGACTGAGGTTAGGGTTAACGACCTATACGTGGCCGGTTAAGACTGAGGTTAGGGTTAACGACCTATACGTGGCCGGTTAAGACTGAGGTTAGGGTTAACGACCTATACATGGCTGGTTAAGACTGAAATTAGGGTTAGCGACCTGCGTGGCTGGTTAAGACTGAGTTTAGGGCTAACGACCTATACGTGGCTGGTTAAGACTGAGGTTAGGGTTAGTGACCTACGTGGCTGGTTAAGACCGAGGTTAGGGCTAGCGACCTATACGTGGCTGGTTAAGACTGAGGTTAGGGTTAGCGACCTATGTGGCTGGTTAAGACTGAGGTTAGGGCTAGCGACCTATACGTGGCTGGTTAAGACTGAGGTTAGGGTTAGCGACCTACGTGGCTGGTTAAGACGGAGGTTAGGGCTAGCGACCTACGTGGCTGGTTAAGACTGAGGTTAGGGCTAGCGACCTACGTGGCTGGTTAAGACTGAGGTTAGGGCTAGCGACCTACGTGGCTGGTTAAGACTGAGGTTAGGGTTAGCGACCTACGTGGCTGGTTAAGACGGAGGTTAGGGCTAGCGACCTACGTGGCTGGTTAAGACTGAGGTTAGGGCTAGCGACCTACGTGGCTGGTTAAGACTGAGGTTAGGGTTAGCGACCTACGTGGCTGGTTAAGACGGAGGTTAGGGCTAGCGACCTACGTGGCTGGTTAAGACTGAGGTTAGGGCTAGCGACCTACGTGGCTGGTTAAGACTGAGGTTAGGGCTAGCGACCTACGTGGCTGGTTAAGACTGAGGTTAGGGCTAGCGACCTACGTGGCTGGTTAAGACTGAGGTTAGGGCTAGTGACACAAATACACATTTTGTGTGCATTTCCACACAGTGCTTTGCCGACACAATGCTGCGATATTGTGTCATGTTAGCCAAAATGACATTGCTTATTTAAAACAAGGCTAAAGATTGACACACTGTAGGATATGTGATATGAGAAAGGGTCTAACTAAATACTGTATATCTTTCTAACATAAGGGAAACTTTGACAGGAAAAGACTCGCTCACCGTATGGAAAATAGAAGTAAAACTCCTTAAACTGAGACTTAGAAAAATATTTTTTCTTTATTTTATCATGCTCATAAAGTGCTCTGTGCTCAAAGTGCAATTAAAAAGCAAACGTTTCGGCACGAAGGTCCTAGGACCGAAACGTTTGCTTCTTAACGCTACCGTAGTCAAGTTTGGAAAGAAAAAAAGGACAAAGAAACAGTTTTCTCAGTGCTTCAGTATCTTTCTAACATTAAATAAAATAAATATTGATATTTTATTGTGAGAATATTGTGTATGATTGATCAATGCTCTATACGATCATTCCATTCAGGCCATTAAGGGACAGATAGGGAAACAAATTATTCTTGAGAACTCACCATTCTCAAGAACACACACACACACACACACACACACACACACACACACACACACACACACACACACACACACACACACACACACACACACACACACACACACACACACACACACACACACACACACACACACACACACACACACACAAAGTCGGTGGGGCGAACGGTTCTCGAATTATGTGCATTATACAGACATACACACGTACAGACAGACAGAGACGTGGTGCATTTATATATAGACTAGAGCGGTGCCCATGGGGCCTCTACTGCGGTGCCCGTGGGGCCTCCACAGCGGTGCCCGTGGGGCCTCCACAGCGGTGCCCGTGGGGCCTCCACTGCGGTGCCCGTGGGGCCTTTACAGCGGTGCCCGTGGGGCCTCCACAGCGGTGCCCGTGGGGCCTCCACAGCGGTGCCTGTGGGGCCTCTACAGCGGTGCCCGTTGGGCCTCTACAGCGGTGGGGCCTCTACTGCGGTGCCCGTGGGGCCTCCACAGCGGTGCCTGTGGGGCCTCTACAGCGGTGCCCGTTGGGCCTCTACTGCGGTGCCCGTGGGGCCTCTACAGCGGTGCCCGTGGGGCCTCCACAGCGGTGCCCGTGGGGCCTCCACAGCGGTGCCCGTGGGGCCTCCACAGCGGTGCCCGTTGGGCCTCTACAGCGGTGGGGCCTCTACTGCGGTGCCCGTGGGGCCTCCACAGCGGTGCCTGTGGGGCCTCTACAGCGGTGCCCGTTGGGCCTCTACTGCGGTGCCCGTGGGGCCTCTACAGCGGTGCCCGTGGGGCCTCTACTGCGGTGCCCGTGGGGCCTCCACAGCGGTGGGGCCTCCACAGCGGTGCCCGTGGGGCCTCCACAGCGGTGCCTGTGGGGCCTCTACAGCGGTGCCCGTTGGGCCTCTACTGCGGTGCCCGTGGGGCCTCTACAGCGGTGCCCGTGGGGCCTCCACTGCGGTGCCCGTGGGGCCTCCACAGCGGTGCCCGTGGGGCCTCCACTGCGGTGCCCGTGGGGCCTTTACAGCGGTGCCCGTGGGGCCTCCACAGCGGTGCCCGTGGGGCCTCCACAGCGGTGCCCGTGGGGCCTCTACAGTGGTGCCCGTGGGGCCTCCACAGCGGTGCCCGTGGGGCCTTTACAGCGGTGCCCGTGGGGCCTCCACAGCGGTGCCCGTGGGGCCTCTACAGCGGTGCCCGTGGGGCCTCCACAGCGGTGCCCGTTGGGCCTCCACTGCGGTGCCCGTGGGGCCTCCACAGCGGTGCCCGTGGGGCCTCTACTGCGGTGCCCGTGGGGCCTCCACAGCGGTGCCCGTGGGGCCTCCACTGCGGTGCCCGTGGGGCCTTTACAGCGGTGCCCGTGGGGCCTCCACAGCGGTGCCCGTGGGGCCTCCACAGCGGTGCCCGTGGGGCCTCCACAGCGGTGCCCGTGGGGCCTCTACAGCGGTGCCCGTGGGGCCTCTACAGCGGTGCCCGTGGGGCCTCCACAGCGGTGCCCGTGGGGCCTCCACAGCGGTGCCCGTGGGGCCTCCACAGCGGTGCCCGTGGGGCCTCCACAGCGGTGCCCGTGGGGCCTCCACAGCGGTGCCCGTGGGGCCTTTACAGCGGTGCCCGTGGGGCCTTTACAGCGGTGCCCGTGGGGCCTCCACAGCGGTGCCCGTGGGGCCTCCACAGCGGTGCCCGTGGGGCCTCCACAGCGGTGCCCGTGGGGCCTCCACAGCGGTGCCCGTGGGGCCTCCACAGCGGTGCCCGTGGGGCCTCCACAGCGGTGCCCGTGGGGCCTCCACAGCGGTGCCCGGTGGGCCTCCACAGCGGTGCCCGTTGGGCCTCCACAGCGGTGCCCGTGGGGCCTCCACAGCGGTGCCCGTTGGGCCTCCACAGCGGTGCCCGTTGGGCCTCCACAGCGGTGCCCGTTGGGCCTCCACAGCGGTGCCCGTTGGGCCTCCACAGCGGTGCCCGTTGGGCCTCCACAGCGGTGCCCGTTGGGCCTCCACAGCGGTGCCCGTGGGGCCTCCACAGCGGTGCCCGTTGGGCCTCCACAGCGGTGCCCGTTGGGCCTCCACAGCGGTGCCCGTTGGGCCTCCACAGCGGTGCCCGTTGGGCCTCCACAGCGGTGCCCGTTGGGCCTCCACAGCGGTGCCCGTTGGGCCTCCACAGCGGTGCCCGTTGGGCCTCCACAGCGGTGCCCGTGGGGCCTCCACAGCGGTGCCCGTGGGGCCTCCACAGCGGTGCCCGTGGGGCCTCCACAGCGGTGCCCGTGGGGCCTCCACAGCGGTGCCCGTTGGGCCTCCACAGCGGTGCCCGTGGGGCCTCCACAGCGGTGCCCGTGGGGCCTCCACAGCGGTGCCCGTGGGGCCTCCACAGCGGTGCCCGTGGGGCCTCCACAGCGGTGCCCGTGGGGCCTCCACAGCGGTGCCCGTGGGGCCTCCACAGCGGTGCCCGTGGGGCCTCCACAGCGGTGCCCGTGGGGCCTCCACAGCGGTGCCCGTGGGGCCTCCACAGCGGTGCCCGTGGGGCCTCCACAGCGGTGCCCGTGGGGCCTCCACAGCGGTGCCCGTTGGGCCTCCACAGCGGTGCCCGTTGGGCCTCCACAGCGGTGCCCGTTGGGCCTCCACAGCGGTGCCCGTGGGGCCTCCACAGCGGTGCCCGTTGGGCCTCCACAGCGGTGCCCGTGGGGCCTCCACAGCGGTGCCCGTGGGGCCTCCACAGCGGTGCCCGTGGGGCCTCCACAGCGGTGCCCGTGGGGCCTCCACAGCGGTGCCCGTTGGGCCTCCACAGCGGTGCCCGTGGGGCCTCCACAGCGGTGCCCGTGGGGCCTCCACAGCGGTGCCCGTGGGGCCTCCACAGCGGTGCCCGTGGTGCCTCTACAGCGGTGCCCGTGGGGCCTCCACAGCGGTGCCCGTGGGGCCTCCACAGCGGTGCCCGTGGGGCCTCCACAGCGGTGCCCGTGGGGCCTCCACAGCGGTGCCCGTTGGGCCTCCACAGCGGTGCCCGTTGGGCCTCCACAGCGGTGCCCGTGGGGCCTCCACAGCGGTGCCCGTGGGGCCTCCACAGCGGTGCCCGTGGGGCCTCCACAGCGGTGCCCGTGGGGCCTCCACAGCGGTGCCCGTGGGGCCTCCACAGCGGTGCCCGTGGGGCCTCCACAGCGGTGCCCGTGGGGCCTCCACAGCGGTGCCCGTTGGGCCTCTACAGCGGTGCCCGTTGGGCCTCTACAGCGGTGCCCGTGGGGCCTCTACAGCGGTGCCCGTTGGGCCTCTACAGCGGTGCCCGTTGGGCCTCTACAGCGGTGCCCGTGGGGCCTCTACAGCGGTGCCCGTGGGGCCTCTACAGCGGTGCCCGTGGGGCCTCCACAGCGGTGCCCGTGGGGCCTCCACAGCGGTGCCCGTGGGGCCTCCACAGCGGTGCCCGTGGGGCCTCCACAGCGGTGCCCGTGGGGCCTCCACAGCGGTGCCCGTGGGGCCTCCACAGCGGTGCCCGTTGGGCCTCTACAGCGGTGCCCGTGGGGCCTCCACAGCGGTGCCCGTTGGGCCTCTACAGCGGTGCCCGTGGGGCCTCTACAGCGGTGCCCGTGGGGCCTCCACAGCGGTGCCCGTGGGGCCTCCACAGCGGTGCCCGTGGGGCCTCCACAGCGGTGCCCGTGGGGCCTCTACAGCGGTGCCCGTGGGGCCTCTACAGCGGTGCCCGTTGGGCCTCTACAGCGGTGCCCGTGGGGCCTCTACAGCGGTGCCCGTTGGGCCTCTACAGCGGTGCCCGTGGGGCCTCCACAGCGGTGCCCGTGGGGCCTCCACAGCGGTGCCCGTGGGGCCTCCACAGCGGTGCCCGTTGGGCCTCTACAGCGGTGCCCGTGGGGCCTCCACAGCGGTGCCCGTTGGGCCTCCACAGCGGTGCCCGTTGGGCCTCCACAGCGGTGCCCGTGGGGCCTCCACAGCGGTGCCCGTGGGGCCTCCACAGCGGTGCCCGTTGGGCCTCTACAGCGGTGCCCGTTGGGCCTCTACAGCGGTGCCCGTGGGGCCTCCACAGCGGTGCCCGTGGGGCCTCTACAGCGGTGCCCGTTGGGCCTCTACAGCGGTGCCCGTTGGGCCTCTACAGCGGTGCCCGTGGGGCCTCTACAGCGGTGCCCGTGGGGCCTCTACAGCGGTGCCCGTTGGGCCTCTACAGCGGTGCCCGTTGGGCCTCTACAGCGGTGCCCGTTGGGCCTCCACAGCGGTGCCCGTTGGGCCTCTACAGCGGTGCCCGTGGGGCCTCTACAGCGGTGCCCGTTGGGCCTCTACAGCGGTGCCCGTTGGGCCTCCACAGCGGTGCCCGTTGGGCCTCTACAGCGGTGCCCGTTGGGCCTCCACAGCGGTGCCCGTGGGGCCTCTACAGCGGTGCCCGTTGGGCCTCTACAGCGGTGCCCGTTGGGCCTCTACAGCGGTGCCCGTGGGGCCTCCACAGCGGTGCCCGTGGGGCCTCCACAGCGGTGCCCGTTGGGCCTCTACAGCGGTGCCCGTGGGGCCTCTACAGCGGTGCCCGTTGGAGTCTATACAGCGGTGCCCGTGGGGCCTCTACAGTGGTGCCCGTTGGGCACTGGGCTACTTGGAACGATGCAAGTTGGAAATGCATGCCGCACACAGATATTATGTCTTTTTCCCATTAATGCCCATATATGGAGTTCTTTGTCAGGCATGTCCAAATATGTCCCTTTCATGCCCATATATGGAGTTCTTTGTCAGGCATGCCCAAATATGGAGTCTATGCAGACATCAGAATGATGTCAGAACAGGCCAGCTCCATATTTGGACACTGGTCAGGGTCCCTGTCCAGAGAACGGGCAGAGGCCTTTTTGTTATTCTGTATTTAACACTTAGCCCGCTAGCATTTATTGAAAAATTAGGATCTAATTCACGCCAGCATTTTTCCCAGTTGAGCTCTTATTTTGAAAAGCCACATATCCAGACTTCCGGAAGTGAGCTTAAACTAGGAAGTTCAGGACGACTGTTGTTTACAAGATGGATCTATGCCGGGGCTCCCGAGGAGTCCCCATCGTCGGCTCTGTGCCATCAAAGAAACGTTGTTTTGACCAAAAATGCCATCTGGGACAAGGAATAGGAACTACAGGCGATTGAAATAAACAGATAGAATGGATTATTATGGTGCTGATGATCTAAGATGGACGACCCAGTCTTGTGACAACAACAGCTATAGCTACCCGATGCTAACGTAAGTAGCATTATGGCTTGATCGATCGAATGCGCTATAAAAGCGCAATTGCCATTAATCAACGGCAATGGCGGTATAAGCGTAGTATTAAAAAATAGGCTTTGATTTACCTAGATCTACAGCAATGGCGCGGAGGGTGTTAAGTCCGATGTAATTTTGTAGTCAGGTGTGCAGGGTTGAGTATGTTGAATCTAGTTCGCATGAATATGATCTCTAATGGAGATTTTAGTTGACACAATGAAATAAAATAAAATTCAGTGTGGGGCAGACGGCCTGTCACAGCCAGATTTGGGAGACCAGTAGCTTTGTTGTTGAAGGAAAGCGGTAAAATTAGACTTCCGTGGTTGTTTTCGTCTCAGATTTAGTCCGACAGAGGGACACAGTACAACTCTATGGGGACACAAAAGCGACACAAAGGTAGGACCCGGAAGTATCTCTGGGTAAATGACACTGAGTGAGTGGGTGTCATCATGTCTTGTAGAGGCATTTGTGTGCTTCCATGTGAATGCATTTTATTGTTACTTTGGTTTAGCAATGATAACATGATACAAACTCTTGAATAAAATTATATTTCTGTTTTAAAAATAGCCCTGAACTACAGTGTGTAATATATATAACAATTTATTTCATTGCTTAAAAGTGAATTGGAAACTTAAATTGTTGAAACCTGCTACCAATAAATATATTTAAAACAAAAAAGTGAATTGGAGCTTTGGTAGTCGAACAGGGTTTTGATACTCCATACCGATACCGTTTGCCTGTAATTGCCTTAAATATAATGTGGGTGGGCATATGTCTAACAAACAAAAGCCATACATCATTAACGAAACATCCAATCATACCCAAATTGGAATCCCATGTCAAGGGGCCTCTGTATGCTAGTGAGAATTTTGACCAATTCCTCCACCATCGCATTCTATTTTATATCTTTAAGTTTTTTTTGCGGCTTTCGCCTTTATTTTTTATAGAGGGACAAACAGTAGGCTGACAGGAAATGGGGGAGAGAGATGGGGGAGTGACATGCAGTAAAGGCCGTCGGGATCGGGAGTCGAGCACACTGCCAGACTTGGGCTGCCGGCCAAGGTGCCTGGACCACTGAGCCACCTCATTCTATTATTGAAGCAAAAATCTAAGTAATAAAGACTATTATAACTGTATAACTTATAACTTAGTCATAGACTACTATATTATGTGAAGACATTATTAACCTTCTCCTCAACTACAGAAATAATTTCATAACACGGTATGGCAAACGGTATAGTATCAAAACCCTGTTTGACTACCAAAGCTCCAATTCAAATCTGGAATCTCCAAAGCAGAAGTGAGAAAGTGTAAACCAGTGGTGTAAGGTAACAAAGTACATGTACACTCAAGTACTGTACATAATCTTTCCGGTAATTTTACTTTCTTTGGTATTTACAGTTGTCAATACTCTACACCCACTACATCTCAGAGGAACATTTTATGAAAATTGTAGTTACTTTGTAGATTTTGATTATTATTACAAAACACACTAACCAGTAGCCCCATGTATATTTCAGCCTTTTGAAAATAGCAGATATACAAGCTTGTAGACCGGCTATTTCAAAAATATATTTTGGGCCTTATTTTGGGCGCGCCTTACCTTTTATCTCTTAACTTATTTGCCATATTTTACTATCTTGAAAACATTTTAAAATAGTAGCCGATCTACATCTATATGTAAATCGGCTATTTGAACTATTTAAAAATGTTTTTCAAAATAGTAAAACATGGAAAAATAAGTTTAGAGATAAAGGATAAGGGGTGGCACATGATATAGCACTATATCTACATTTTGAACTCGTGAAATGGGACATTCTGCACAATGAGTACTTTTGGTACTTTAAGTACATTTTGATGCTGATGGATACTTTTGTACTTTTACTCAAGCACATTTTGAGTACCAGACTTTCACTTGTTTACTACACCACTGGTGTAGTAAACGTTAAAAAATGCACTGACGTGGAGAAGTCAGTCGTCACGATACCAAGAACTGCATGGCGGACCCAAATGCAGACACAGACAACGTCCTTACAGTTCAAGGGTGTTTATTCACACAAACTTGGAGTGAGGAGGGAAAGGTGGATTGATTGATTGATGATTGATGAATGTATTCACATTATGCAGAATGGGTATAATTTCAAACGAAAGCACAACTCAATACAAAAACAGCAGGCAAGTGGGCAGGCAGGCAGCAGGCAGGAGGGTGAGATCTGAGGAGTACAATCAGTACAGGCAAAATCACTAAGAATACTTAAGTTCACATGCAGGGAACAATCAGTACAAATAGTTTACCATCTAGATTCTAGACTAGACAGAATCTAGACAGAATCTAGACACATCTACTACCACTGTGGTTGTCCAACAATCTGGCAAATATAATAATAATAATGCGGCGATAGAAGATTATAGACTGTGTAGGTGATGGCAGGCAGGTGCGCTGAACTGGTGAGAATGAGCGAACTGGGAACAGGTGAGCCAAGTGGTAACTGGAGCCACACCTACATGTACTGTATACGCCCAGTCGCCCACACACACACACACACACACACGCACGCACACTCACAGAGCAGAGACACCGACAAGGCAAAGACAAAACAAGGACAACACATCCCTGCCTGGGACTACGACATCAGCCAGGAGAATTAAGCCAGATGTCAATGTGATATTATGGTAAGCACGAAGTTGTCACATACGACTTATGTGACTTAAGTACTCACACATCTACGTCGTATGTATGATTAGCACAATGTTTATAAATCCTATTTGTAAATGTGAATAGGCCTACAGGAGATCATTCTGTAAGAAAATAGAAGCTCCCTACTTAAGAAGTCATACAGTATAGGATTCCAGTAGACAAATCGAATAGAAAAGTTGGGACCAATCTTATTAGATACATTCCTATGAGATAACCAATAAGACACCCTGAGGGCGAGGTGGCATCTGAAACTACAGGTCTGGGAATGCCCATATATGGACCTTTTTTGTTTGTTTTTTTGACGTTTTCGGACCGGGTATGGTCAGCCCAGTTAGGGACCAGGTAGGGCCAGGCCTTAATTTTCGGGCCTGTTGAGAACTCTAGTTTTCGCCGGCTGCCGGGCACGGCTGCGCTGATAACTTTGGGGCGTCTTGAGTTTGAATGGACAGGTATCAGTCAAAAGTGATACATCGAAGAGGAAGGACGGGTAGGGAAGGATCAACATCTGGAATGTCAGAACAGGTCAGCTCCATTATATGGAGATCTAAGGGATTGGTTCCACAATCTTTTCTGTCTGAATCCTATAGATTTATTTTTTATTTTTACCAGGGAAAGGATTTATAACCTTACAGATTTGTAACTACACAAACAATGTACAGTCTCAGTAAAAACAAAACAAAACACACAGTATCTTTGTAGATAGTCACACAATCTATAGTTCGTCTTTTCCTTTCTTAGCCTTCTTTTGTGGTGGCGTGATCCAGCGTAGTTTGACTTCAGACACCTGTTTCCCTAGAGCCATATTCAGCTGTGAGAGAATACAATGAATGATGTAATACAGTACCATATATAACATAAATGATTTCCTGATTTCAGACAATGTGCAATGTCAGGTCTAATAATAATATGTAACCAACATTATACTAAACTAAACAAAACAAAAAATAAAACATCATCATACGTCACTGCCGTACCTGCTGAAGAAGTTGGGCTTGTATAGCTGGATCTGCCAAGTCCGCTTCACTCTGTATCTGCATCCTCATCTTCAGCACAGTCCATCTGGGGCCTTAGAACGTACATATGCAGACACAGAGGGGCACACATGCAGATATGTTCATTTGGGCGCACACGCACACACACAATATCAAGATGAAAATCAGTGATGAAAAACTGATTTCATTCTCTTAAAGGTAAACACAGTAGCCTATGCATTTTCCTCACCTGCATTGCAGATGAAAGGCAGTGCGGTGCCACATCTTTGGGTCTGCCATTTGTTTGTGGAGAGATCCATTGCCACACAGACTGGTGGGGTTTTGGGTTGTCCTTCTGCCCAATTACGGAAGGGTTTGAAGTTGGTAGGCGAAGGCCATACCCATTCCTTTCCTGTCAAGCCAATCCATGACCCTCCGATTACTCCGTTCAAGAGCTTCTGTACCTCTTCATTCTCACCTGGAGTCTCTATTACAGCCAAATCCTTGTGATGTGTTTGACAGTACTCCCTGGCGTCGGCGTATGTTGTTCCGTGCTTTCGCACAATATGGTAGGTTTTGTTGTCCCCCGTTTCTAGTTGGGAAAGATGAGATTTTGTAACTTATTCGGTATTATTTAAAAACAAGATGCAGCTATTAGTTTACAGTGCTTCAAATACTCACGAGTGAAGCAAACAAAGTAAAGATAATTTTCTGAACACCGGGTGTTACTCCATTGTCCATTGGCATACATAACGACACAATTCATCAATGTGTTCTCAGATGGTTGTCCATTTCCCCAGTTATAAAACTGGCAAGGCTGTTTTGTGTCATCTACTGACCACCACCAATAAGACGTATTGAGCATCAGTCCTAGCCAGACCAATCCTGTGTTGGATGGTGTGGTTATTTGATCCAAAATGGACTGTTGGGTTTCATCCTCTACTGTGGCCAAGGTAGTGTCCCTCTCACTGCAGTAGTTCAGTGCGGCGAACCAGCTCTTTTTGTGGTGGACAAAATCATAGTCGTGGTAGGAATAAGAAGGGATGATGCCGAACCCTGGGGAGAAGAGGAGTACTCTCATTTTAACACACATTTGACTGACTGATGTCATACAATCAGTCACAAATAATCAAATAAAAATAAAATACAATTATAACCAATACAAAAATAAACAACAAATTAAATATTACATGTGTAATGGAGTGGAGTAGGAAGAAGTAGGCTATAGGCCGCTACACTAATTTATTCCCACCCCTTCTCCGGTCAAAAACGTATTATACAACTTTCAAAGTAGCTAAAATAAATCAAACAGCAATTATTACACTCAAGAATAAAGCCAATAATTATTGACATTCATATGAATGTACCCAGCAGAAATGTCATTCCATATTAAGTGTTAAAATACTTTCTAATTTTCACGCGATGAGGAAATGTTTCTGTTCTGTTCCGTTTTTGTTTATTGCTTTGAAAGGTTGTATGATGTTGTATCTCGACGACACTGCAAATGAGGGTGACCTCAATGTCTTTCGAGAATAAATAAAAGGTTTGAATTGAATTGAAAGGGATTTTTGAAAACTTTGGTTTCAGTATCATTTGACAGTGGATTTTGTATTATTGTTGAGCTATAATTCTGCTGAAAGCACAGTTTGACTTGATAGCCATTAAAAGTGAATTTTGAACAGAAACCCTTTGAACTTTTTGATTTACTGAACTAAAATCAAAGGTCCATGACTTCTTAGCACTAGCAGTGACATAAATATTATAGCAACAAACAAAAAAAGAACTTGAAGGTGGATTTATCACCAGGACATTTGGATGAAACAATACCACAATCTGGTAATTATTACCAGCACAGCAGTAACAGAAAGTATACAAAGTATGAGTTTAGAATTAAACGTGCTAAACATCGAACACCACCAGTATGGTCTCTTTAATGTCTCTGAAAGTAAACCTCACCTGAGAGCAGAAGGATTAGCAGAAGCATCTTCACCTCACTTTCCTCAACATTCATAAGAAACTCTGAATCCTCTAAACAAAACATACGAGAGATATTGTTAAAGGTTTTAGACTATCCAATCAAAGTGGATCAAATTTGCATCCTTTAGAAAAGCCAATTCACAACAACCTGAGACCAGGGTGTTTCAATGAAAGAGGCAAGATTATGTTCTTAACACAGTTAACATAAATTATTAGGTATTTTAAATAAAACAAATGGCTTTTCAGAGAGAATTAAAGTGCATTAGGCCTACAGTCATTTTTTTTCCCACTTTTACTCAAAACAAATCTCGTAATTTTTCCAGTTCTATTTGTTTAATTTCATTTAGATTACAAAATCAGCTGAAGGAAATTAAAGGTAGGCCTATAGACAGGGAACGAAAGGTGCACAGATTTAAACTATACATTTTTATTGTAGTGTAGTTAACTGTGTTAATTTTTTCAGAATATTTTGATTTAGTCTTAGGGCCGATTCATACTCCTATTTTAGAACCGAATAAAAGTCGGCTCGGCTCTGTAGAGCCTACAATGTGACGTCATTTGAGGTTCGGGGGGGCGGGTACCGTCCTAAAGTCGGCTCTTCGGTGCTACTGAAAATTTCTGACGAGCCAAAATCATTTCGGCACTACAGTGCCGAAACAGAGGTAAAATAGGAGTGTGAATCGGCCCTTAGTCTTTTGAATAACACACCATTTAGTCTTCTGAAATTGTTTAGTCTTAGTCTAGTCTTAGTCGACTAAATATCAAAAACCTTAGTCGACTTAGTCTTTAGTCTTAGTCAACAAAATTAACACTGGTAGTGAAGTGGTGTTTTTCATCAAGCACAAGTTCTTATTGGGTTAGAAAAGAATATCATAATTTACTTACCTACGTTGAAACTGTCTACACTGCCAGTTCTTCCTCTTTAATCATGGTGTGTCCACTGTCCCGTCTTCCTTCAGATTGAGAGACCAGGTGCAGTGTCCCCTCCTCAGGTGAGTATATTTATACCCACAAGGAGCATACACTTTGGTCAACGCCTGATGTTTTACATGCGTTTACATTTACTTACTTAAAACTCATCCATCGCCACTAGGGGGCGCCAAAAGGCCCTGACCGCCACCATATATCTTTTATTTTATTTTATATATATATATATTTTTTTTTTACCATGTTATAAAACACGAAAAACACATCCTTGGCGCTCCAGGACATCATGAAAAAGAAGTTAAATAAGTCCTTGGCGATGGATGAGTTAAACAGTGCTCTCGTGCAATCTGAAGACATTTGCAATCGTGTTTAGGGAAATTGAAAACATCGGTGTAGTGCAGCCAGGACATGTTTTTTGGTACTGCAATAAGGGTTTAAAAAAAAATGTCAAAACAGATCGACATTTGGGATGAATTCAAAGATACTGGGGGCGCCCGCTGGCCAAGTGGTCCAGGCGCATGTTTGAGTTCCGTTCATGACGTCCTTTGCTGCGTGTCTCTCCCCTTCTCTCTCTCTCCTTCTTTCCTGTCTATCTTCATTTGATACTAATCATATACTATCAATAAAAGGCAGATAAGCCAAAACAAAAAAGTACTTAATCCATTGAGACCTGGAACGCATCCATGTCACGTTAGCGTTTAACCACATTAACCATTAACCCATTTTGGGGCGGGAACCCCTTTTGGTGTTTTAAACATTGTTATAATTTAGCTATTGAAAAATAGCAGATCTACAAGCTCATAGCGCGCCACTTTTTTTTTTTTAATTTCGACGTCAGGCCTGAATGGGTTAATAGTAGCCAACACAAAGGTATCAAATCAATCACTACAGGAATTTGAGAGTATTGATGGTCCAACCTCATCAATACAGTAGCATCATCATTCAATGGTTATCGCTGTGGTCATTTCAGCTTTCTTCAGTGTTCCAAAAGTACAACATGAAGTACGGTACAGTAGGACAACGGAGCAGTCCTCTCATCTACTGTAGACTGAGGTGGTAAATACAATGCTCACCATGTTCTTCCATGACCTACAGTAGGACTATTTTAAAATACAGTCTTATGCAATTGAAACAATCTACCAGTGGCCATTTGGTTACCAAATGGTGCATTTATAATATAAATGCACCATTTACCATTATACATTATTATTACATTCACATTATTACATTCACCCATACATTCATATACACTGATGGCAGAGGAAACCATACAAGGCACCAACCTGCACATCAGGAGCAATTAGGGGTTCAGTGTCTTGCTCAAGGACACTTCGACACTAACTCTGGAGAAGCCGGGTTCGAACTGGGAACCTCGCGGCTCCCATCCGGCCACTCTATCCCTAAGCCACCTCTGCCCATTTGGCAAACAAAGAAAACATAGTTTACGTCCCACAGGGTGGAGACCCCCTGGCAGACCAAGGACCAGATTATGTCGGGGCATGGGTAAAGTGGCCGGTAGAGCAGCCGGATGGGAACCGAACCGGGAGGTTTCCCAGTTCGATCCCGGGCTTCCCCAGAGTTATAGTAGTGTCAAAGTGTCCTTGAGCAAGGCACTGAACCCCTGATTGCTCCCGATGTGCAGGTTGGTGCCTTGCTTGGTTTCCTCTGCCATCGGTAGCTCTGGTCCAAAAGGCTATAGCGTTAGAACGTCAAAGTATAACTCTCTTCAATACACATTTTGTGTGCATTTTCACAGTGCTTTGCCTATATATATGATACGACATTGCTTGTTCAAAACAAGGCTAAAGATTGACAGACTGTAGGATTTGTGCTATGAGAAAGGGTCTAGTTCAGGGGTGCCCAAAAGGTAGCTCGCGATCTACCAGTAGATCACGAAGGCTGTGCAGGTAGATCACATGACATGCCCCTAAAGAGTATTTAATTTAAATATATTGAAGAAAAAAAACGATTAAAAAAAAACAACATTTCTCCCCCAGTGCATTTGTCTTATACTGTATGTAACACGAACTCTACTATTCCGAAGCCCCCTCAGGTACATATTTAAACTATTTTCAGCAATGGTATAATAATTGATTTGGTGGGTAGATCTTGCCGAGCTGGTCATTTTGAAAGTAGCTCTCAAGTCAAAAAGTGTGGGCACTCTAGTTAGACCCTTTCTACCCTTTTATTTAATGTTAGAAAGATATACAGTATTTAGTTAGACTCCAACTAAATACTGTATATCTTTCTAACATTAAATAAAATGAATAAAACTGTTATTTTATTGTGAGAATATCGGTAAATCTATAAATTGATCAATGCTCTATATTATAAGATCATTCCATACAGGCCAAGGGACAGATAGGGAAACAAATTATTCTTGAGAACTGACCATTTCTTATTCAAAACATTTAAATTAAAGCAGGATTCCTATTGCCGCTTCTCTTCCCAGATTTGCTTTTGTTATAACAACAAACCTTAACCCAGTTGAAACCATGTACCAGTGATGGTCTATGGTAATTATGCACCAATCTTTGAATGTAAATGATGCATCCTTGCATATGTGAGTACTGGGAACATCTGGTCATTTGCAATATTGACCACAGTCTGAGGATATGTTATTTTAATCCAGGGCGAATAGGGCTGTTTTTGTTTTGCACCTACGTATAGCATCCACACTAACCCCTAAATGGAGACATATCATAACACTTCTGAGCATGTTTTAATTGTTGAGAAAACTCTGACATTGCACTTTAGTCTGGACAAGCAGGAAAGAATACCTATTGAAAACTATGATAGACATCCATGCTCGCGAATACACAAATACGAATAAACAGCAGCAGTCCACCTACTGTAGATGGACTGCTGCTGTCTATTAGTTTCATGAATAAAGAAACTCATAAGAACGCTACTAGTGCCATTAGAATACATTCACACATGGAAGGAGCAACAACTTAAAATGCCATCATTTTGTTTTGCCAGTAGACATACTACTGTACTTACATTCAAGAACGACATTGAGGTGGTATTCATTGATAAGAGTAGTAGACCAACCAGTTTTGTTGAGTTTTACCCACCTGTGCACCCAGCTGGTTTACTAGGAGGATGATGCCTAAAAGGATGACTACAAAAGAGGTATGGGGAGCCTCAGCGTTGATGAACAGAGCTGCAATGACCCACATACATGAAACGGACATCATTATTAACATTTTATTTTACCCACTTAAACCCTATATTTAGTTGGCTGGAGTCTCCCAGGCTCTATACTAGCTACTAGGCCCCCTCCTGCGTCACACTAAATATCTTCCCCGAAAATAGACAATCTACAATCTCATATTGCACAATGCACATGCACGTGTGATGTGGTCTGATATTGGGTCTATACATATAGGCCAACCCTGTGGCCCCTTTGGGTGCCAAGGTATAAAAACACATGGCCGAGATTATGTACATAATTCTGTAAGATAAACTCTGGCTCTGATAAAGGACGACTGTATAAATGAAAAGCTGCTCGTCAAGTATTTTGCATTGTGTTTGTGCACGTGTATAGACTTTATGAACGGCTATTAAGCTGTACTGGACAGGAAAAGGGACTTCATTCAACATAGACTATCACCTATGCGTTATACTGTTACTGTATTTTAACCCATTAAAACCAGTCTGCTAGTGAAAAATAGCAGATATACAAGCTCACATCACTTCGTGCCACACGGCGAGCTTGTACAGCTGCTATTTTTTAACTCGGTGTGAGAACGCAGATTTAGAAGGCATCTGTAGAATCGGCCTCTCAGGTCTTAATGGGGAAAGTACTAATATAATAATTCTCTTCCACATCTGATCAACAACACGCACTGGATTTGTGCAATAAGATGAGAGCAACACTACAGTCTTTTTGAGTGGTGCAACCACTCCTATACGGAGCTTTGTGTGTCTCTGGCTGTGTCCGAGCACGGAAATAGCACACTCACACACTGACACAGTGACAGTACAGTAGAGTAGAGGGACCCCCTGGGGACCCCCACACGGTAACTCTGTAATTTCTCAACCGTTTCGGACGCGGGGCGGCTCGCCGGAGCCGGGGCGGCCCCCTGGCCCCGTTCTTGGGGGTCTGGATGTTCCGGGGACCCCCAGACGGTAACTGTAATTTCTTTTTGTCAAGAAAAGAAGGAAATTAACTGCAGTTATATAACGTGTTTACTCCCCAGTCAACTGCAACAACAATTAACAAACTAGTAACTATACACCACGGGGGCGAGGGACGACCTGGTAACAGTAGTAGCACACGCCCCGCAACTCCCCGACGTCATGCACCGTCACGGTTGCCGCCAGCCCCCCCTCCTCCTCCTCCCCCTGTCCTCCCCGTGCCTCCGTCTCCAGCCACGGCAGCCTGGCGTCCGGGTCCTCGTCGGAGAACTGGAGCAGAGACCCGGAGCTCCGCAGAGCCCTGAGGCACTGGCCCAGCACGTGGCCGGCCTTCCCGCTCCCCTCCCTGGACCGCAGCAGGGAGTCCACGGTGCCCTTGTCCACGATGAGGTCCAGGCTGCGTGGGCCGAAACGCCCGTGGAGCTCCGTGCAGTCCAGCTCCAGGAAGTCGAGCCGGGAACGAGGGTTCTGAGGTTCTAGGGCCTGTTGTGCGTGTTGTTGCTGCTGCATGAGAGCTACGGCCACGGGCGAGATGTCCGCACAGGTGACGTGGACGGGGACAGGGGAGTGCCTGTATATGGAAGGCCCCACCGCGGAGGTTCCGCAGCCCAGGTCCAGGACTCGGAGCAAGCTGGTGGTACCCGTACCTGTGCTCTGGGACTGGAGGGACTGCAGGGCTGGCAGGATGAAGCTGCGGACCGAGTCAAAACCAAAGAACCACTCAAAGTTCTTGAAGGCTGCTGGCGTAGCACTGGCGTTTTCCGTGTAGAACCGGTCCCAGGTGGCTTTCTTGTCCATGTTCTCAATTAGTTCAGCTATGAATTAGAAGAAGGAAATGGCAATATGTTAAAAGCATATATAGTACATACAGTGTGTGTGTGTGTATGTATATATATATATATATATATATATAACCCAGATTCGGCTCAAACAAGGGATTACATTAATTTCGCTCCTATGCCATTAAAATGTGGAACGCCCTACCAACAGCCATTAAGACATGTGAATCCCTTGACTCCTTCAAAACCGCTCTCAAAGAGCACCTATAGAGCAGCTGCAATTCGGAACTTGCCTCTGTAAATTAAGTCTGAGCTCCCCCACCCCCCCCACCCCTTTCTCCCCACACTGTACATGTTTTTCCCTTTCTTTATATGATGATTTGCTGTTTTTCTTTTAATAGAAGTGTATATTTGTAGTCTCTAAATGTTCTGATGAATTGAACATGGTGGACCCTGTTGTAAACAAGTATAATGCTTAATCATGATGTCGTCTACAAAGTAACAGTTGTTGTATTTATATTGTATATTTTGTGCTTTCGTTTGAAATGTACCCATTCTGCATACTGTGAAATACAAATTTCATAAATCAGTACATTACTGATAATACAAATACACTGTCAAAAACAGCTGAACACAGCTGCACAGAACTAGAACTATATAGGCTACTGATAGAATTTAGAATTAGCTTTCAGCCTGCAACAAAACTCAACCAACAGTGTATTACAGTTTACACATAAACCACAGACATAAACCCAGTCATATGTATAACTCTATGCATTAACCCAGTGACCTAGTGACAGCTAGCTAATGTTAGCTAGCTAATGCATTTCGTGTTTGTGATACATAACTTTGGGTAAACAAATGAAAACCCACATTCAACCAAACGTACCTATTAGAGAAGAATGGTGGCGAACACATGCCGCCACTGTCACAGCTTTCCATAGTCGCCTGCTGTGCAAACAACACGTTAGTCTGTTTGAGAAGAGAGCCATGCTTGCTGTCCTTCACGTCAACTTGAGATCCCATAGCCTGTATGGCCGCCGGCCGGCTGGGCTGTAATTGGCTAATTGGTTGCCAAAACAACCGCACGTGGTGACATATTTGTTATACAGAATAGAGAGTATGCGCGTGACATCATCATCAAACCCGAAAGTTATGCAGGAATGCCTACTGAGTGGCAAAAAACGACTTTCAGCCTTGACAGCCCATGCATCCAAACAGAGAAGTCCTATCTGATTGCATTAAACAACATTAAACAATGTAAACTCACTTTGCATGTTGCTTTGCCACTCGATGTGCCATTCACTTTAAACATGCGCATACCCTCTATTGTATGTCCTTGTCCCCAGCTAAATGATGGAGTTTGTAACCAAATAGACCCTTATAGATCTTTAACTCTTGAGAGCATAAAATGAAACCAAATGGACCCTTATTTTACACTCTCAAGAGTTACATTATTGTTAAACATCTGCATTTACACAACTAGAGAATGTAGAATAATTGTTATTTTGATCAATGTTTGCCTGTTATCTCTCCTAATGGTACCAACATCAATACAGCATGGAATTATTGTACATAAACGACAACAAAATATTCTTCAGTTGTGGATCTATGAGGCTAAATCTCATCAAATGCTGGTCCGTGGATCAAATCGAATGCCAATAAATAATGGGCCTTGATATGAAAAAATGTTGAAAACCACTGGTTTAATATCTTGATTTGAGCCGTTTCAGTTTTTCAGTGGTACATATGATTCATTTACCAACCAAAGTTGATTCTAGTCACTCTACTGAAATTAAACTCTAGGTTTAGCTTTATATATATATTTGGAAATTAGCACAGAATATTTATACATATGTATGAGTGTCAAATAAAATGTATTGGTAAAAACTAGTTGTTCCTTCGGGGCTAAGATACCAACTACACCGACTAGCTTGAACTCATTATCCAATCGTCCCCCTGCGCCATCTGCTGGTGAATTGTTTGGTATCTTGGCTGCACAACTGCAGCATGCAAACTTTCGTTGACAAAGACCAACTCTGTCCACAGATCATGGTTGTTGTGGACATCATGGCCAGTTACTTTTCTTTGTCCACCTGGCAACATGTGTATCATGAAGGATTTCCATTTTTTTCAAAAGCAGCCATGATCAAAGTACCCGTTTTTAATATTTTCAGTCAAATACCTGCAGTACATGCATGGAATGTTCAGTAAATTAATCATTAGTTAAAAATGCTTAACTTTTCTCTTAAATAAGTCAACTTCACACAAAAATTAAGATGTAAATCCCTTTAATAAAACTCAATGAAACGCAGTGTAACAAAGGAAAATAATCCAACAAAAAAGCAAGTAGATAACATTTACAACCACAAAAAAAAAAAAACCTGTACAACTCTAAATGCCTGGAGTCACTTCTATTCTTCCAAAGATTTTTTTTTTCTTTTACATTTTCTTTTTTTTAATTAACCATTTTGTGATGATTTGGGGGCAAAGAAAAACTTTGGAGTGAGGGATAAGGTAACGTATCATTCTTTTTTTTCTTTTTTTTTTACATATTTAGTTCTTCCTCTCAAATAAGTGTAATCTTCGTACACATAATATATGCATCGTAAACGTGGCTGTTTTCTTTTCTCTTTTTTTGGTCTTTTTTGTTTTTACCCACTGTTGTCGTCTACCGGGGTGGTGGGGGGTGGAGGGGGGGATGGATGAGGAGAATCTGTTGTTCGGTGGAGGGGGTAGTTTGAGGGCAGCAGGGTTAGTTATTATTTGTATAAGATGTCATAATGGCCGGGTCTGTAGAGGAGGAAAACGCGCGGTTCGCTGCCCTCGGGGAAGACGTGGTGATTGACCGTTCCCCCCTCGCCCCGGTCCATGTACTCCACCAGGATGGACACGTCCAGCGCCTGCGCCAAGGCGATGATGTGAATGTGGTCGCTCTCTTTAGACATCGGCTCTACCTCCTGGTGGGGGAAGGGGGGGGAAGAGAAAGGGTGCTTAGTTTGTATGGTGGCTAACAGGCTGTGCATGAAAAGAGCTTGATGAAGACCATATTCTCCTTCTAAAGCACTGCCACACAAGTGTGGAATGCCCTGACTCCCTCCCTCAAAAAATGCAAAATCCCTGGCATCCTTGATCCCTGGTGATCCCTTTCGGATGTGTTTGACTGTACCCTGTACTGATTACATTTCTGTTTGACTGTACCCTGTACTGATTACATTTCTATTTGACTGTACCCTGTACTGATTACATTTCTGTTTGACTGTACCCTGTACTGATTACATTTCTGTTTGACTGTACCCTGTACCGATTACATTTCTATTTGACTGTACCCTGTACTGATTACATTTCTGTTTGATTGTACCCTGTACCGATTACATTTCTATTTGACTGTACCCTGTACTGATTACATTTCTGTTCGACTGTACCCTGTACTGATTACATTTCTATTTGACTGTACCCTGTACTGATTACATTTCTGTTTGACTGTACCCTGTACTGATTACATTTCTGTTTGACTGTACCCTGTACTGATTACATTTCTGTTTGACTGTACCCTGTACTGATTACATTTCTGTTTGACTGTACCCTGTACTGATTACATTTCTGTTTGACTGTACCCTGTACTGATTACATTTCTGTTTGACTGTACCCTGTACTGATTACATTTCTATTTGACTGTACCCTGTACTGATTACATTTCTGTTTGACTGTACCCTGTACTGATTACATTTCTGTTTGACTGTACCCTGTACTGATTACATTTCTGTTTGACTGTACCCTGTACTGATTACATTTCTGTTTGACTGTACCCTGTACTGATTACATTTCTATTTGACTGTACCCTGTACTGATTACATTTCTGTTTGACTGTACCCTGTACTGATTACATTTCTGTTTGACTGTACCCTGTACTGATTACATTTCTGTTTGACTGTACCCTGTACTGATTACATTTCAGCCAATAAAGTGTTCAATCAATCAAACCAGCTTGGGTTGAAACTAGTGCTACACAATTAATTGGAAAAAAAGATTGAGATCTAGATTCAGACACCTATGCAATCGGTGTCCGTGGTAGCTCAGTGGGTAGAACACTCGCCTTTCGGCCGCAAAGTCATGGGTTCGATCCCCCGGCACCGCCAACTCAGCGCATGAGGAGCACGGCTTGAAGTCTGTGCGGTAAGTACTGGGAGCTGATGGTAGGCGTTGCGCTCCACCTCAGCAATCCATCTCCCAGAGGTCTAGCGCATTGAAACGAGGATAGACTCACTCCCCGCACCCTGGCTGATACAGACAATAAGCCTCTGAATTATTTACTTACGGTATGCAATCTCATTTCTGAAATTGAGCAAGAATGGTGCAGCACTAGTTGGCTGTCCAATTTATTTTAGTTACTCTTATGTTTTTGTTACAAGAGAAATACTTTAAGAGAGGTTTAGGTCAAGCACTTTGATGTTGTCTGTTTAAAGCCACAGCAGTTGGCTCCAGGTGCCACATTTTGAACGTAGTAATGTTCAGCAACTACAGACTAAAGACTTATTATTAGGACCCAATATTTTCATGGAAAAAGATGAGAATCGTTTGAGAATTGTGATCTCAATTCCTGTGGAGTTGAGATCACGTTTGAGCAAGAATCATGTAGAACTAGTTGAAATGTCAAGCGAATAATTTTTTCTACGATCTACACAATGCGAACTTCCCTTCCTTCTCCAGTGTGCGTAGTCGTTCAGCACCTGTACACTATATATATATTTGAAAAGGTAAACCTAACCTTATTCCTAATCTTAACCTCAGTAAAACTGTCTAACCCAGGGGTGCCCACACATTTATGACGTGAGATCTACTTTCAAAATGACCAGCTCAACAAGATCTACCCACTGAAAAAATAAGTGTACCATTGCTGAAAATAGTTTAAATATATAATGTACCCGGGGGGGCTTTGGAATAGGGAGGGGGGAGAAATTATGACAGGCTGTCAAAATATGTCCCCCCCGTATTTAACTTAAACGCCCAATGCATTCTCAATGGCAATAGCACAAACTTTGGCATGCTACTAGTCCTACATACTTACACCTAGAAACCCCATTCAAACCTATTTAGGTTCATCTTACGGTGGACATGTTTGCCTGAAAAGGAATCTTTGAAATGTTTCATAGTTTTAGAAATATAGTGCTTTCAAATTTGAGAAAATTATAATGGGGCTCAATGGCAGCTCTATGGTACGTCAAAAAATCACTGTCACAGAGAAACTCCATTCACACATTTTATAATTCAGCTTACTGTGGAGACAAATGCTGGAACTTTTTACTTTGAAATTATTTGTAGTTTCTGAGTTATTTAACTTAAACGCCCAATGCATTCTCAATGGCAATAGCACAAACTTTGGCATGCTACTAGTCCTACAACCCGAACCTTATTCCTCTTAACCTCAGTAAAACTGTCTTACCCGAACCTTATTCCTAACCTCAACCTCAGTAAAACAAATACAAGAATTCAAGAACGGAAATATCAGTCAACACAGCAGTGGAGGTACAGTATTGCGTCATATTTATCCATACCTCTGCCCTTATTACTAGGTCTGGGTATACATACATACAAGTTTTGATCAAATGCAGTGCACTGGTTAAGGAGAACCCACCTGCTGGCAGAACTCCTTGACGGAGCGCCCTCCCTCTATGAAGTGCTGGAAGAAGGCGTGCTCTCGCTGGAGGTAGCCTGACGTGAGCAGTCGCAAGTACACCACCAAATAGTCCGACACGTTCTGGTCGTTGAAGGAGCCGAGAACCTCCTGGAGACTGGGCTGTTTCTCACACAGCTCTATCAGGTCCATAAACTGAGGGGTGAGAAGGAAACAAGAGCACTGAGCGTCAGCATTAGCCGTGTTATAATCATGTGGCCGTAAGCTGTAAAGCAGGGGTGGGCAACTTTGACGATGGAGAGGGCCACTATATTTCCACGCTCACTCCAGAGGGCCATATATTAGTCGTAGCAAAAATAGACGATCTACAAGCTCAAAACGCGTCGCGCTGCGACACGTTTTGAGCTTGTAGATCGGCTATTTTTGCTTGCTATATTCGAATTGAAATCAAATGCCTTTAATTATACGAGTGTTGAAGCATTGAGCTACTAATTTAGACTGAAGTAATTAAAGCGGGTCATGTTTGCATGTTGTGGAATTGTAATCAGCTGAAACCAATATTATATCAGAATTCTGACATTAACCTGAGGGCCGCATTAAGTGAAGGTGGGGGCCGCATGTGGCTCCCGGGCCGCCAGTTGCCCACCCCTGCTGTAAAGCATGCTCCCACTGCCAATTTATTTGAAAAGATTCCTTTCAAACAGGCAGCGATTAGCACGCCTAGTAATTCATTTTCAATGAGACCTGCGTTTGTTTCTGTACACGCGGAGAGGTCGAGGGGGGGGGGGGGGGGGGGGGACACAACACAAGCATATTTACATGAGTGCGGTCCCGTGAAATTGTTGCGCGCGTGCTCGTTTCATGCACACGCACGCACGCGACTGACCAGACCTGGATTCTGTTTAGCTTTGTTGTTTTTTTACGCGTCCCTCATGAGCAGACCTGTTGTTGACACAAAAACTGCTCATGTAGGAACATTCCGCCAATTAAAATCCAACCGTCAACTGCTTCTGACGGAACGCTCCGCCATATAAGCTTTATTATTGATATCAAACGGGATCGCTGTTTTCTTTCTCTCTTTTTTTTTGCTTGGCCTTTCCTTCTTCAGCGATCCTAGACCGGTTTTGCGCATGCGCACTGCCGTTCACTTCTTGTATACAGACTGACTGAAAAAGCGAAATAACTCTTAAATCTACAGATTATATGTAATAGGCATCTGAAAATATGATGTTCCAGGGACCCCCCGGAAGCAAAGATTTGAGTTAAAAACGTTCGCTCTGAAAGAATATACGTTCAAAGACTTGTGCCACATTTTCAAGATTTTTCAAAAATAGCAGACCTACAAGCTCGTAGCGCGGAACTCGGTGATGTGCTACGAGCTTGTAGATCTGCTATTTTTCAATAGCTAAAGTACAACATAATGCTTAAAACACCAAAAGGGGTTCCGTCCATAATGGGTTAAACCGCAGGATGTGTGTCTCTTCCGGACTGATTGCACTCGGTGGCCACGACAACATGTCTTGTTACAGAGAGGCAGTGAACTGAACTCACAGTGTTGTGGAAGTCTTCAATGGTAAACTCAGTGAAGCCCTCATTAACCAGGTCCAGTTTGCTTTTAGCTGCCACTGCTTTGAACCTGAGGAGACAGACAGTGCAAATATCTATCAAACTACATGCTGTATTGGTTGAATTTGTGCCAGATATTAAAAGTAGTTGTACCTTACGTTATGTTTTTATTTTATTACTGGCCAAGTCTGGTACGAGACCTAAGAGGCTAGGGTTGGGGACAAGTCTGGAGAATAACAAACATAACATTGTGGACTTATGAGGCTTGGGAAGAAAACATCCTCTGGTGGAATTCTCATAACATTCACCTTTGAAGTTCTTTGCTGTCTTCCAGCAGGGACTCGAGATGTGAGAAGCCAAACGCTCTGTAGAAGCAGTTCCCGTCCGGCCGCGTCTTCCGAATGTAGGAATATTTTTTGTGTAGGTCCTGATTAAAAGCAACAAACAAACAAGCACATGACATGATTTCAACGTTTAACAAAGGACTTGAACAAGAGAAAGGCGAGCAGACTCTGCCGAGCATTCATCAGAAGAACTCAGTTCACAGTTATCGTGTATCGGGTGCACGGCTTTGGCAGAAATAGTGTCTTAGAAAAGATCACCAGCACTAGGAGGATTTCTTGTTTATTTAGTCAAATGCCCAACAGATCATACATGACGGACGCGTCGGCCCGCAGGCCTTCCTCAGCGTGAAACATTTAAAGGACCATAGCATTTTTGTCCCTCGTGGTTTACTTGACATACTGCCTACTGCCTAGTATATTCCAAAGAACTAAAAAACATTGCATGGATGCACCTGGGACGTATCCTCAGTGATGTATCCCAACTTCCCAAGGTCATCGGAGTTTTGGGTCTCGCATCATCATACCCCTCACTCAGGTGACCCAGCCGGGGTGATCAAGTCCCGACTTACGTCCCAGTAGCTAGCTACCCACGATCAGCCCCTTTAGGGAAAGACAGGGTCACACACTCCACCTCTCCCGAACTACTCTGCCGGGACTGGGAGGTCTGGCGCGTGGAAGGACTAGGCTCTGTGGGTTGACTCCTGTCCGGGCCCCTCCTACGTCTCACCAGGTCCACTCGTGCTCTCACCAGGTGCAGCGCAGGACCTGTGCGTTGCACCAGACACTTCATTCAGGAGCCGCAATGGTTCCGCAGGCTCCACTGGCAGGGGAACGGTGGTGCTGCAGGCTCCGCTTGCGGCTTGAATGGCCCTCCTAAAGGCCTTACCGTGGGCTGTTGGGCCTCCTCCTCACGTAAGACACAGTCTGGGGCGCCAACCCATACTGCTGCCGGGTGCCGTCTACATTCCGGCTGCCAACCATCTCTCGGGTGGTCACCAGACTATACCTGGTTGTCACAGTCTATTCGTATTCCTATGAGTTACTATAAATTAGCCTGGTGTCCACCTATGCTTTCTATGGCATAGGCAGCTTCCGGCAGAATCCGTCGGGAGAATCTAGACGCAGCTGCGCGACATGATACTAATTAATAAGAGCGACAGAGAGCGTGAGGAGTGTGTATGTGCAGTGTACATGTGTGCGTCAATTTAACAAAGGTGCAGACGATCAGAAATCAGCAGAGAGTGATCGACGTTTGCGCTACTCTATGCCGAATTGAAGTGGACTCAGACTTTTTTTTCCTCCCTGGAAATAAAAACGTCTGGGTTTCCGAGGCTACTATAAATAGAACTAAGAATTAAAAAACATTGCATGGATACACCTGGGACGTATCCTCAGTGATGTATCCCAAAGTCATCGGGGTTTCGGGTCTCGCAACATCAGCTGAATACTGAGTGAGGGAAATACTGAAGAATACTGTGATTTCTTTGTAATGTAAGGTTAATTTTTTTTATATCAAAGTTACATTATGTTTACATTTTCCAGGACTCAAATGGAAATATTATCTTTATTGTTCTAAACAGAATCTCTATTACCCGGTAATTAATAACATTAGTTTCACAACATGTCAAATTTGTTTTAAAGGATTTCACAATGACTTCTCTCTCTAAAATCTCAAAAATACATAATCTCGACGGGCCTTCATTGCATCAAACCTGGTTTGTTTGAGCTAGTACGACACAACACCACACCAGTCGGACCAGCTCAGCACAATGAGCACATGAGGTGACTTGTAATATGATGCATGGTTCACTTCAAATGTGTGCTGGATACATAACAGACATAATTGACAGCCCTTTCGCAAAGGGATTAGTCCATTGTTGACTAAAAGGACGCACGCTGCTTACTCAGCCATTCGTACCTGTGTTATTTCTCAATCCCAGGTCTGACAATCAAACCAAAATGGCAAAAATATACCCGACTACTGTGCATGGGACTGGGAGGCCGTTCTAAACAGACATATAAAAGGTAGACACCTCTTCCGGCTCTGAGGCTTCTGTATCCCGAGGGAAGGCAAAATGGAGGCAAGCTTTCCCGAGATTCCTTACGAAGCATAGCGGAAGCTTGCCAAGCTTCCGGGTACGTAACGGAAGGGGGCGTTCGGTATGCCAATCAGAGGCGTGACTCCCTCTTTCTCAGCTCATGGCTGTATTCAACCCCCAGACATACACAAACTTGCTCTTGCACTCCCTATCATAGAGGGTAGTGTGGTGGAACGTGCCTTTTCAGGCCTGAAGTTGAGCACATTGAAAGCCACGATAAGATAAGCCACTCTAGACTAGGTGCTGTCAATCTGTCGTTGATAACACCATGAAGAAATGTGACAAATGGTGCTAATAATATTTCCGATACAGTATCGGGACATCTCTAGAAAAATGTTTATGTACGTTATATGGCCAAACAAGCATGTGCACAATGACATGCATCGAAGTATGGTTCTTGTCACAGTCAGAAACAGTGTGAGCGCAGTCATCTGAAGGAAGCGTTTGGTGAGGTTAGACTAACCTTGATCTTGAGCTGGTAAATAGTGTCCTCCTGGGCATACTCCGACTGCAGAATTGACAGCTCGTGTCTGGCAGACACTAAAGGATTACTGGTGGCAATCTGGACAGACAGGCACACAGAGCAGAGCACGTATGTAGATTATTAGTGGTATAAAATCTTCGTCTGTAAAGTGTAAAACCAGTGGTTTTCAACCTATTTCATATCAGGGTCCATTATTCATTCTGCATAAGCATTTAAGCCACGGACCACCATTTGATGACGTTTGGCCTCTCAGACCCAAAACCAAAGAATATGTTGTCGTTGTTGGATAAGATTTTGTCCACAATTCCATGCTGTATTGACAGCGGTACCATAGGACAGATAAGGCAGACGATCAAAATAAGAATAATTTTACATACTCCAAATGCACCCGTTCATGATTTTTTACACTCTCAAGAGTTAACCCATTTTGGGCGGGAACCCCTTTTGGTGTTAACATTATGTTATGCTTTAGCTATTGAAAAATAGCAGATCTACAAGCTCATAGCGCGCCACCGAGTGGCGCACTACGAGCTTGTAGGTCTGCTATTTTTGAAAAATCGAAGAACGACTGACATAGAAACATAGCTTTTTCAGAAAACTGTCAGGATGTAGAAGACATTTTTAGAATCTGATCTCAGGTCAAAATGGGTTAAAGATCTAAATAATGATCCATCTGGTTGCCAACTCTCCATCATTTAGCTGCGTGGGGACCACCTGGAACCCCCTCAAGGACCACTGGTTGAAATCCACTGGTGTAAACAATTCCATTTGGCATTGATAAAATGAGACAGCTCTCACCTCTTGCTGAATTCTGTCTTGCTGAGCAATAATGGCTTCATCATATGCGAGGCAGTTAACTCCTGCTGGCAGAGAGAGAGAAGGGAACAAAAATGAATAAAGGTAAGCAAAGCAAAGTAAAGTTCTTTGTTTACCCAGGGAAGTGGACTAAGCTCGAGATGCTTGTTTACAGCCACACCCTGCTCATAGAACATTTCATGGTAGGGGTTCAATGCCTTGCTCAAGGGCACTTCAGCGGTGGTAATTTTAACGTGCCGGTCCGGGGATTCGAACTGGCGACCTTCCGGTATCAAGACCGCTCCGCAAACCGTTCGACCACCGCTGCCACTTGTGCCTTTGGCAGTGGGCCTAATACGCATTAAAGATGACATTAATCGCTGGACGACAAAGCTCAGCTAACGCGAACCGGTAATGTGAGACATTCACCCTTATCGATTATCTTAGGACGTCTTCAATCAATATTATACCTCACATTACAAAGTGTTACATATCCTTTTCATTAAAAAAAAAACCATTTTGTGGAATAATGTAAGGTAACAGTGGAAATATCTATATAATGAAACTATTTTCATTTTCTTTACTGTCACTGTGGTCTTTTGACAGTTGCCATCTTTGTGGATATAATGGCTAGTGTGTTTTTTATGTTCTTTCTTTCATAGTGTTTTGATAACAGTTTTGTTTTAAGAAAAGTTACCTTTGTGCCATGATGACTGTCTACTCTTCTACCTTGGCATAAGATACCAATGCCTTTGTTGTCATAACACAAGTTGCCTTGTTATAGTAAGTTTCTGGGTCTCTGATGAATTGAAAATGGTGGACCCCTGTTGTAAACAAGTACAGTGCTTCATCATGGTTCGTCCACACAGAGTAACAGTTTTTGTATTGACTTGTGCTTTCGTTTGAAATGTAACCCATACTGTGAAATAAAATCAATCAATCGGGTCAGCTCTGCAGTGGAAATGACACTAACACAAACAAAAAACAACTAACAGTACAATATGTTTTTGACGTGGAACTAATAAACAACCTCGCCGGGGAAGAACCACCGCGTACACTGAGGACGTACACTAAACTAACATGTCTTCGGGAGCTCGTTTACGCTTTTATTAAACACTCCCAAGAGCCATAAAAAAACACCATAATGTCATTTTATCAGGGATATTTTTCCTCCTTTGTGTAGCAGTGAGCTACGTTAGCAGTTAGCCTGCTAGCCGAGCAGCAGCAGCATCTGGCCCCTGATCTTGTTTATACCGGATTTATTTGGGATTATTTGGGGGGGACGCTGCAGTGACAACAGACAGTTCCCCTGCCGAACAGCCACGGGTGTCGTCGTGACATCTGACCGCAGAGAGATAAGAGACTAGCCCGCCGCGTTGTGTGTTTTTTAAACATTCCTGTCGTGCTGTTCATAGTGTTTTTCTCTCTCACCCTCCAGCTCCACTTGTGATGGTTGTTCCTGCTGCTGCTCCTCCGCCATCTTAGCTGAAGATGTTCCACAACAATTCTGTTTCCTGCTTGTCCTTCTTCTTCGTCTTCTGGATTTCCCCCCGGGCCGTCACACTGGGCACCCGTCGGCGCGTTGCTGCCCCCTCTTGTTGGTCTTGGGTACTGCCATAGTGTACTGCGCTGCCCACACTGATTTAGCCTGGCTAATAAACCAGACTAATATCACACAACACTGTCGCGGTATTAGCCTGGTTAATAAACCAGACCGAATCAGCCGTTGGCAAAAAAAAGTTGCCTACCAGCGGATTACCGCGACAGTGTTGTGTGATATTAGTCTGGTTTATTAGCCAGGCTACACACTGATAGCAATAGTGTCCTTAAAATCTATCTGACCTTAAAGGACACTTTTTTTTCCCAACCAAGGTTCATGTTTTAGGTTGTTATTAGAGAAAGTAAAAGATGAGTGTTAATTTTGCTGCTTTCGTTTTAGCGAGGGGGGGGGGGGGGGGGGGGGGGTATAGGACATTCTTATTTATTGTGTTGATTATGTATGCAAAGGTTTCTGTACTTTTGTATGTATTTGTTCAAGATAAATAAAGATCAAATCAAAAGGTCTGAGCAGCTAGGGACGGGTCCCCCACATTACCCCAGTGTATCAGGCATCTAGCACTTCAGAGAACATGCTCACTTCTCTCTGTAAATGGTAAATGGTGCATTTATATAGCACCTTTATCCAAGGCGCTTTACATATATTGTGCATTACATTCACCAATTCACACACATTCATACACCGATGGCAGCGGAAACCATGCAAGGCACCAACCTGCACACCAGGAGCAATTAGGGGTTCAGTGTCTTGCTCAAGGACACTTCGACACTAACTCTGGGGGAGCCCGGGTTTGAACCTGGCAACCTTGCGGTCCAGCCACTCTACCCCTGAGCCACCGCCGCCCTGCACAATTCCCACTGTGTACATCCCCATATGTTTCCAAAAGCAGCCGTCACATAATTGTCCAAGCCTCATATTTATTTCTCCACTATTCATTATATAATTAATTAGAGTAAATTCACAGACATAGGCTACGTATCCCCGCCATGAAATTGTACACAATTTTGTTTTACGCTCTATCTATGGTACGCACATGCTCACGCGCGCGCACGCACGCGCACGCACGCGCGCGCACACGCACACGCACGCACACACACACACACACACACACACACACACACACACACACACACACACACACACACACACACACACACACACACACACACACACACACACACACACACACACACACACACACACACACACACACACACACACACACACACACACACACTGTCACACAGAGCATTGTAATATGGTAGTACTGTTTCCACTGTTGCACTGACAGCTATAAACTCCAGATACTGGATAGACATCCAGCACATTGTGAACCACTTCTCAGTATCCTGTAGCCTTGAGGTCCTGCAGAAGTGTGGTTTACCCAGTGTTGAAAGCCTGGTCATCAAGGCCCAGCTCCGGTGGGCAGGTCATGTTGTCCGAATGCTCTACGGTCAGCTGAAGGAGGGACAGCGTGGGCTGGGAAGACCCCTTCTCCGCTTCAGAGACACCCTGAAGGCCAACCTCGGGAGCTGCAACATTGATGCAGCAAACTGGGAGGATACAGCTGCCGACAGGGAAAGGTGGAGTTGCGAAACGTGGACCTCTCACCTCAACACTGGACAAAATTCCCTGCAGTATCTGTGTGTCCCAGTGATAGGGCTACGCTCCCACATGAGGAGTCACGCAAAAAGGAATGAACTTCTTGTCTAGTTTGTCTACTCATGTGTCAGATCGACGGGAGACTCCATCATCATCATTAGTACTGTTTTCAAAGCACCATGCCCAAGTGAGGTAAGAGGCCTTCATAGCAAAACATCTAAGGCCCAATTTAGACTGCAGTCACTCGCTATCACTGTATTAAATAGACAAAATCAACCGTTATGAGTTGGAATACGGCCAATATGGCCATACTGGCATACTAGACATTGTGGTGTCACATGTCATTTCCAACTCTATTGTCGGTGCATGGAAACTAGGGGCTACTAATATATACTATTCTCTGCCTATCGGGACGTAACTCGGACAGCGCTGAGTCGGGTCTGGTGGCCTTCGCAACGCTCGGCACGGCGACTCGCTCGGCTAGCGCCTCGCTCGGCGGTGCCTCACATCAGCCTTGACATCAGTGACACAAAAATACCATTATCACCCGTCACAATAGGTGATAATGACATACTGAAACAGTGAGTATGTGGAAAATGTCCATACTGGGCCCATTGCATGGTCCTGATGACGGTTGATTTCGCATATTCTATGCACTGAAACAGTCGAATGGGGTGCCTGTGCCCACGAGGGGCACTTTTTCTTTAGCAGCTATTTTTGGTGTGTGATGTGCAACCACGGTATATATAAATCAGGCTTTTAGTGCAAGCAGGTCTTGGCCTTCTTTGGCTGAGCCGTCATGTTTACCTAGACCCAAGTGAGGGTTACTATCCGCAAAGCACAAACCCACAACGTATTATCCAGTATCCGTACTGCTGTGGTAGAGCAGGGGTTCTCAACGTTTTTGGCCGGGGACCCCCGGAAATGCTTTGGCAATGTCTCGGGACCCCCGCCCCGCCCCCTCCCGACCCCCAATATAAATTGACTGCTACAATAACCTTAAACCATTTTGGGCGGGAACCCCTTTTGGTGTTTTAAGCATTGTTATAATTTAGCCGAGTGGCGCGCTACGAGCTTGTAGGTCTGCTATTTTTGAAAAAAAGTGAAAATAAAATTTAAAAATAAATCTTTTTTTTTTTTTTTTATAATTTGGGGACCCCCTAAAATAATTTGGCGACCCCCCGAGGGGTCGCGACCCACGGGTTGAGAACCCCTGTGGTAGAGTGTGCATCATTGATGTGTACTGTCAGGAGACAGTCAGTCAGGCTCCAGACTAGAGGACAGACCATTCATCAGTCTGCCACTGGACCTACAGTAATATAGAGCGCCGCAGTCCCGCCTCCTACCCTGGACCAGGAAATGAAACCCAATGCATTTTCCTCATAGACATTTCTTAAAGTATTTATTTAAAGACGGTTACGCCGCGGACAAAGCCAACTCGAGTCGTGACAACTCATGACAACACAAACAATATTTTGGACCAAACAAATAATTAGAAAGAAGAAAAAAACGGCAGGTTACAACACTTTTTTTGTTGTTTTTCCCCAAAAATCTCTGTCCCAAAAATTGAGGAGACACTGTGGAGGCACTCGGGGGACAGTGGGGACACTGTGGAGGCACTGGGGGTCCATTGGGGAGGCACTGTGGGGACACTGGGGAGGCTCTGTGGAGGCACTGGCGGGACACTGGCACTGGGGAGACACTGGGGAGGTACTGGGGAGGCACTGGGGGGGCACTGGGGGGACACTGGGGGGACACTGGGCAGACAGAGTTGGGACAGAGTAAAAAAAAAAAAGTTAAAAAAAAAAAAAAAAATGTTTTTTTTTGTTGTTTTTTTTGGCGCCCCTCCCCCATGGCGCTCGAAGCCGTTGCTTCGTCGGCCTGTAGGAAGAACCGGGCCTGGTGCTCAGGCACAGACTCTCAGATAATATCCCTGGTAGGGTGTTGAGGACTGAGCTCAGGCACAGACTCTCAGAAGCAACGGGCCCAGATAATATCCCTGGTAGGGTGTTGAGGGACTGTGCTCAGGCACAGACTCTCAGAAGGTAGGGTGTTGAGGGACTGTGCTCAGGCACAGACTCTCATATCCCTGGTAGGGTGTTGAGGGACTGTGCTCAGGCACAGACTCTCAGAAGGTAGGGTGTTGAGGGACTGTGCTCAAATTATTTTGAGCACACCGAGTGGCGCGCTATGAGCTTGTAGATCTGCTATTTTTCAATAGCTAAATTATAACAATGCTTAAAACACCAAAAGGGGTTCCCGCCCAAAATGGTTTAAGGTTATTGTAGCAGTCAATTTATATTGGGGGTCGGGAGGGGGCGGGGCGGGGGTCCCGAGACATTGCCAAAGCATTTCCGGGGGTCCCCGGCCAAAAACGTTGAGAACCCCTGCCCTAGGGTAGGTACCCTCACAACAAACATGCAGTAATCATGGTCTCTAAACTACCTCCCCCTGGGCAGCCGGGGCGCCTGATGGAGGGGAAAGGAACTGGTCAGAATAACGTGTTCCTTCCACGTTATGATGGTGATGATGATGATACAGAACTAGAGATGTCCCGATACTGTATTGGTATCGGAAAAGTACCTTTCTGGTCTTATCGGTATCGGCGAATATGCCAGTCTAACCACCGATCCGCCACAGGGGTAAGGGGTTGACACTATGGCAGGTAAATAAAATGTTGGGGCATGTGGAGTTTGCTTTCGAGTTGCCCAAACTGCAAGTGCACATTTGAGTGAGGATTCTGCTATTAACAACACGAGATAAAATAAGTAATTTTCTTTTTATTATTATAAATATTCTCTGGTATTCGGTATCGGGTATCAGCTAACACAGAAATTGTGGTATTGGATCGGGAACAAAAAGTGTCGGGACATCCCTATACTGTGTTATGAATTTATGATTATTATGATTCAAAATATACAATGTAGATGTAGCTGTTTTTGATTGATTGAATAGTTTATTAGACAGAATGTATAAACCGCAACAGAGTCTACAGTCAAACACTTAGTCCAAAAGGGATAGCACCAAAAAAAAGGTCCTCGCGGTCTTGTTTCCATTTAGGCCCTATGCAATCAATTCATAGACATGCGTATATAAGGCTGCAATCTGGAACTTATTTTTAAGAATAAAGCGTTATTTTCAAAGTAGCACAGCTCCACAGTTCCATTGAGACATTTACACCCTGATGTCAGGTAGGACACCTACTGGCTGGCAAGTGGTACTGCCTGAATCCAAACCAAAAATGTTGGTCTCTCACGCAGGACTCGGAGACCCGGGTTCGAATCCCCCAGTAGGACATGGATGTTGTGGATTGCAGCTTTAACTTGCTTTTAGATGAGAGAGAGAGATATATGATCTGGGTTTTAACAACAAAGCGAGACTTCCTTTTTCACTGCTTTTTTCTTTTTGTCTTTTAACTTTGGTTCCTTAATATAGTTTCACAGCACTCTCTCGCTTTGTCAAAACGCAGACATCATATGGTCCCAGTCATCGTTAGAATGTAGAAATTGGAAGTTGGATAGTGTGTAAAAGCATAGGTCAAAACGCCTTCGCACGCAATGTGGTGCATGTGGCAATGTGACGCTGCGACGTGTAACACAAATGGTCTATTTGCAGTGCATGACACCCGCATGCAACAAACTTAGAAACCCTTCTTACTAGCCTTTAGTGTGCATCAGAGCGCTATAGGAGCTCTTCATGTTAGGCCAGTCAATCTAAGCTAAAAATGCAAATCATTCTAGGTTTTTTAATGATCCTTAGGGTCATCCAAATAAGTTTTAAAAATTGTGGCATGTTGTCCTCGGCCTAGTGGAAATGTGCGTGTATAATTTCATGGAAATTGGACACTGTGTTTGATTTGTGGCATTTTGTTCGAAACGGACCAATCATGTGAGCTTTGGAAGCCAATCTTAGCCAATCAGGATGGAAGATGGGAAATTGTGCAGATCCGTGTTGATCACATGACTATGGAGATAGTGTATACCGAATTGTGTGATGTATGGATAAAATGTGTACGAGTTATCTACAGAAATGTGTTTTGCCTAAATCGGCCTCATGGTGGCGCTATAACAGGCCGTTGAGGAATATTTGGGGCAGAGGTTCGTCGTTGGCATACAGGGAGTGTGTATGCACAGTTTGGCATGGATCGGGCCAACGGTGCCGGAGATTAGCTGATAGCAGACGGACGGAAGGACGGAAGGACGGACGGACGGACACACGGACGGAGTGCAAAACATACTCTCCCCATGCCTTCGGCCTGGTGGAGACAACTATACTGCTGCCCGAGGCAGAAACATAGTGAAACATAGTGAAACTATACTGCTGCCCGAGGCAGAAACATGCTGGCGACACTGCGATAATACGAGAACTTCGCTTTGTGTTTACTCACGTGGCCCCGTTAAGACTGAGGTTGTGTTTATTGTCATGATTTGTCACAACTCGAGTTGGCTTTGTCCGCAGCGTAAACGTCTTTAAATAAATTAATACTTTTTGAAAAGTCTAAGAGGAAAATGAACAGGGAATACTTTTCCGGGTCTCTCGGGGGGGGGGGGGGGGGGGGGGGGGGGGCGGGGGGGACTGCGACGCTCTATAGGTTTAGTATTCTACTCTATGGTTCCGAGACATGGACACCAGTGGCGTGCACAGATAGACACTAGGGGGTGCTAGAGCGCAATGTGCCCTTTCTTATTTTGTACAGTGTACACTGTACAGTATGTGGACCATGGTGACATTGATCAATTCTTGATAAAAAGCTTCTAATATATTATTTAGGCCCCACAATCTATAAAACTCACACTATTAAGGCAACCGGCCGTTTCCACACGCTGCACAAGGTGCCCTTTTTTTCACTTGAGCACCTGCCCCTATAAATGTCTGTGCACGCCACTGATGGACACTTTCAAAGAAATTAGAGAAACGGCTGGATGGCACTTACACTCCCGCCTTCTAATGAGAGCACAAAATCTGTCTTGGAAGAGCCACCCATCGACTAATCTAATATACAGCAACCTTCCCCGTTTTTCTACACTAGTCCGATCCAGAAGAACACAGTTTGCCGGCCACTGCTACAGAGCTGACAATGAGGTTATATCTTCCCTTCTTCTTCGAGTCCTGCCTCGAAGCAGACCAGAGGTAGAAAACTGTCCCTATCGCTAGGGACACGTGCATCAGTAAAGCAGGAACTGAGGATGGAAATGAAGGACCGGGAAGTCTGGCGTGGCGTTGTGAGATCCATGATCTCAACAGGAAGTCTGGCGTGGCATCGTGAAATCCATGATCTCGACCGCGGTCGAAAAATGATGATGATGAGTAGTAGGACAACACGACCGGACGACAAACGTCAATATGTAGTAAATGTCCATACTGGCTCCATGGCATGGTGTTGATAAAGGGCTGATGCATGACGGAGTTTAACGAGTCATCTGATAACATCCTGAAACCATCTGATAACATCCTGAAACCATTCAGTTTAACGAGTCATCTGATAACATCCTGAAACCATTCAGTTTAACGAGTCATCTGATAACATCCTGAAACCATTCAGTTTAACGAGTCATCTGATAACATCCTGAAACCATTCAGTTTAACGAGTCATCTGATAACATCCTGAAACCATTCAGTTTAACGAGTCATCTGATAACATCCTGAAACCATTCAGTTTAACGAGTCATCTGATAACATCCTGAAACCATTCAGTTTAACGAGTCATCTGATAACATCCTGAAACCATTCAGTTTAACGAGTCATCTGATAACATCCTGAAACCATTCAGTTTAACGAGTCATCTGATAACATCCTGAAACCATTCAGTTTAACGAGTCATCTGATAACATCCTGAAACCATTCAGTTTAACGAGTCATCTGATAACATCCTGAAACCATTCAGTTTAACGAGTCATCTGATAACATCCTGAAACCATTCAGTTTAACGAGTCATCTGATAACATCCTGAAACCATTCAGTTTAACGAGTCATCTGATAACATCCCAAACCCATTCAGTCATATGATAACATCCCAGAATGTTGAATGAATTACCCTTACTTTGTCCGGTCACCAGAGATTTCGACCCAGGACGATTCGACCCGGACAATTCGACCCGCTCTCGACCCGCTTGGACCTGACTTTTCGACCCGGACCGCGAGAGAGAGAGACAGAGAGAGACATAGAGAGAGAGAGAGAGACAGAGACATAATAATAATAATATGTACATTGATTTACCAAACAATTATTGTGTTGGTGTTTTTATTTACCAAACAATTACAAAGCTAATGGAGGCTAATGGAGGCTAAAGGGAGCCACCCACAGAGACACAGGCCATCAACGATCACATTCCTAAGGCTAGCAGCCACCATCCTCATCCCCATAGCAGAGTATGACGTTTTTTGCTAGTGGGGTTTTGTGAATAATCACATGAAGTATAAAAGTATGATATATAAGAAAAGTTATAGCTATAATGGTAATGCCTTTATTGATTGTATGCTGTGATTTGAATACACTATATTATTTGTATGTGTTATGGAAATGATTATTTTGTCATTCAGTCATAAAGTGACGTTCAGTCTACACATTAGCAGCAGCTCTGTGTTGTCTGACAATTATTCTTGCACTCATTTTATTCTCCCATATAGAACGACACAATGTAACATAGCTCTGTTTACACAATGCTGTACCCCCCTCCAACTGTATATGTTCCCCATCTTAAATCTTGAATATGGAGAATTAGGCATCATATATGAGATGCAAATATTATAATTGGGATTTCATTTATATTGCATATTTCATCTTACTTACATTTTGTTTACAAGGTGAATATGTACACAGCATATGACCGTGTCCTTAATCATGTTTGGGATTTCATTTATATTGCATATTTCATCTTACTTACATTTTGTTTACAAGGTGAATATGTACACAGCATATGACCGTGTCCTTAATCATGTTTAAGGAGGATAGGCTATATCATAAGCTTTTAGCTTCTGCCTATTTCCTTTTGATCACCTCAAACACTGATGGATGTAAGATTGTATAAATGTGTGCTTGTACTGTGAGTTGATCAAATAAACTAAAACAGTGCCTGGTCTCCTTTCTCTTTTTTATTCCCCCATTTTTTTTGTATATAACTATTTTTGATAACTTGTTTTTCTATGACTGAAATAGTGCACATTCAATCAGACTCAGCCTTTTTGTAATATACATTTTATTTCACATTTTTTTGTATATACTACTATTTTTGACTTGAAAACTATGGGATGCCTATGCAATGAACGAGTTGGACATCACCCAGCTGCTGGCAGCTGTTGCTGAGGTGAACACGATGCCACACGGGGTCGGACTGGCAAGGTTTACAAAAAAACCTTCTTAAAAAAGTATGCAACTGGGGGAGCATGCTTACAATATTTACTCTTAAATATACTCAATCTTAATCACCACCGTCACCTTGTACTCTACTACCCTCTAGGGGTTACACCGTTTGTCTGTTTTCTGTTTTTCTGTTTTGTGTGAGGACTGCGGATGAAAATTAGCATCTTTGCTAATCCCGGTGTATTTACGTTCATGTGACGTTCATTAATATGCTCTGTCCTGTCTAAATAAACAAATAAAGTAAAGTAAAGTAAAGATAATTCGACCCGGTAAAAACGGGTCGAACGGACTCGAATTTGCGGTTGGGCGAGTTGTCCTGGGTCGAAATCTCTGGTGACCCTTTGTCCCGCATTCCAGAGCCGTAATGGCGAGTTTTGTTTAATCAGCGCTAATCCCCGTTTGATTAGCATCACGTTAGCAATAGCATGTTGCAGCATTTTTAGCTAGCGCCGAGCGATTTTCACGTAAAAACTGCCAAAAATCCTGTGTGCACTCCCGTGCACGCGCACAAGCCGTATCTATATGCATTGTGGCTCATAAAAAATGCGATATTCGGCGCTTGATTACACCTTAGATTGACTTAATTATGATAATAAAATGGATCGCTAGTATAGAAAGGCCCAGATAAGACATGTGACCACGCCGACTTTCACTTCTGGTTCAAGCCGATGTCAACATCCGCTAGCTATTTGGCCATCTATTCCAAATACGGCTGGCACTGGGCAACGGCCCCATCTCCTGGCCAAATAGTAGTATGGCAGCTAACTTCAACAGGTTTCTTGGCTTCCTTTCCTTTGCAGGGTTCAGTCTGAGGAAGAGCCGAGAGGCTCCAAACGCCACCTGGTGTGTGAAGAAGAGCCGAGAGGCTCCAAACGCCACCTGGTGTGTGAAGAAGAGCCGAGAGGCTCCAAACGCCACCTGGTGTGTGACGGAACCCAGGACATACGGTATATGATTGATAGATTTGTAGCACTAGGAATGATTCAGTAGAGCTTTAACTCATCCGGATGATGGACCCAGTGATCCAAAGAACATAGAGGTGGGCCTTTAAATCTGTAAAACATGGGGATGGGCCTGTTGAACTACATTTCCCATCCCGGCCATACACCATGGGTGGTACTACATCCCAGGACTACAATGAAAAAAGTGATATAATATTATCCCCCCCCCCACCACCACCCACCAGGCAAACCAGGCATACTTAATGAACTGGTGGGCATGTCCACATAAATACAAATACTGTACACTTTTTTGAATACATTCTTAATCCTTATATAATAATAACAAATAATACCTGATGATGATGATGATGTATTAGGGTGGGGAAAAAAATCACGGCACCTCATCTTTAAAACACCACAACTCCAGTTCCCAGCATGCTCGGAACTCCCAGAAAGGGATTGTTTTTCACCGGAAGGAAAGATCTTGTCTATGGGGTTTACTCTTGGCGAGTAACTAAAAGTATTTTTCTTGCGGTGGAGAAAAAATAAATCCCTTTCTGAGCTTGCTTCTGTGATCGCTAAGTGTGACATGCAGTATGTTTAGTTAACCAAACTGAATCGGTATCCCGTAGGAACGACAGTCCGTTCCGACGAGGAAAGGAGAGGAGGCAGGGAGTTAGCAACTCACACTGAAAAGGTATTGCTTTGGTTCCGGTTATTTGTACTGGGGTAATGTTTATAATTTGTTAGTAGGCAACGTGTCATGGTTTCCACAGAGGGATGCAATGAGAACGGAGTGCTGGCCATTGTCATATGTTTGGGGCGTCGTCCACGCTTTTATTAAAGTGTAAGTTCTCTCTCTCTCTCTCTCTTTAGCGTTGATGTGTTTATTTGTGTTTTCGAGAGGCTGGTTGAGAACCCACATCTATGTATTAATTTACGGGTGCTCAGCTGTAGCAGTTTGTCTTTGGTGAGTCCTTAGGTTATATATTGATAGCCCAGCTATATGTATTCATTTTGTATGGTAACAGGCGTTCATGGTGTATGTTCATTGTGTTCATTTCCATTTCCTGTACAGATGTGGTCACGAGTCAGTGGTCACTGCTTTAGCCATACTGAATTAAGCTGTAGGTTTTATTGATAATAGGGAAAGCTAATGTTCTTGTATGATTTAATCTGTCTCTTCTTTTATTGTTAACTTTGGTATAAATTGCTCGTAATATTTGTATATATTGCATTTTCCAATAAAGATTGTATATTTTAATAAGTCTGTGGTCCGTCTAGTATGTACCAATAGCCTCTGGTTACAATAGCAGAAGAAGTATCTCTAACTCTAACCTAAACATAACCGCAAGCAGGGGAGCAACGCATCCCTCACCAACCTTAATCCAAAAACTATTAACGTACCCCTCACCAACCTTAATCCAAAAACTATTAAAAAATCCACGGTAGTAAAAGATGTGGCGGAGGGGTAAAACGAGCGCTCCTAAACCTGAGCTATCCTAGGAATAAAAAACTAGCGTACTGCATAGGCCTATAGAGCGTCACAATCCCGCCCCCTACCATGGACCAGGAAATGAAACCCAATGCATTTTTCCCATAGACATTTCTTAAAGTATTTATTTAAAGACGGTTACGCCACGGACAAAGCCAACTCGAGTCGTGACAACTCATGACAACACAAACAATATTTTGGACCAAACAAATAATTACAAAGAAGAAAAACAACAAAAAAAGTGTTGTAACCTGCAGTTTTTGTCTTCTCACACAGCGATTTGGTAACACAGACCAGGCTTTCCTCCGAGGTGGTGGAGTGTAGTGCTATGGTGTGATGTGGTCCTGTATACAGCCAGTGTAGTGCTATGGTGTTGTCCTGTATACAGCCAGTGTAGTGCTATGGTGTTGTCCTGTATACAGCCAGTGTAGTGCTATGGTGTGGTCCTGTATACAGCCAGTGTAGTGCTATGGTGTGGTCCTGTATACAGCCAGTGTAGTGCTATGGTGTGGTCCTGTATACAGCCAGTGTAGTGCTATGGTGTGGTCCTGTATACAGCCAGTGTAGTGCTATGGTGTGGTCCTGTATACAGCCAGTGTAGTGCTATGGTGTGGTCCTGTATACAGCCAGTGTAGTGCTATGGTGTGGTCCTGTATACAGCCAGTGAAGTGCTATGGTGTGGTCCTGTATTCAGCCAGTGTAGTGCTATGGTGTGGTCCTGTATACAGCCAGTGTAGTGCTATGGTGTGGTCCTGTATACAGCCAGTGTAGTGCTATGGTGTGGTCCTGTATTCAGCCAGTGTAGTGCTATGGTGTGGTCCTGTATACAGCCAGTGTAGTGCTATGGTGTGGTCCTGTATACAGCCAGTGTAGTGCTATGGTGTGGTCCTGTATACAGCCAGTGTAGTGCTATGGTGTGGTCCTGTATACAGCCAGTGTAGTGCTATGGTGTGGTCCTGTATACAGCCAGTGTAGTGCTATGGTGTGGTCCTGTATACAGCCAGTGTAGTGCTATGGTGTTGTCCTGTATTCAGCCAGTGTAGTGCTATGGTGTGGTGTGGTTCTGTATTCAGCCAGTGTAGTGCTATGGTGTGGTCCTGTATTCAGCCAGTGTAGTGCTATGGTGTGGTCCTGTATTCAGCCAGTGTAGTGCTATGGTGTGGTCCTGTATACAGCCAGTGTAGTGCTATGGTGTGGTCCTGTATACAGCCAGTGTAGTGCTATGGTGTTGTCCTGTATTCAGCCAGTGTAGTGCTATGGTGTGGTGTGGTTCTGTATTCAGCCAGTGTAGTGCTATGGTGTGGTCCTGTATTCAGCCAGTGTAGTGCTATGGTGTGGTCCTGTATTCAGCCAGTGTAGTGCTATGGTGTGGTCCTGTATACAGCCAGTGTAGTGCTATGGTGTTGTCCTGTATACAGCCAGTGTAGTGCTATGGTGTGGTCCTGTATACAGCCAGTGTAGTGCTATGGTGTGATGTGGTCCTGTATTCAGCCAGTGTAGTGCTATGGTGTGGTCCTGTATTCAGCCAGTGTAGTACTATGGTGTGGTCCTGTATACAGCCAGTGTAGTGCTATGGTGTGGTCCTGTATTCAGCCAGTGTAGTGCTATGGTGTGATCCTGTATTCAGCCAGTGTAGTGCTATGGTGTGATGTGGTCCTGTATTCAGCCAGTGTAGTGCTATGGTGTGGTCCTGTATACAGCCAGTGTAGTGCTATGGTGTGATGTGGTCCTGTATTCAGCCAGTGTAGTGCTATGGGTATACAGCCAGTGTAGTGCTATGGTGTGATGTGGTCCTGTATTCAGCCAGTGTAGTGCTATGGTGTGGTCCTGTATTCAGCCAGTGTAGTGCTATGGTGTGGTGTTGTCCTGTATACAGCCAGTGTAGTGCTATGGTGTGATCCTGTATTCAGCCAGTGTAGTGCTATGGTGTGATCCTGTATTCAGCCAGTGTAGTGCTATGATTGTTGACGTGATGTGGTCAATTTTCCTTTTTCCATTGTGAGTACTGACTGTAATGATATAGATATGAAACTAGTAAAGAAGATAATTGAAGGGATTTCTAAACCATTGACATACATCTGCAATTTATCATTTCAAACGGCATGAAAATAGCTAAAGTCATACCACTGTTTAAATCTGGAGACAGACACAACTTCACAGATTACAGACCTGTATCGTTACAGACCCCCCCGTTACAGACCTGTATCGTTACTTCCACAATTCTCCAAAATTTTAGAAAAACTGTTCAACAATAGATTAGATACATTCATTGAAAAACACAGTCTACTCAGTGACAGTCAATACGGATTTAGAGCAAACAGATCAACAGCAATGGCATTGATGGACTCGATTGAGGAGATCACTAATTCCATAGATGAATATAAGTATGTAGCTGGAGTATTTATAGATCTTAAAAAAGCATTTGATACTATTAATCATGACATATTAATTAATAAATTGGAAAGATATGGGATTAGAGGAAGAGTATTAAATTGGGTGCGAAGCTATTTAAGTGACAGGAAACAATTTGTGAAGTTGGGTGAGTCTGTCTCTTCATGCTTGGGCATTGCTTGTGGAGTCCCCCAGGGGTCGGTATTGGGTCCTAAACTGTTTATGTATATAAATGATATGTGTGATGTGTCTAATATATTGAAAATGGTAGTTTTAACATTTTTTGTTGAGCTATTGGACCTGGTCACTTCAGAATTATGCAAGTTAAAAAGGTGGTTTGATAAGAATAAATTGTCACTAAATCTGGCTAAAACAAAACTAATGATATTCAGTAATTACAAAATAGAGAATCAAGTAAATATACAGATAGATGGTGTTGAAATTGAGAGAGTTTCTGAGAACAAATTTCTTGGTGTAATAATTGATGATAGAATTAACTGGAAGTCTCATATTAAATATATATATAATAAATTATCTAGAAGTCTTTCAGTTTTAAATAAAGCAAAGCACCTTTTGAACTATAAGTCACTACGTATGCTATACTGTTCCCTGGTTTTGCCGTACCTAAACTACTGTACAGAGGTTTGGGGGAAAACTTCACTTAATGCAATAACTATACTTCAAAAACGATCTATAAGAATTATACATAATGCTGGATATAGAGATCACACTAATATATTATTTTTAAACTCATATCTTTTAAAATTCATGGATATAATAGAATATAAAACTGCCCTTATAATGTACAAAGCAAGGAATAATCAACTCCCTGGAAATATTCAGGTGATGTTCTCTGATAGAGAGGGGGGCTATAATTTAAGGGGGGAACTAAATCTAAAAACCAGAGTGGCTCGGACAACACTAAAATCATTTTGTATTTCAATATGTGGAGTAAAACTATGGAACAGTATGCATGTGGAACTCAAGCAATGCTCAAGTGTGAACCAGTTAAAAAAAAGATATAGAATGCATTATTATGAGGTATAGAGATGAAGAGTTACAATGACACAGACATATCATTTAGATAATTGTACTTGTATGTATATAGGAATATATATATGATGTGCCGAATGTATGTATTATATGGAATATATAGAGTATTTTGTATTGATAATATGTTATATAGAATTTAATACATTATAGAGCATATACATGTTTATAAATATATATGACTTACACTATTATCACCCAGGCTGGGTCACCTGAGTGAGGGGTATGATGTTGCGAGACCCGAAACCCCGATGACCTTAGGATACATCACTGAGGATACGTCCCAGGTGCATCCATGTATGTATGTATTTTGTTTAGTTATTCTATTTATAGTGACTCATAGGAACAGACTACGTGACAACCAGGAATAGTCTGGTGACCACCGGAGAGACGGGTGGCAGCCGGAAATTAGACGGCACCCGGGAGCAGTATGGGTTGGCGCCCCAGCCTGTGTCTTCCGTGAGGAAGAAGCCCAACAAACCCATGGTGAGGCCTTTAGGAGGGCCATTCAAGCCTCAAGCGGCGCCTGCGGCACCACCAAGGGCAAGGTGGAGCCTGCGGAACTGTTGCGGCTCGAGAATCCACTATTCCTGAATAAAGTGCCTGGTGCTGGGAGTCTGGTGCAACGCACAGGGCCTGACCTGGTGAGAGCAGGAGTGGACCTGGTGAGACGTAGGAGGGGCCCGGACAGGAGTCAACCCACAGAGCCTAGTCCTTCCACGCGCCAGAATGGTACCTCCCAGTCCCGGCAGAGTAGTTCAGGAAGAACGGATTGAGTGGCCCTGGTTTTTCCCTAATGGGACTGATCGAGGGTAGCTACTGGGACGTAAGTCGGGACTTGATCACCCCGGCTGGGTCACCTGAGTGAGGGGTATGATGTTGCGAGACCCGAAACCCCGATGACCTTAGGATACATCACTGAGGATACGTCCCAGGTGCATCCATGTATGTATGTATTTTGTTTAGTTATTCTATTTATAGTGACTCATAGGAACAGACTACGTGACAACCAGGAATAGTCTGGTGACCACCGGAGAGACGGGTGGCAGCCGGAAATTAGACGGCACCCGGGAGCAGTATGGGTTGGCGCCCCAGCCTGTGTCTTCCGTGAGGAAGAAGCCCAACAAACCCATGGTGAGGCCTTTAGGAGGGCCATTCAAGCCTCAAGCGGCGCCTGCGGCACCACCAAGGGCAAGGTGGAGCCTGCGGAACTGTTGCGGCTCGAGAATCCACTATTCCTGAATAAAGTGCCTGGTGCTGGGAGTCTGGTGCAACGCACAGGGCCTGACCTGGTGAGAGCAGGAGTGGACCTGGTGAGACGTAGGAGGGGCCCGGACAGGAGTCAACCCACAGAGCCTAGTCCTTCCACGCGCCAGAATGGTACCTCCCAGTCCCGGCAGAGTAGTTCAGGAAGAACGGATTGAGTGGCCCTGGTTTTTCCCTAATGGGACTGATCGAGGGTAGCTACTGGGACGTAAGTCGGGACTTGATCACCCCGGCTGGGTCACCTGAGTGAGGGGTATGATGTTGCGAGACCCGAAACCCCGATGACCTTAGGATACATCACTGAGGATACGTCCCAGGTGCATCCATGTATGTATGTATTTTGTTTAGTTTAGTTATATTAGTTAATTATGCAATTAATTTCTCTGTTGTGAATTATTTATTTAGTTTATACCATGTTGGTATTTAGGTAATGACGTCAAGCGATGACGATGAAATTAAGTTATTAAGGGGTAGGGTTATATACGTTTTTTAACTTCTCCCTACTCCTTTCCGAACATATAAAAGTAAAAAAAAATAATAATAATAATTATACTTGCAGCCAGTGAGGCTTGTTTTTTTTTTTGTTTTTTTTCTTTTTTGGAATATTATTTTATTTGTTCTATATTGAACTTATTTTAATTCTCTGACTTTTGTCTAATTTTTTAAAATGTTCGGAATAAAGTTTTTCATTCATTCATTCATACTCTAGCTGCTGCATTTTGGACTAATCTAAGAGCATTTGTTGCTGTTGATGGTAAACCGGAGAAGAGGGCGTTGCAGTGATCTATTCTTGAGGTGATGAAGGCGTGGACCAGAAAGGCGTGGTCTTACATTTGTAAATGTCAGAAACACTAGCCAGCAGACAGTAGAGAGAGGAGGGTGTCGTAATTATAGGTAATATCATATTATGTGTCAAAGTAGAGCATGTTTTTATACTGTCGTGTTTCCATTATTGACTGCTATCATTCTCTTTATGCTTTTAGAATACAACACATTCCAGAAGCAACGCCTCACGCAGCTGGAATCCACTCAGCACCTTTCTGTCACACAACCAATAAGGTAAAATACTCATTGTTTTGAAGTACAAAATCATTGTTTTGAGAAGGTTTTTCATAATGACTATGTGTGTGTGTGCACGCGCGCGCGTGCGTGCGTGCGTGCGTGCGTGTGTGTGCAAATGTTCTTCCATAATGGTCTACAGCCTACATTCAATGTAGTTCAAGTTAAAGGAAGTTTTAAATTGGGTTTAGCTATGGAGGAATGCTCACATGTTATCTTCAGCGAGTAGATGGTGTCTCACACAAACGCAGTCGATCTACAAGCTCACAACACAGTCGATCTACAAGCTCACAACACAGTCGATCTACAAGCTCACAACACCGTCGATCTACAAGCTCACAACACAGTCGATCTACAAGCTCACAACACAGTCGATCTACAAGCTCACAACACCGTCGATCTACAAGCTCACAACACAGTCGATCTACAAGCTCACAACACAGTCGATCTACAAGCTCACAACACAGTCGATCTACAAGCTCACAACACAGCGTGAAGTGATTTCTCTAGTTTGGGTCTCGGAGAGAAAACATTCTCTCTTTTGGGTCAAAGGGTTAGAATGTTTGGGAACCTGCAGTAGATAGTTGATAATAATAATAGTAGTAATAATAATAATAATAATAATAAATGTTTCCTGGTTTGAGCACGACGGGGACAGGAGGGACAGAGAGGTTGTCAAACAGGTTTCCTACCCACATACAACCATGTACACATGGAACAACATCATTAGAGAAGAATGTAGCGTGCGTGCGTGCGTGCGTGCGTGCGTCCGTGCGTGAACACGGTCTATACCTACAGTCTTACTTATCTGCATATTTAGTTAAATAATTACACTGCTGTGATTATTATTATTATTATTATTATTACAGAGTTACAGACCTGTTAGGGTCCATTTGGTTCCATATGTACTCTCAGAGTTACAGACCTGTGAGGGTCCATTTGGTTCCATATCTACACTCTCAGAGTTACAGACCTGTGAGGGTCCATTTGGTTCCATATGTACTCTCAGAGTTACAGACCTGTTAGGGTCCATTTGGTTCCATATGTACACTCTCAGAGTTACAGACCTGTGAGGGTCCATTTGGTTCCATATGTACTCTCAGAGTTACAGACCTGTGAGGGTCCATTTGGTTCCATATGTACTCTCAGAGTTACAGACCTGTGAGGGTCCATTTGGTTCCATATCTACACTCTCAGAGTTACAGACCTGTTAGGGTCCATTTGGTTCCATATGTACTCTCAGAGTTACAGACCTGTGAGGGTCCATTTGGTTCCATATGTACTCTCAGAGTTACAGACCTGTGAGGGTCCATTTGGTTCCATATGTACTCTGAGTTACAGACCTGTGAGGGTCCATTTGGTTCCATATGTACACTCAGAGTTACAGACCTGTGAGGGTCCATTTGGTTCCATATGTACTCTCAGAGTTACAGACCTGTAAGGGTCCATTTGGTTCCATATGTACTCTCAGAGTTACAGACCTGTGAGGGTCCATTTGGTTCCATATGTACTCTCTCAGAGTTACAGACCTGTGAGGGTCCATTTGGTTCCATATGTACTCTCAGAGTTACAGACCTGTGAGGGTCCATTTGGTTCCATATGTACTCTCAGAGTTACAGACCTGTGAGGGTCCATTTGGTTCCATATGTACTCTCAGAGTTACAGACCTGTGAGGGTCCATTTGGTTCCATATGTACTCTCAGAGTTACAGACCTGTGAGGGTCCATTTGGTTCCATATGTACTCTCAGAGTTACATACCTGTGAGGGTCCATTTGAACCCTCTTTGAAAACCGCTGGTCTAAATATATTATATTCATTATATTGTCCAATGTGTGATATAACAATATAACAGTAATGACAACAAACCTATAATAACAGCAGATTATTCTAACTTACTGTATGTTAATGTTTTACAGTTCAACCAACAGCTGTAGACAGGATGGCCAGTGGAACCTCAGCTTCCATCACTGGTGAGTTCTATCAACCCTTTAGAACTGGGAAAGGATCTGTGTGGTTTTAGAGTTCAGCTAAACATATATATAGGCCTATATATACTTTATAGCAATGTAGTTTTATCAGAAAACTCTTAGGATTTAGAACAGAGGTTCTAGTATAGCAGATCTATAGCATAGCAGATCTATAGGATAGCAGATCTATAGCATAGCAGATCTATAGCATAGCAGATCTACAAATTCACAGCACGTCACTTTGTGCCACGCTGCAAGGTTTATTAGAACAATCCTCAGTGTTGAGTGTTGGAAAAATGCATTCATATTAAAATGTTGTATATTTTAACACAAATCCTCTCTTCTGGGGGTCCCTGGAAACATATTTTCCGATGGAGCAGGGGGGGTCCGCCGCAGCCAAATACACATCATTCTGGGTGTCCTTGACTTGAAAACGTTTGAGATCTACTGATTTAGAAGGCATGTGTAGAATCAGCCTCAGGTCTTAATACGTTAGATCAGATGAAATCATTGTGCCAGTCACAATGTGGGACAGGGTCTCAGTTTGAACACTGATGCCTGTCAGTCACAATGTGGGACAGGGTCTCAGTTTGAACACTAATGCCTGTCAGTCACAATGTGGGACAGGGTCTCAGTTTGAACACTGATGCCTGCCAGTCACAATGTGGGACAGGGTCTCAGTTTGAACACTGATGGCTGTCAGTCACAATGTGGGACAGGGTCTCAGTTTGAACACTGATGGCTGCCAGTCACAATGTGGGACAGGGTCTCAATTTGAACACTGATGCCTGTCAGTCACAATGTGGGACAGGGTCTCAGTTTGAACACTGATGGCTGTCAGTCACAATGTGGGACAGGGTCTCAGTTTGAACACTGATGCCTGTCAGTCACAATGTGGGACAGGGTCTCAGTTTGAACACTGATGCCTGTCAGTCACAATGTGGGACAGGGTCTCAATTTGAACACTGATGCCTGCCAGTCACAATGTGGGACAGGGTCTCAGTTTGAACACTGATGCCTGTCAGTCACAATGTGGGTCTCAGTTTGAACACTGATGCCTGTCAGTCACAATGTGGGACAGGGTCTCAGTTTGAACACTGATGGCTGCCAGTCACAATGTGGGACAGGGTCTCAGTTTAAACACTGATGCCTGTCAGTCACAATGTGGGACAGGGTCTCAGTTTGAACACTGATGCCTGTCAGTCACAATGTGGGACAGGGTCTCAGTTTGAACACTGATGGCTGTCAGTCACAATGTGGGACAGGGTCTCAGTTTGAACACTGATGCCTGTCAGTCACAATGTGGGACAGGGTTTCAGTTTGAACACTGATGGCTGCCAGTCACAATGTGGGACAGGGTCTCAATTTGAACACTGATGGCTGCCAGTCACAATGTGGGACAGGGTCTCAATTTGAACACTGATGGCTGCCAGTCACAATGTGGGACAGGGTCTCAGTTTGAACACTGATGGCTGCCAGTCACAATGTGGGACAGGGTCTCAGTTTGAACACTGATGGCTGCCAGTCACAATGTGGGACAGGGTCTCAGTTTGAACACTGATGCCTGTCAGTCACAATGTGGGACAGGGTCTCAGTTTGAACACTGATGCCTGTCAGTCACAATGTGGGACAGGGTCTCAGTTTGAACACTGATGCCTGTCAGTCACAATGTGGGACAGGGTCTCAGTTTGAACACTGATGCCTGTCAGTCACAATGTGGGACAGGGTCTCAGTTTGAACACTGATGCCTGTCAGTCACAATGTGGGACAGGGTCTCAGTTTGAACACTGATGGCTGCCAGTCACAATGTGGGACAGGGTCTCAGTTTGAACACTGATGCCTGCCAGTCACAATGTGGGACAGGGTCTCAGTTTGAACACTGATGGCTGCCAGTCACAATGTGGGACAGGGTCTCAGTTTGAACACTGATGGCTGCCAGTCACAATGTGGGACAGGGTCTCAGTTTGAACACTGATGCCTGCCAGTCACAATGTGGGACAGGGTCTCAGTTTGAACACTGATGGCTGCCAGTCACAATGTGGGACAGGGTCTCAGTTTGAACACTGATGGCTGCCAGTCACAATGTGGGACAGGGTCTCAGTTTGTGGGATGCCTGAGGGTCTGTCCCAGACACTCTGTCACTCTGTAACTATAATGGAGAGGACATGTCTGGGAATGATAGTTTTCCTTTGAGATTTATGCAGTACCTCTTGTCGTCCAGTAGGTGTCCTACCTGACCATTGATTAATTGATTGAAATATGTACCGGTATTAACAGTTTGCAGAATTACAGTACATTTCAGTCACAACTAAATACAAAGACTGTTAACTGTGAGTGGACGACACCATAAAGCATTACACTTGTTTACAAGAGGGTCCACCACGTGCACTCTGACAGTGTCCTGACTTATTTGAAAGCAAGTTACTTTGTTTGCAAATATATTGCCCTATAAAAACGCTGCTAAACCGTATGCACCTACATACATTGTTCCTGTATACTTGTTTCCCAATGTAATGTATTATATTGTTTTAGTTTTTTTGTATTGTGGGACTGCAGATGAAAACTATAGCTTCCTTGCCAAATCCGTCATATTCACATTAAATTAACATTAATGTAGATAGAATACTTTATTGGCAGTTTAAGAAAATTACAGAAAATGACATTTTAAAAAACGCCAAATGGACGTAGACACAAAAAAGCCTTGGCTTGTTTCCATTGTGGTCCACTATTGTGTCCATTAATATGCACTGCCCTAAATAAAGTGATACAGTAAAGGTCCAGCAGAACACTGGACTCACGGCCTGGGCCGCGGCTGAGCGGTACAGGCACCTCGGACGGCAACCCAGCCTGACGGCGTGTCGCAGGTTCGAGTCCCGAGCCCGTCGGCCTTTGACGCATGTCTATTATCTCCTGAGCCCTTAAATGTTTTAAATGATGAATATCAACTGTTGCCCTCCATGAGGCGGGTTAGAGTCCCTAAATATAAGATAAACAGGCTAAAGAACTCTTTTGTAGTTTTGTATACTGCTTTTAATAATATAATGCTTGTAGTGGATTCAGAATCCTGTCAGAGTCCCAGATCTAAACTAATGCTTGTAGTGGATTCAGAATACCGTCAGAGTCCCAGATCTAAACTAATGCTTGTAGTGGATTCAGAATCCTGTCAGAGTCCCAGATCTAAACTAATGCTTGTAGTGGATTCAGAATACCGTCAGAGTCCCAGATCTAAACTAATGCTTGTAGTGGATTCAGAATCCTGTCAGAGTCCCAGATCTAAACTAATGCTTGTAGTGGATTCAGAATCCTGTCAGAGTCCCAGATCTAAACTAATGCTTGTAGTGGATTCAGAATCCCATCAGAGTCCCAGATCTAAACTAATGCTTGTAGTGGATTCAGAATCCTGTCGGAGTCCCAGATCTAAACTAATGCTTGTAGTGGATTCAGAATCCTGTCAGAGTCCCAGATCTAAACTAAAGCTTGTAGTGGATTCAGAATCCTGTCAGAGTCCCAGATGGACTTTGTTCAGGCCTGAAGCCAGTGATGTAGCTCAGTGTAGCTGTTTTAGATTAATATCAGTGTAGCTGTTTTAAATTAATATCAGGGTGAACATGCATAAAGGGAGTGGCAACATGAGGTTAACGTCCTTTAATGCAATCAGATGTATGGGCTGTCAATCAGATAGGCCTTTTCTGTGTGGATGTATGGGCTGTCAATCAGATAGGCCTTTTCTGTGTGGATGTATGGGCTGTCAATCAGATAGGACTTTTCTGTGTTGATGTATGGGCTGTCAATCAGATAGGACTTTTCTGTGTTGATGTATGGGCTGTCAATCAGATAGGACTTTTCTGTGTGGATGTATGGGCTGTCAATCAGATAGGCCTTTTCTGTGTGGATGTATGGGCTGTCAATCAGATAGGACTTTTCTGTGTTGATGTATGGGCTGTCAATCAGATAGGACTTTTCTGTGTTGATGTATGGGCTGTCAATCAGATAGGACTTTTCTGTGTGGATGTATGGGCTGTCAATCAGATAGGCCTTTTCTGTGTGGATGTATGGGCTGTCAATCAGATAGGACTTTTCTGTGTTGATGTATGGGCTGTCAATCAGATAGGACTTTTCTGTGTGGATGTATGGGCTGTCAATCAGATAGGCCTTTTCTGTGTGGATGTATGGGCTGTCAATCAGATAGGACTTTTTGTGTGGATGTATAGGCTGTCAATCAGATAGGACTTTTCTTTGTGGATGTATGGGCTGTCAATCAGATAGGACTTTTCTGTGTGGATGTATGGGCTGTCAATCAGATAGGACTTTTCTGTGTTGATGTATGGGCTGTCAATCAGATAGGACTTTTCTGTGTGGATGTATGGGCTGTCAATCAGATAGGCCTTTTCTGTTTGGATGTATGGGCTGTCAATCAGATAGGACTTTTCTGTTTGGATGTATGGGCTGTCAATCAGATAGGACTTTTCTGTTTGGATGTATGGGCTGTCAGGGCAAAAGATATATTATTAAGCATTGGAAGTAACAGACGCTTTATTTCACTTTTAATGTCCATTAATTTCACATCATAATATTAATCTCCTATGGGGCCATACAGAGCCTCTGTGTGTCACCAGTCAGACTACAGATGGACAGAGAGACTCTTCTGGCATAAAGAAAGGTCCATAACAAAGTCAATTCTCTCCTGATTTGTCTCACAAAACAAAACAAAAGCCATTTCAGTATGAACATCTTGGAAACAGTGTGTGCCTTGTGATGATTGTGTCCAGTATTTAGTTCAGTGACCATGGAGTTAAGAATGGATCATAAGCTGTGTTCACGTTCACTCTCCCATTGGAAATGAATAGACTCCAACCTGCTCCCTGTCTCCTAATAATGAATAGACTCCAACCTGCTCCCGGTCTCCTAATAATGAATAGACTCCAACCTGCTCCCTGTCTCCTAATCATGTGTCTGGCTGTCTGCCCACTTCACGCAGATACGGGGAAGTAAAGCAAAGTTGGCACCTCTTGCTATTGGCCTCTTGGGTCAAGGCCAGAAAGTATTGTTTTCCACTCAGAAGGGGCATATCTTCCAGGTATGATGATGATATCAGGTGCATACCTTCTATAACCAAAGGGGGGCACACCAACCCCTTTTTATAGTAATTGTCTCCACCAGGCCGAAGGCATGGGGAGAGAGTATGTTTTGCACTCCGTCCGTCCGTCCGTCCGTGTGTGTGTTTCCGTCCGTCCTTCCGTCTGTGAACAGCTAATCTCCGGCACCGTTAACCCGGTCGATGCCAAATTTTGCACACACACTCCCTGTATGCCAACGATGAACCTCTGCCCCAACATTTCCAGAACGGCCTGTTATAGCGCCACCAGGAGGCCGCTTTGTGCAAAACAAGTTTTTGGACAGTACACCTACAGATTTTGTCCAAACATCACGCAAATTGGTACACAGTCTCTCTAGAGCCATTCAACGAAACGGGTCTTTCAGATTTCTCAGACTCCATCCTGATTCGCAGGAGTGCTCAGTTTCAAAAAAGATGCTGCAAATCATGAACACATCGTGTGATTTCCGTGAAATTGTGCACGCACATTCCCACTAGGTCGAGGAAGAAATGCCACATGAACATTTTCAACTCAGCCTCATGGTGGCGCTATAACTGGCCGAAAAGTGTTTTTACCTCTAACTGCACGGATCTGTGGATAACTTTGTATGCCAACTCCCTAGAGGCCAAGGAAAAACCATTGCCTGGAATTTTTCACATCTGCTCTTTATAGCGCCACCAGGAGGCCGACATATGTAAAACACATTTTCTAATATTATCCAAATTTCACGCAAATCTTCTTCATAATCATGTGATCAAGACGGGTTTGTTTGATTTCTCATAATCCTCATTAACTAACTCATTGGATACGATTGGCTTCTAAACCTTTCAGGAGTAGCCCGTTTTGTATCCGTTTTGTACAAATCACCACAACTACTCAACGCAGCGTCCGATTGTGGTGAAACTGCATGCATATTCCCACTAGGCTTTGGAAGAAATGCCACTTGACAGTTTTCAAATCAGCCTCATGGTGGCGCTACAACAGGCCAAGCCGCGTCACACACACACGTTTATATTGCTCCTAAACATTTTGCCAAACATCACACACACACTCCTATCCTCCTGGTGGAGACCTGTGCCCAGAAGGGCACTTTTTCTAGTTTTATTGTATCCTGGTTTTAGCAGCTCCTATTTGTCTGATTCTAGTGACCTTTTAAGTTTAACCTCTGTCATCATTGAGAGAGTGTTGCTTGGTGATTTAAACCTGCATCTAAATCAATGTTGCTCTGAATGTCCTCATAGTGGAGGAGCTTAGGGAGAGAAAAGGGTGATTTTGCACTAATTTGTCTAAAAGCTCCACATTTTGTCGCCCAGGGCTGCTCTAATGATTTAGCTACGGTGCCCGAGGCCGTCGACCTTGGGAAACTTTGCCTGGCTATATAGAAGTGTCTATTTGTACGTCTCTAAATGTTTTGATGAATTGAACAAGGTGGACCCTCTTGTAAACAAGTGTAATGCTTTATTGGGTCGTCCACTCACAGTTAACAGTCTTTGTATTGAGTTGTGCTTGAAATGTACTGTAATTCTGCAAACTGTTAATAAATATTTCAATCAATCAATCAAAAACAGCGGCTGAAAGCTGGAGTACTATTAACAACCTATATAAGAAAAACATTTCTAAATGTCATTCTGCTTTCAGTAGCATGTGACGTGTCAAACTAGGGGGGGGTCATGATTCTGAATGCATTCTATAGGGGGGGGGGGGGGGGGTGGTCATGATTCTGAATGCATTCCAAGTATTAGTTCTGCACGAAAAACACTCCTTGGGCTGAATTCGGCCACTTGCCCAAATGTGATGACCTCATCACATTTGTGACAGCTAATATGGCCGTTTTTAGCCCAAGGAGTGTTTTTCGTGCAAAACTAATTTCTTGTAGTGGATTCAGAATCCTGTCAGAGTCCCAGATCTAAACTAATGCTTGTAGTGGATTCAGAATCCTGTCAGAGTCCCAGATCTAAACTAATGCTTGTAGTGGATTCAGAATCCTGTCAGAGTCCCAGATCTAAACTAATGCTTGTAGTGGATTCAGAATCCTGTCAGAGTCCCAGATCTAAACTAATGCTTGTAGTGGATTCAGAATCCTGTCAGAGTCCCAGATCTAAACTAATGCTTGTAGTGGATTCAGAATCCTGTCAGAGTCCCAGATCTAAACTAATGCTTGTAGTGGATTCAGAATCAATGTCCCAGATGGACTTTATTGAGTAGAACTCCCTTCAGTCCAGAGAGGTTCTGTTGATGTTTAATCTGCTTTTATTCACCTGTCACTTTATACCTGTTGTTTATCCTGATCTGACTTGGTTTGACATGTTTATTATTTTATTTACTGGACTCTGTCTTCTGGCTGCATGCTTTTTATAATGTAATCCTTAACCCCTTTTGGTGTTTTTACTAAGCATTATGTTATACTTTAGCTATTTAAAAATAGCAGATCTACAAGCTCGTAGCGCGCCACCGAGTGGCGCGCTACGAGCTTGTAGGTCTGCTATTTTAGAAAAATCGTGAAAATCCGGCACAAATCTTTGAATATATATATATTCTTTCAGAAGACTTTTTTTTAATTCCGACGTCAGGCCTAGGGCCATTCCACCGCTGAAAGAAACTGCAATCAGTCAATAATAATAGTATTTGTAGTAGATAACAGCAGCACAATTTGAGTCCAGGAAGGAAGTGAGACTGCATTTTCCACCCAGGACAGTGTTTATTGTGTCCTAAACATCATTAAAATAAGTTCTGGTTGCAAAAGAGGTGAAGTGGCCCTTTAACGAAGTAGAAGTTGCTGTTGACGTTTTGACCTGCAGTCTAGTGTCCAATCACATCGTAGTAACCATCACTGGGCCAGTCTAGTGTCCAATCACATCGTAGTAACCATCACTGGGCCAGTTTAGTGTCCAATCACATCATAGTAACATCACTGGGCCAGTCTAGTGTCCAATCACATCGTAGTAACATCACTGGGCCAGTCTAGTGTCCAATCACATCGTAGTAACATCACTGGGCCAGTCTAGTGTCCAATCACATCGTAGTAACCATCACTGGGCCAGTCTAGTGTCCAATCACATCGTAGTAACATCACTGGGCCAGTCTAGTGTCCAATCACATCGTAGTAACATCACTGGGCCAGTCTAGTGTCACATCGTAGTAACCATCACTGGGCCAGTTTAGTGTCCAATCACATCGTAGTAACATCACTGGGCCAGTCTAGTGTCCAATCACATCGTAGTAACATCACTGGGCCAGTTTAGTGTCCAATCACATCATAGTAACCATCACTGGGCCAGTTTAGTGTCCAATCACATCGTAGTAACATCACTGGGCCAGTTTAGTGTCCAATCACATCATAGTAACATCACTGGGCCAGTCTAGTGTCCAATCACATCGTAGTATCATCACTGGGCCAGTCTAGTGTCCAATCACATCATAGTAACATCACTGGGCCAGTCTAGTGTCCAATCACATCATAGTAACATCACTGGGCCAGTCTAGTGTCCAATCACATCGTAGTATCATCACTGGGCCAGTCTAGTGTCCAATCAGGTCGTAGTAACATCACTGGGCCAGTCTAGTGTCCAATCACATCATAGTAACATCACTGGGCCAGTCTAGTGTCCAATCACATCGTAGTATCATCACTGGGCCAGTCTAGTGTCCAATCACATCATAGTAACATCACTGGGCCAGTCTAGTGTCCAATCACATCATAGTAACATCACTGGGCCAGTCTAGTGTCGAATCACATCATAGTAACATCACTGGGCCAGTCTAGTGTCCAATCACATCATAGTAACATCACTGGGCCAGTCTAGTGTCCAATCACATCGTAGTATCATCACTGGGCCGCCATGTGTCCCTGGAAAATAGCGGAAAATAGCAGATCTACAAGCTCACAATGCATTGCGATACTACGTGTATTGAGCTTGTGGATCTGCTATTTTCACCACTTTTTTTTGTAATGAATGTGGATACGAGGTTAGAACAACAAGAAAGGCTTGTTAACATCTGCTTTCACCTGCTGCTGGGGTTGTGTGTGTGTGTGTGTGTGTGTGTGTGTGTGTGTGTGTGTGTGTGTGTGTGTGTGTGTGTGTGTGTGTGTGTGTGTGTGTGTGTGTGTGTGTGTGTGTGTGTGGAAAATGACAGACAGTGAGGAATGTGATTATCACTGTAACAGTTATATTATTAGTAATGTTTATGTGCACGCAAGCACGCACACGCACACACGCACGCACACAGAGCTCTGTGGTTAGTTCAGTCAAAATTAATGTGTGAATCCAGGCTCTAAATAATGAATCAGTAGGTCTAGTGTGGACACACTAATGTTGACATGGTGTCGGTCAGAGAACTATTACATGTGAGAGAGATGTTGTGATGGAGACACATTTAGAGTCTGTTCATCTCTAGCAGTGGTTCTGAAATCTACCATGAACTGGAACCAAATGGACCTGAGGGTCCATTTGGTGCAGGTCCCTCTTTGAAAACCGCTGGTCTAAATATATTATATTCATTATATTGTCCAATGTGTGATATAACAATATAACAGTAATGACAACAAACCTATAATAACAGCAGATTATTGTAACTTACTGTATGTTAATGTTTTACAGTTCAACCAACAGCTGTAGACAGGATGGCCAGTGGAACCTCAGCTTCCATCACTGGTGAGTTCTATCAACCCTTTAGAACTGGGAAAGGATCTGTGTGGTTTTACAGTTCAGCTAAACGTATATATAGGCCTATATATACTGGATAGCAATGTAGTTTTATCAGAAAACTCTTAGGATTTAGAACAGAGGTTCTAGTATAGCAGATCTATAGCATAGCAGATCTATAGGATAGCATATCTATAGGATAGCATATCTATAGCATAGCAGATCTATAGCATAGCATATCTATAGCATAGCATATCTATAGGATAGCATATCTATAGCATAGCATATCTATAGGATAGCAGATCTATAGCAAAGCAGATCTATAGCATAGCAGATCTATAGGATAGCAGATCTATAGCATAGCAGATCTATAGCATAGCAGATCTACAAGCTCACAGCATGACACGCCTCAGTGTTGAGTGTTTGAAAAATGTGGAATAATAAAAATGTGGAATATTTTCCTTGACTTGAAAACGTTTGAGAACTACTGATTTAGAAGGCATTTGTAGAATCGGCCTCAGGTCTAAATCAGATGAAACCAACAAACTGATACTGGTTTAGTCACATCTGTGATTTTTATCAATATTATGTTTATTTCTCCAACCAGGGAAGAACAGCGAGCCGTCAGAACTGAGCATTGTTCTGATCGGGGGAAGACGTGGAGGTAGACCCAGTGCAAAGAGTTCAGTAGGAAACCTCATCCTGGGCAGAGATGGTTTTAAAACAAACACAACTAAGAGTGTCATGAGACAAGAGTTAGTGTCAGGGAGACAGGTCAGTGTGGTCGACACTCCAGGATGGTTGTCTTCTCGTCCCCTAGATCTGACCCCAAAACTGACCCAGTTAGAAATCCAACATAGTGTGAGTCTGTGTCCTCCAGGACCACATGCCTTCGTCCTAGTGCTGCCATTGGACACCCCAAATGTAGGAACAGATCTGTCAGCGGAGGAGCATGTGAGTCTTCTCCTCAGTGACCGAGTGTGGAAACGCGCTATTATGGTGTTCACTGTAGCTGATAAAACCAACATGAGACCTGATCTCATTAGATCTAATCGTCAATTAAGATATCTCACTGAGAAATGTGAAGGCCGCTTCCATGTTCTTAACATCAGTGACAGAGGAGATGGTAGTCAGGTCACACAGCTGATGGAGAAGATAGATCAGATGGTGAAGAGTAGTGGTGGTCACTATGAGACAGAAGAACACGTCTCAGAGGAACTGAAGGAGAAGGAGAGAACTATCAGCAGAAGAGCAGAACAAAGGAGGACAGACTCTCTGAAACGAACCACTGGACTTCCAAAAGATACTGGTACACCCACACATACACACACACACACACACACACACAGTCACACACACACACACACACACACACACACACACACACACACACACACACACACACACACACACACACACACACACACACACACACACACACACACACACACACACACACACACACACACACACACACACACACAGTAGTCTAAGTAGTAATGTACGTACGTTAGTATTATTCTATGATGTCTCCTGGTGGACATTCTGAACTGTACACTGAACAAACCTAATTAGATATTATGAATTAGATATTAGGAACAACATATAATTTCCTGGACATTGCATCCTGGTTCTTAATCAATCATCATTCCTAATATGGGCATGTCATTACACTGTAGGCGAACATTTCCAAGCAGATCTACAAGCTCAAAACATATTGTGTTAATTGTGAGCTTGTAGATCTGCTATTGTTTGCCATTTGTACTGCGATGAATGATGAAATAATGATATGTCTCCAGTTTTTAAATAAGAAGCTGTCAAAGTGAAAGTAAACAATGTTTTCTCTGACAGGACTGACTGACCTCAGGATTCTGCTGCTGGGAAGGTACGACTCTGGGAAGAGTTCAGCAGGAAACACCATTCTGGGAGGGAGTGGTTTTCAAACTGAACTGAGGTCAGTGCAGTGTGAGGTGAGACAGGGTAGCGTAGCAGGGAGACATGTGACAGTGGTGGACTCACCAGGCTGGTACTACAACCATCCCCTACAGGACACCTCAGAGATGGACAGACTGGAGATCCAGGACAGTGTGTCTCTCTGTCCTCCTGGACCACATGCTGTCCTTCTGGCCGTTCCTCTTCGTTATGCATTCACCAAAGCACAGAGAGTAGCAGTAGAGGAACACATGACCCTTCTGTCACAGAGCGCGTGGAGTCATGCTATAGTCCTGTTCACCTGTGGAGACCGTCTGGGAGACAGAAGCATCGAGCAGCACATCGAGGCTGAAGGAGAAGACCTCCGCTGGCTTCTTGACACATGTGGGAACAGGTACCATGTCTTCAACAACCAGAAGACAGATGACACTCAGGTCACAGAGCTGCTGCAGAAGATGGAGGAGATGGTGGCAGGAAACAGAGGTGGACACTATGAAGATGGTGGAGATGTTTCAGAGACGACGTCAGAGAGGAAGAAGATCAGAGAGGAACATGTCCACACATTGATGACCAAGACACAGAGACAAAGAACTGCTCTGAAAGCTCTGTTTGAAGGTGATGTTCATCTCTGTGTGTGTGTGTGTGTGTGTGTGTGTGTGTGTGTGTGTGTGTGTGTGTGTGTGTGTGTGTGTGTGTGTGTGTGTGTGTGTGTGTGTGTGTGTGTGTGTGTGCGCATGGATGGATCCTTTCCTGGTTTTAATGGGTTAAATAACAGTACTTGTTCCTCCATTGAACTGATCTAATGAACATTATATTATTGTATTGGTGCTTTAATTAATGCATTTCAACTCATTTACATAATTGATCACATGATACTAGTCAGTATAACTTCAAATGATACATTATGTATTGTTCTGTGGTCAGTTTAGTGCAATCATGTATGCAGTTTAATCTCACTAGTGTGTGTGTGTGTGTGTGTGTGTGTGTGTGTGTGTGTGTGTGTGTGTGTGTGTGTGTGTGTGTGTGTGCATGGATCCTTTCCTGGTTTTAATGGGTTAAATAACAGTACTTGTTCCTCCATTGAACTGATCTAATGAACATTATATTATTGTATTGGTGCTTTAATTAATGCATTTCAACTCATTTACATAATTGATCACATGATACTAGTCAGTATAACTTCAAATGATACATTATGTATTGTTCTGTGGTCAGTTTAGTGCAATCATTTATGCAGTTTAATCTCACTAGTGTGTGTGTGTGTGTGTGCGTGTGCGTGCGTGCGTGCGTGCGTGCGTCAGGAGAACATCAGAGTCTACCAGAGGTGAAGGTGATGCTGGTTGGTGGAGAACAGGCTCAGAGAAGCAGAGCTGGAGATCTCATACTGCAGAAGTCTGGTGTGTTTAAACGAACTCCACGCAAGGTGAGGAATATTATATGAATGTGATGTTATAATTATAATGAATGACTTCACTCTAAGTTAATAAACAGTAAAGAGATCAAATATGTTTTCTGAAGATAATGTAACAGTATATAATATTATACTATATATATATATATATATATATATATATATATATATATACTGTATATCTGCTGTCATGAATGTCTATTGATCATGTGATCAGTGAAGTGTCACTGATCAATACACAGAAATGTGTCATTTTAGATTTGTGCGGCTATTCATAAATAGCAGATGTACAGCTCATCGTACGTCTATTCATAAATAGCAGATGTACAGCTCATCGTACGTCTATTCATAAATAGCAGATGTACAGCTCATCCTACGTCACTTCTGCTATTTATAGTTTTTATTTATCTTGAAAATGTAACAACTACTAATTTAGAAGGCATTTGTAGAATCAGCATCTTAACCCATTGTGGGCGGGAACCACTTTTGGTGTTTCAAGCATTATGTTATGCTTTAGCTGTTGAAAAATAGCAGATCTACAAGCTCATAGCGCGGCACCGAGTGCCGCGCTATGAGCTTGTAGGTCTGCTATTTTTGAAAAATCGCAAAAATGCGGCGCAAATCTTTGAATATATATTCTTTCAGAGCGAACGTTTTCAACTCATCTTTGCTTCTGGGGGGGGGGGGGGGGGGGGGGGGGGGGTCCCTGGAACAACATATTTTGAGATGGGGGTTGGCGGCCAATTACATATAATCTTTGGGGTCCTTGACAATAAATATTGAGCACCGCTGATACAGAAACATGAGGCTTTTCAGAAAATTGTCATGATTTAGAAGATATTTTTTAAATGTGGACGTCAGGTCTAAATGGATGAATGTGTTAATAAACTGCTCTGAACATCCTGTGGAGAAGATAGAATGTCAAATGAACAGCTTTCAGACACAGAGTTTAAACTTTTAGAGATTTGTTCGTTTCAGAATTCAGATTAATGAACGATATTAATCCCATATTACTGTCACTGTTAAGCCCAACACACACCGTCTGTGAACGCCGCGTGTCAAAACAGCCGCCTCCGTTATTTTCATTGAACCTATCCCACACCGGCGGCGTCAGACGCGCGCTGGCGCACGTTCACGCCTCGCCTGACGCTCCGATACGCCGCTGTTCTATTTCCCAGGCGTTGCCGCGCGGCCTCCATCCGGGAATCCGTGGGCGTGGCTGGCCAGCCGCGCGGTAGCGCGCCGCGTCCTGTGGGTGTTGCTGTGACGCGCGGCAATACTGTGCCGCGTCGCTGCGCACCCGCATCACAGACGGTGTGTGTTGGGCTTTAGACAAAGTAAATGAGAATATATACATTCAGTGAGTTAATATCTGGTAAGATTTAAGAGCAACTCCAGTGAGGACAGAATAGAGTGAATGTTTTGATTATTATTATGACTAACATACAGTAAACTTCATATTCCAGGAGTTTAAAACCCAGACTAAAGTGACAGAATGTGTCAGACAACAGAGACGAGTTGCTGGAAGAAAAGTGAGTGTGGTGAACTGTCCAGACTGGTCGACTACACCTCCATCACAGAAGACCAAAGACGTCCTTCTACACGGTGCGACTCTGTGTTCTCCTGGACCCCACGCTGTCCTGGTGAATGTTCCTGTCTGGTCCAGTTTATGTGAAGCTGACAGGAGATCAGTGGAGGAACACATGGAGCTGCTGGGGGACAGAGTCTGGAGACGCGCTCTGGTTCTGTTCACATGGGGATGGTGGCTGGGAGGGAGACGTGTTGAGGAGTACATCGAGGCTGAAGGAGAACCTCTGAGGAGGATCCTGGAGAAATGTGGCTACAGGTACCATGTTCTAAACTCCAAGAAAGTGGACATTTCAGAAGTCACAGAGCTGATGGAGAAAATAGAAGACATGGTGATGAGGGACAGAGGACACTTTGGACAGATGACACTCATTAAAAGACTGAGAGGAAGAACAGAAGAACAATGGAAGAAGAGAGAGCAGGAGATGATAGAGAGGATGAGCAGGTCTGTGACGACGGAGCCAGAAGAACCAACCCTGCCAGCTGTCAGGAGAAGGAACAGCATGGTGCACCTTCCTCCGAGTAGTGAGTATCAATATCCTGTCTGCAGCATATTGGCATTGTTCATGCGTGCGTGCGTGCGTGCACAAAATGCTCTGTGCTGAATGCTCTGCTGACCTTTTGGATATATCATTGTAAATGTGTTGCTGTCTGTTGTCTTGTGTTCCAGTGAGTGTGTTTATATTGTCAGTGTAAATGTGTTGCTGTCTGTTGTCTTGTGTTCCAGTGAGTGTGTTTATATTGTCAGTGTAAATGTGTTGCTGTCTGTTGTCTTGTGTTCCAGTGAGTGTGTTTATATTGTCAGTGTAAATGTGTTGCTGTCTGTTGTCTTGTGTTCCAGTGAGTGTGTTTATATTGTCAGTGTAAATGTGTTGCTGTCTGTTGTCTTGTGTTCCAGTGTGTGTATATATTGTCAGTGTAAATGTGTTGCTGTCTGTTGTCTTGTGTTCCAGTGAGTGTGTTTATATTGTCAGTGTAAATGTGTTGCTGTCTGTTGTCTTGTGTTCCAGTGAGTGTGTTTATATTGTCAGTGTAAATGTGTTGCTGTCTGTTGTCTTGTGTTCCAGTGAGTGTGTTTATATTGTCAGTGTAAATGTGTTGCTGTCTGTTGTCTTGTGTTCCAGTGAGTGGAGGAAGTCGCTCTTCAGGATATGACACCGCCAGTGGAGCTCCAACCTTCACTGATGCTGATGTAAGTGTGAGAGAGGAAGATGTTTCATGGATGAAACTTTAGTCTGACTTTAATCACAAATATTTAAGTTCTCATTTCTTTACTTTATGTTTCATTGTATTTCCAGTCTGTGGTGACGGGGCCAGAAGAATCAACCCTGCCAGCTGTCAGGAGAAGGAACAGCAAAGGGCACCTTCCGCCGAGTAGTGAGTATCAATATCCTGTCTGCAGCATATTGGCATTGTTCCTGCGTGTGTGCGTGTGATGACCTTTTGTGTGTAAGAGGTCAAGAGGAACAGTGTCATGTAGGGTTTTCACATCCAGTTGTTTTTAATTTTATATTGTCAGTGTAAATGTGTTGCTGTCTGTTGTCTTGTGTTCCAGTGAGTGTGTTTATATTGTCAGTGTAAATGTGTTGCTGTCTGTTGTCTTGTGTTCCAGTGAGTGTGTTTATATTGTCAGTGTAAATGTGTTGCTGTCTGTTGTCTTGTGTTCCAGTGAGTGTGTTTATATTGTCAGTGTAAATGTGTTGCTGTCTGTTGTCTTGTGTTCCAGTGAGTGTGTTTATATTGTCAGTGTAAATGTGTTGCTGTCTGTTGTCTTGTGTTCCAGTGAGTGTGTTTATATTGTCAGTGTAAATGTGTTGCTGTCTGTTGTCTTGTGTTCCAGTGATTGTGTTTATATTGTCAGTGTAAATGTGTTTCTGTCTGTTGTCTTGTGTTCCAGTGAGAGTGTTTATATTGTCAGTGTAAATGTGTTGCTGTCTGTTGTCTTGTGTTCCAGTGAGTGTGTTTATATTGTCAGTGTAAATGTGTTGTCTGTTGTCTTGTGTTCCAGTGATTGTGTTTATATTGTCAGTGTAAATGTGTTTCTGTCTTGTGTTCCAGTGAGAGTGTTTATATTGTCAGTGTAAATGTGTTGCTGTCTGTTGTCTTGTGTTCCAGTGAGTGTGTTTATATTGTCAGTGTAAATGTGTTGCTGTCTGTTGTCTTGTGTTCCAGTGAGTGTGTTTATATTGTCAGTGTAAATGTGTTGCTGTCTGTTGTCTTGTGTTCCAGTGAGTGTGTTTATATTGTCAGTGTAAATGTGTTGCTGTCTGTTGTCTTGTGTTCCAGTGAGTGTGTTTATATTGTCAGTGTAAATGTGTTGCTGTCTGTTGTCTTGTGTTCCAGTGAGTGGAGGAAGTCGCTCTTCAGGATATGACACCGCCAGTGGAGCTCCAACCTTCACTGATGCTGATGTAAGTGTGAGAGAGGAAGATGTTTCATAGATGAAACTTTAGTCTGACTTTAATCACACACATTTAAGTTCTCATTTCGATACTTTATGTTTCATTGTATTTCCAGTCTGTGGTGACGGGGCTAGAAGAATCAACCCTGCCAGCTGTCAGGAGAAGGAACAGCAAAGTGCACCTTCCTCCGAGTAGTGAGTATCAATATCCTGTCTGCAGCATATTGGCATTGTTCCTGCGTGTGTGCTTGCATGCGCGTTTGTGTGCGTGTGATGACCTTTTGTGTGTAAGAGGTCAAGAGGAACAGTGTCATGTAGGGTTTTCACATCCAGTTGTTTTTAATTTTATATTGTCAGTGTAAATGTGTTGCTGTCTGTTGTCTTGTGTTCCAGTGAGTGTGTTTATATTGTCAGTGTAAATGTGTTGCCGTCTGTTGTCTTGTGTTCCATTGAGTGTGTTTATATTGTCAGTGTAAATGTGTTGCTGTCTGTGTTTATATTGTCAGTGTAAATGTGTTGCTGTCTGTTGTCTTGTGTTCCAGTGAGTGTGTTTATATTGTCAGTGTAAATGTGTTGCTGTCTGTTGTCTTGTGTTCCAGTGAGTGTGTTTATATTGTCAGTGTAAATGTGTTGCTGTCTGTTGTCTTGTGTTCCAGTGAGTGTGTTTATATTGTCAGTGTAAATGTGTTGCTGTCTGTTGTCTTGTGTTCCAGTGAGTGGAGGAACTCGCTCTTCAGGATTTGACACCATGAGTGTCGTTTCAAGCCAGGCAGAGACTGATGTAAGTGTTTCCATTGTGGTCTATGTATTACATTAATCAACATAGCATAACACTTTGTTGATAACTAAGAGCTTTGGTTATAAATTAAAATGTAACTGATCATATTTGTCCATTGTTGTTTTTATATAGGAAGATAAATCAGATTGAAGTACTGATGATTGATATACCATCTATCTGATATATCGGGATGATATTTGTGCTTTTTCACTAATTAAAAATGTCCCTCTCTTTCCTGTTGATATTGTGACAAGGAGACACGACACAAGAAGACTCTGTTTGAGAGACTGACAGGAGTTAAAACTCTAACAGCAGAAGAATGGAAGAAGAGAGAGGAGGAGCTGATCGAGACGATGTTGACGTTTGTGATGACGGAGCCACAAGAACCAAGTAGTGAGTCTTACTGTTGTCCTCTTATGTGGACATACATTACTTACTCAAATGTGTGTTTGTGCATTTCATAAAATAACAAGATTGGATGCATTTTCATTAAAGAATGATTAGTAGGCTGCTCTGAGATGAACATTTAGGGTGACCAGATGTCCCCCGGCCGTTGCGTGGAGTCTCTCATTTCCAAGACTTTTCAGGCGTCCCACAAATTGAGACCCTGTCCCACATTGTGACTGACAGGCATCAGTGTTCAAACTGAGACCCTGTCCCACATTGTGACTGACAGGCATCAGTGTTCAAACTGAGACCCTGCCCCACATTGTGACTTGACAGGCATCAGTGTTCAAACTGAGACCCTGTCTCACAGTGTGACTGACAGGCATCAGTGTTCAAACTGAGACCCTGTCCCACATTGTGACTGACAGGCATCAGTGTTCAAACTGAGACCCTGTCCCACATTGTGACTAGCAGGCATCAGTGTTCAAATTGAGACCCTGTCCCACATTGTGACTGGCAGGCATCAGTGTTCAAACTGAGACCCTGTCCCACATTGTGACTGACAGGCATCAGTGTTCAAACTGAGACCCTGTCCCACATTGTGACTGACAGGCATCAGTGTTCAAACTGAGACCCTGTCCCACATTGTGACTGACAGGCATCAGTGTTCAAATGCCCTAATTAAGTCAGTCCTCTAATAGTTGGCTTTCTGTTGTAAAGCTCTCTCGTTGTCTCTTTAAGCCCGTTATAATAATAGGCATGAGAAATATCCCCTAGGCTACAGTAGGCCTACCAGTAAGTCGGCCATACCACCATTTAGAACAAAATGTGAGGGTTTGTGTTTTTATTCTAATTGTAAATGTGTGGTGGTGTGTTTGTTGTCTTGTGTTGCAGTGAGTGGTGACACACCTTCTGCCAAGGTCTCAGATTGGCTGAACAGATATCCTGGACCAATAGCGCCCTCTTCAGGACATGACACCATGAGCAGCTCTGCTCCCAGCCAGGCAGACACTGGTGATGTGAGGAGTGTGAGAGATGAAGATGTTTCATAGATGAAAACTTTATTAGGCTTGAGTTATACTTTGTTGCACACACCGGTGTCACACGGATGAATAGCAGATCTACAAGCTCACACAACTAGTAGTGATGAGCATTGTTGTTCTTTTCAGTGAATCATTCAGCTCAGATCACTAAAACTTAACTTTTGAGTTGTACAGATCTACATTTGTATTAATATTATATGAACATATTTCTACATTGGTTGGTGTTTAAATCACTTTAGGTTCATGTTTATTGGTTAAATGTATTTTATCATTATATTTCTATAAGTTGTTGAATAGTAAGTACAGGCTGATATTTGCATATTTCAGTCATATTGACATAATTGTCCCTTTCTGTAAATCTCTATTGGTCAATAAATTTAAACCCACACCAGTCGGACTGTGGACATTACAATGCATACATTTACAACCATGTGATCTTTCAGTCAGGGAACATTATTAGTACACTTCTGGTAAACAATTGGACACAAACAGGTCAAATTAGCTTCAGATGGACAACATTCAACCTCATCCACACCACAGTATAATGAATTAGTATTACTGTAAATGACTTTAACCCCTAGGACACTAAACCTGGGTGAAAATCACCCAGACAATTATGTTGCTGATGTGGGGCTACCAGTAGTCTGAAGAGAGTGGTGCAACAGCACCCCCTATTGGTACTTTAAACATAGCTGTTCATTGGAGTGGTTGCAGCACTCAACAATGTTATGTATTAGGGGCAGAATAATTTCCATAAAACCTACATTTCTAAACTTAAAAGCAAATGCCCAACATGTATTAGATATTGGTCATAACTTGTGTGTAGAAACTTGCATGCATTTCGATCGAGGATCCTGGGAGTAAGGAGATTTGAACTGTTTTTAACCCATTCTGGGCGGGAACCCCTTTTGGTGTTAGCATTATGTTATGCTTTAGCTATTGAAAAATAGCAGATCTACAAGCTCGTGGGTCTGCTATTTTTGAAAAATCGAAGAACGACTGACATAGAAACATAGCTTTTTCAGAAAACTGTCAGGATGTAGAAGACATTTTTAGAATCTGATCTCAGGTCAAAATGGGTTCATATAATTCAAAATGGTGGGACATCTAAAGGTCAGAGAACGACAGTTGTTCGGCATGAGGAGACGCATACGTGTATCGACATTTTATTGCCGACGGTCAAACGGTTCATGAGCTATGCCTGTTCAAAGTTAGCATTTTCAATTGAGTGCTATAGCGCCACCCTTTGGCCAATGGTCGTGGGCTTCGCGTCCTCACCGTTTGGCATGGCCCTCGCTCTACCATATTTCCAAGTTTTGGGAAAACTGACTGCACGGTTCAGCCAGAACAGAGGGTATGCGGGAACGCCTACCGAGTGGCAAAAAACTACTTTCTGGCCTTGACAGTCCGTACATCCACACAGAGAAGTCATGTTTGATTGCAGTAAATTACTTTATCCATCTTCAACCACTTATCCGTAGTCGGGTCGCGGGGGCAACAGCTCCACCAGAGTGCTCCAGACTTCCCTCTCCAGAGCAACATTAGTGACTTCCTCCTGGGGGGATTCCGAGACGTTCCAAGGCCAGTGAGTCGATGTGTTTCCTCCAACTGCGCCTTTGTCTGCCCCGGGGGTCTCCTCCCAGTGGGACGTGCGTCGAGGACCTCCCTGGGGCTGGGCCTGGCGTCGTCATGAAAGGGGGCGGGACTGGGCCTGGCGTCGTCATGAAAGGGGGCGGGACTGGGCCTGGCGTCGTCATGACAGGGGGCGGGACTGGGCCTGGCGTCGTCATGAAAGGGGGCGGGACTGCGACACTATATAACTATGGTTCTCTGACACATTTCTCTGGTAACGTGTGATACAAATCGTAATCATATTGACGGTAACGTGTGACAAATCGTAATCATATTAACGGTAACGTGTGACACAAATCGTACGACTTTGACGTTGAGTTAATGCTCTCAAGTTTATTTTTGGCAGCGTTAATAACTCCAAAACATCTATTTTGCAGATCATCATGATTTAAAAATAAAAAAGGAAGATAGAAAATAAAATAAAAAACAGAGGGAAAAAAACAACCACACTCAAACACAAATCTAGATCAAGCTTATTTTTGCTATTATTAAATACTGTATAAAATTATTGGTTCACTATAAAAGTATTGGTTCTATGGCATAGAGTCATGTATAAAGGCTCATTCATAGTCTGGATTTTCGGTGGTGAGGTGACCACCGAACTACAACATGACGTCACGAGCCGCGGTGAAGAGCAAACCACCGCCACCGCCCCCAGCCCTTCTCTCTGTTTTTACTCACCGCCACTCAACGTTATTTCAGCTCCGGTGGTCACCTCACCAGCGGTCACCTCACCACCGGAGAGAGGTGGTCACCTCACCACCGAAAATCCAGACTATGAATAGGCCTTAAGTCTGGATTTTCGGTGGTGAGGTGACCACCGCTCCGCTGGTGAGGTGACCGCTGGTGAGGTGACCACCTCTGTCCGGTGGTGAGGTGACCACCGCTCCGCTGGTGAGGTGACCACCTCTCTCCGGTGGTGAGGTGACCACCGAAGCTGAAATAACGCTGAACGGTGGTGAGTAAAAACAGAGAGAAGGGCTGGGGGCGGTGGTTTGCTCTTCACCGCGGCTCAGTGACGTCATGTTGTAGTTCGGTGGTCACCTCACCACTATGAATGAGGCTGGACTCTATGGTGCTATGGCATCTCATCCTTTCTAAATCCAGACTATGAATGAGGCTGGACTCTATGGTGCTATGGCATCTCATCCTTTCTAAATCCAGACTATGAATGAGGCTGGACTCTATGGTGCTATGGCATCTCATCCTTTCTAAAGAGCATATTGCGGTCAGCGTTAACAGTGAACAGGTACGTGTGCACAGGAAGGGAACAGTGTTCAGGGTTCTACAGCAAAAGGTTCTCAACGGTCGGCTCCGGGGACCACCCGGGGGTCCAAATGGGACACTTAACGGGTCACACCGAGCACTAGAACTATACCTCAGTGGTCCGGGGACCACCAGGGGTCCATGAGGGGGGTAACCAAATGGACCCTTATTAGACATTTAACTCTCAATTAAGAGAATGTAGAAGAATAGTTTTTTGATCAACGTTTGCCTGTTATCTCTCCTAATGGTACCGACATCAATACAGCCTGTTATCTCTCCTAATGGTACCAACATCAATACAGCCTGTTATCTCTCCTAATGGTACCAACATCAATACAGCCTGTTATCTCTCCTAATGGTACCAACATCAATACAGCCTGTTATCTCTCCTAATGGTACCAACATCAATACAGCCTGTTATCTCTCCTAATGGTACCAACATCAATACAGCCTGTTATCTCTCCTAATGGTACCGACATCAATACAGCCTGTTATCTCTCCTGATGGTACCGACATCAATACAGCCTGTTATCTCTCCTAATGGTACCAACATCAATACAGCCTGTCATCTCTCCTAATGGTACCAACATCAATACAGCCTGTCATCTCTCCTAATGGTACCAACATCAATACAGCCTGTTATCTCTCCTAATGGTACCAACATCAATACAGCCTGTTATCTCTCCTAATGGTACCGACATCAATACAGCCTGTTATCTCTCCTAATGGTACCAACATCAATACAGCCTGTTATCTCTCCTAATGGTACCGACATCAATACAGCCTGTTATCTCTCCTAATGGTACCAACATCAATACAGCCTGTCATCTCTCCTAATGGTACCAACATCAATACAGCCTGTTATCTCTCCTAATGGTACCAACATCAATACAGCCTGTCATCTCTCCTAATGGTACCGACATCAATACAGCCTGTTATCTCTCCTAATGGTACCGACATCAATACAGCCTGTCATCTCTCCTAATGGTACCGACATCAATACAGCCTGTTATCTCTCCTAATGGTACCGACATCAATGCAGCCTGTTATCTCTCCTAATGGTACCAACATCAATACAGCCTGTTATCTCTCCTAATGGTACCGACATCAATACAGCCTGTTCTCTCCTAATGGTACCAACATCAATACAGCCTGTTATCTCTCCTAATGGTACCAACATCAATACAGCCTGTTATCTCTCCTAATGGTACCGACATCAATGCAGCCTGTTATCTCTCCTAATGGTACCAACATCAATACAGCCTGTTATCTCTCCTAATGGTACCAACATCAATACAGCCTGTTATCTCTCCTAATGGTACCAACATCAATACAGCCTGTTCTCTCCTAATGGTACCAACATCAATACAGCATGGAACTGTAGGACAAAATATTAATTCTTTAGTTTTGGGTCCGAGAGGCTAAATCTCAACAAATGGCGGTCGGTGGCTCAAATGCCGAATTAATGAATAATGGACCTTGATGAGAAAAGCCTGTAACTATATTGTATTTTTATTTTATAGTCGGTGTGTGAATTCTGCCGTCCACTTGACACTTGAGAAGGATTCGTAAAACTAAATGTCTATATTTCTAGTGGTCAGTGTGAATGGTCCTTTAAAAATAAATACATTTCACAACATGTTTGTAACTTCAAATTCCATTTTGAACCATGATAGCTTCATTGAAGACATCCATCCGTAGTTCAGGTGACTGATATTGTTCTAATACGTGGTTTTCTATGACTTTTTACATTTATTTTGTGGGTTTTCTTTTATACTTTATTCCATTTGAACGTGAAACATCCCTGTGAACTCTCGAGGGTTCAAACGGACCCAATTAACCCATTCTGGGGCGGGAACCCCTTTTGGTGTTTTAAACATTATGTTGTAATTTAGCTATTGAAAAATAGCAGATCTACAAGCTCGTAGCGCGCCACCGAGTGGCGCGCTACGAGCTTGTAGGTCTGCTATTTTTGAAAAATCGTGAAAATATTGATTTCAGAAAACTGGAGGATTTAGAAGAATTGTTTTAAATTTTGAGGTCAGGCCTAAATGGGACCCTTAACGAGCCTGCGGTTTAAATGAACACTGAGGATTTTACAGTGTAGACTGAAGTCTACTGTAATCTATTACAGTGTAGACTGAAGTCCCAAGAAAGTCAATAAAAAACGGTATACAAAAAACGGGGATCCGTGAATCCGTGGCTTTAATGCATCTCTCAACCCGTGGCTGAGAATCAACTGATCTACAAGTGGTAAGACTGTCCAGATGCTCAGGGAGTCTCTGAGCATCAGGTCTACAGATCTACAGCAGTGCATGGTTACCAAACTGTTCCATTTCTTGACACAAATCAGCCCCGCGGAGCGGACCCCCATTTGAAGAGATAATGCCAGGGACCCCCCATAAGAGAAGTTTTTTTGTACGGCTCTAGCAGTGATTCTCAACCCGTTTAATTTCAAGGACCCCCCAGTTTGACATGCATTAGTCTATACGGACCCCCCCATTTAAATGGCATTTCTATCTCTGGGACCCCCAACTTATATTGTAAAATCAACGTTAATTTAACTCTGAGAGTGTACATATTTGTACACTCTCAGAGTTACAGACCCATAAGGGTCCATTTGGTTCCACACTTGATAGCTGGGGAGTGGGGACTCCCCAGGAACTCCCTCAAGGACCCCTGGGGTTCGGGGTTCGGGGTTCCCCCCCCCCCACCACTAGTCTACAGTTGGTGGTAGGACTGTCGGATGTTCAGAGAGTCTCGGAGCATCAAGTCTCGGAGGCGCCACAGCGCGTCGGCCATGGTGCTGTAAGCTCCTTTACTCTTCAGCCAGTGTCCGGGAAGACGGCTCTCCTGCTCCTTGCTCAGGTACGAGTCTCGCCTCTGAGCTGCAGCGACCAGAGAGAGAGAGAGAGAGAGAGAGAGAGAGAGAGAGACCAGAGAGACGAGAGCAGGGCCGGTCCTGAGCAATCTGGCGCCCCAAGCAGGATTTTTCGCCTTTTTCTCAGTAAAGCAAAATAAAGAATACAAGAACTTGAAGTACGGCCGCACCGAGCGGTCAGCGTGAGGTCGGCGGAAAAAAGCGGGGGAGATGGAAAGGGCGACCTACCTGTCACCGTGTATCTGGGACCCAAACTACCATACTAACTAGTGAAAATGGCTGATCTGCAAGCTCACAACGCTTCGCTTCGCGCCGCATGAACAACACTGTTGACTAACGTGCACCGTTGAAATCAGCCACTATTTTAAGTCTTGTTTATTAGCCTATAGGCTAGAAGATGACATCAAATAAAGTTAGCCGTTAGCAAGCAGCTAAAAGATGTAGCTTGTAGCCTACAATCTCTTGTGTGACGGAAAATATGGAAATTATATCTCTGAATTCGCTAAATGTACTCAAATACAACCCCAACACAACACTCACACTTAAACTATAAAAACATTTGCTGTAAAACATTATTCACAATTATAACTTACTTGTTGTACGACCAAATGTGCGTCTGTGCTTCCAGCTTCTTGAAATTGGCAATTTCCCGGGGATGGGAAGGTGAGGCGGAGTGATACGAGGCTGAGGCTCTAGTCTACATCTACATCTACATCCACACCGTGCATGCAAAGCGTTGTAGAAGGCGGAGTGATATTGCGTTCTAGTATTAAGAAAAATAGTTCCAACTTCCAAGCTCAACTCATTGAACTCAAATATTTTGTGTGAGAGAGAGAGAGAGATTGGAAATTGTATTTCCTATGTAGAATGGGTACACTTCAAACGAAAGCACAAGTCAATACAAAAACTTCTACGAGGAAAATAAACTGAAAAGCACTGAGACTTGTTTAAATATGGGAAAATGAAAAACGATACGAGAGTCTAGGCCACCAGTAGGCCTACCTTCTACCCTGAGCCGTCCCAAACTAGCCAAATGGAATGGTGAGTCATCCCCCAGGCCGAGGCGAGAAGTAGTCGAATGACTCGAATCAGATTGTTTTGGGAGGTCTGAAGCGTAGTCTTTAGTGATATAGAGAATAGGGATGGAGAAGGTGCAAGCATGGTCAATATGGCATTCGATTTAATGAGGGCTGCGGCTAGCTCTGGTACTATGGACCAGTGTTTTTTTTTAACTCTCACTCTTGTCCCATATATGCATAGAGTAGCATATAATATAATCGCTGGACAGCACTAATCACAAACAAAAATAAAACACCACTAATGACCACACAACAATATATACAAAAAACACTAACAATACAACTTTTTTCCCCTAAAATACTTTTGAAAGAAATTAATACTTCCATTGCTTTTTTATTAGACAAATTGTATTTGCGGTTTGACAAATACAATAATAACCATATGACGAAGTGATATGTCTCCTAGCCCCTTTCAGGAGTCGGTTACCTTTTCTGAATTTTGGACATACGGTACCCTAGGGTCCCCGACAGCTTCTTCCACCCTCCATAGGATGCAGATGTACATACACTCTGTTCACGGAGAGCGGCGGCGCCGCTTGAGTGTTGGTGAGATGTTTCAAAGATACATAACGCAGCTATTAAATATTCTCTGGTTGTGTTTGTGGGCTATGAGCTGACCACCCAAGTATCCCCGGTCAGAGAGATTGTGACACCAAAGTATAGCTTAACAATGTGGCAGTTTATTCTCCGTTCACCATGGTTTCTACAAACAAAGGAATACATTAGCAACTATACTAGTGCAATGGCAAAGTACTCAGAATACAGCATTATCTAAACGTTATGGCAAAGTGAGCAATAACCGATCAACATGTTGTATACAAATAATATATTAAAGTCAAAGCAGAACAAAGGCTCAAGTACGCATGGCTGGAGTAGTGGGTAGACTCAGGGAGATCTGCAGGTGCTGCATGTTGCCTGTGTGAAGGCTGGAGAGTGAGGAGTGTGGGGTGAGTTGCTGGTTATATAGGGCACACCTAAACTGGTTGGCTAATGAGTTGAGTGGTGTGATGGCAAACACATGTGTGATTGTGGATGCAGGGAATGGGGAATGTCCACCAGAGGCTGCCATTCTGACAGCATGGATATAATTCACAACAGCAGCTATAGGAGACAACGGAAACGTGGGCGAAACTGCATAACCGCCGATGCCGTTAAGTATTTTTAATCTTTTTTTAAAGTTTTGCTTCGCTGAACTTCTCTCTCCTCTCTCTTCCTTGACTTCCTTATTGACTTCCCATTGTACCGCCTCCTGAGCGGCGACATCTCTGCACCGACCACCCTGCCCTGGTGCGGGAGGCGGTACAAGAAGTCAATAAGGAAGTCAAGGAAGAGGAGAGAATTTCAGAGAAGCCAAAACTTCAAAAAAATTAAAAATACTTAACGGCTTCGGCGGTTAATGCAGTTTCGCCCACGTTTCCGTTGTCTCCTATAGCTGCGTTATGCATCTTTGAAACATCTCACCAACACTCAACTCCGTGAACAGAGTGTATGTACATCTCCATCCTATGGAGGGTGGAATAAGCTGTCAGGGACCCTAGGGTACCGTACGTCCAAAATTCAGAAAAGGTAACCGAGGGTCCTGAAAGGGGCTATATGTCTCCCTATGTTCTGGTCCTTTGCTCCTTTCAAAAAGAAGAGTGAAGAGGAAAAGTGCAGCTACTTGCTTCTCTGGATTGGAGATAAAGGCCGGGATGTCTACAATACATGGACACTTACAGAGGAGGAACGTAAAGTATTGAAAACATACTATGACCGCTTCAAAGCATATGTAGAGACCAAAGTGAATGTGACTTTCGCTAGATACCAGTTCCAAGAGAAAGTACAGGGAGCTAACAAGCCTTTTGAACAGTTTGTGACAGAATTGAGACTGCTTGTTAAGGACTGTAACTATCACGACAGTGAAGAGATGGTACGAGACGTGTGGTCTTTGGGATTAATTCACCAAGTGTGAGAGAAGCTGCTCAATGTCGGGTCCGATCTAACTTTGGATAGAGCAATAGACATTGCCAGGACTCATGATGTGGCACAAGCTCAGTTCAGGAGTTTTGCAAGCAGCAGCGTGAGCCCGCGCGAACAGGCCGTTCATGCAGTGAGCCGGCATTCTTCAAAGAGTGCCTGTGGGCCGTGTGCTCAATGTCACTTCACAGAGAAATGTCATTTTTTCTATCACCCATCAACAGGAAAACTAAGGGGCAAAATAACATGTACAACTACTCATGTAATTTATTTGCTCAGATGTCCCTGTGGGACATATGTCGGGAAAACAAAACGTGCATTGAAAATGCGCATTGCACAACACATCAGTACCATCAGAAATGGGGATGAAAATGTTTCATCTTTAAGATACCTGGGTATAGAAAAAGTACGCCTTCCAAGATGAGGTGGCGATATGGACAATCTCCTCTTAAAGAGAATTATGGTGAATCCACTACCTTAAAACTATGGCACCCGTGCAATGAAGAGTTTGACATTAGGCCATTTATTTAAATATTGCCAATAGAGGATTGTATAGAGTTCATGTGTATTTTTGTTTTCTCTCTTTTTTCTGGTTCTGTCTTTTATAAATAAGACAGATTTTGGAAATTGGTGTAGACACTATTACCGTCCTTTAAGGTGACCATTTACAGCCCTTATAGGGCTATTTGGGGTTCTACTTATAGCTGCTTTCAATATTGTCAAAATGTTTTTAAACTTTTTCTACTTTTCTCTATTTTTATATAATCGTCAAATCATGCTGTAAATAATCTCTGGCATTGCCTCTAATCATGCGAATCATGTATTTAATCAGAATCATGGGTATACAATCAGAGTTGAGATGTCAATCATGTTCTATGTATTCTAGTCAATCATGTTCACATGTATTGGTGTCACCCCAGGTCACCAGATGGGGCTAATAGCCTTTTGTTCACACAATGTATTAGCCCCTCTCGGGACCCTCTGTTTGTTTACACTACACTGTACATAGGGTCCCTTCCCATGTGTCTTAATCTATATGGTAATTATAGAATACAAACCGACGCAAACCCCTTTGCTGCGCTGTGTGTGTGATAGTGATTTTTTCCAAAAGAAGCATATATCGGGCATAGGAGACAACGGAAACCTCGGCGAAGTTTCCTTTGGCGCAGAAACCGTTGAGTATTTTTAATCTTTGCTTGACCGTTTTGGCAGCTCTGAAATTATCACAAACATTATTTATGAACAATTGAGACCTTTTGTAAAGTAATCACTTCTGGAAAATAACAGAAGACAAATCACAGGTTGTTTTCTAATCACTTACTTTTCGATGTGCACAGAGTGCACAGTATATAATTTTATCTGAGGATCTAAACAGCAGCAGGTATCGTTTCTGGCTCCGAAGTATCACGAGATTTGGCTGCCAGACAGGAAACGGTGGGAAGTCTTGCGATACTTGGTGCGTTCAGAAAGGTACTTTGTGCTCTTTAGATACCATACCTCTATAAAAAATTACACAGTGTACACATCGAATAACAACACAGCAGACAATAATATGTCTTCTGTTATTTTCCAGACGTTATTACTTTACAAAAGGTCTCAATTGTTCATAAATAATGTTTGTTATGAGCTGGTCCAGCTGGCTCCATTCACTGCCATGTATTCATTGCACTTCCGGTGTGAGTTTGGCTCCCATGAAAGTGTCCATGAAAGTATCATGGCACAGCCCAGTCACGTGACTCTCTTCCTTCTCAGAGCTTCCTTGGAATGGGAACCCTATGCATAGACACACAGGGACTAAATTTCACGCACCCAAATGAGACAGCGGCCCCACTTCTGGCCCATAGAAGTCCATTGAAATTCAACTGTAGTTAGCCTACTTTTAAAAGAATACGACATGAACTGAAGACTATATTGAATAAAAATATGTTTCCAAATGTATGTCTTTGTCAACATATATTGTTGTTTTCTCAATAGAGGATCTATTTCACATTTAATTTACCACTTGAATGAGTTACCCATAATGTTAACAGAGCAGAGGGAGACGGCAGACAGAGAACCTGTCGCTTTTAAGGGACGTCACTGCCTTTACGAGACTACGAGCGCCGACTTTGAAGAGTGGAATTCTCAATAATACATCCCGATCCTGACTGACTTTGTTCATTCATGTCTATATTATGAACATATATGTCATGGGCTTATACTGTATACTTGTACTGGCAGAATATCCACCAAGGACAGCGATCCTGGAGTCCGATTTATGGAGGTTTGAAGGTCCCCAATGGAGTCGGTGCGATGTAGGCAACCACACTTTGCAATTTCGAACTGGCAACCTTGCGGTTACGATCCGGCCACTCTACCCCTGAAATGTATGGTGTTAGTCATATTTTAGTCATCTGAAAGGTTGTAGTTTTTTCGACTAAATATCACAAGACTTTAGTCGACTAAATATCATAAGACTTTAGTCGACTAAGTGTAAAGTTGACTTCAAATTGTCAGAGATCTCCATCCCTAACACTTTAGTCTAGTTTTTATTTGTTGACGAAACAATATATAATATATAACCTTATATGTGAATAGGCTTAGTCATTATATATATAGCTTAGTTTTTATTACATTTTCGTCAATGAAAAAAGGTAATCGACGGATATTTTTATCATAGTTTTTAGTTGACAAAATTAACATTGATTTGAATGACAGTCAACTAGCTCCATTTCCCCCTCTTCAGTCTCCTCTCCTCTCACCTGGAAGTGGACTCTTCTGTTAGGTGTGACAGTGGTTCCCAGAATGCAATGCTGCGTACAGGAGGAAGGGGTCGTCCTCTGAATTGAAAACAACACAAAGATGGAGAGATGAGATGGGCAGGCCGAAGCGGAGACGAGTTGATGAAACGATGTAGATTGAGGTTAAGGTTAAGTACAAGCAAGACTTCCAGAAAGAGAGTGGTAGGTAAACATGAAGATAGATCTACAGACTGGGGTTTTATACACGCCGCTTTGGAAAATGACACATTTTCTCACGTCACAATCACCTCATATGACGATTAAAGCAATCGGATTTAGGTTCAACATCAGCTAAGTTTCCCTTTAAAGGGATAGTTCAGATTTTTTTAACTTAAGTTGTATGAAATAATTGCCATTAATATAGTGGTTGCAACTGTATTAATTGATTGCCCGAGTCCCATGTCCGGGTAGAGTTTTATAGATGTATCCCCGTACTTGATTTGGCCCTTCGAGCAGCCCTCATCACCTTCACCTTGTCTCTATTGTCCAGGAATTTCATGATGAGAGTCCTCGGAGGAGCGTTGTCTTCTCTTCTCGGCCCAATCCTGTGGGCCACTTCAATGGTTAGCTTCGACGTTAAGTCCAATGTTTTTACCAGCCACTGCTCGAGAAAGTCACAAGCATCAGAACCCTCTGTCTTCTCTGGCAAATTTACCAATCTCACATTGGATCTTCTGGACCTTGTTTCTCCGCTCAGAACCTTTAGCTCCATTTGCTTGTATTTCTTTTCCAGGTCCTGGACCTTAGTCTGTAAGCTAGCAACAATGTCCTCAGTGCCAGAGATGCGAGTCTCCGCACCTTTGACTCGTTCTTTGCAATCTCCGACCTCTTTCTTCATACCTTCAATCGCCGACATGACTGAATCTAACTTTTGTGAGAATTCGGATTTCATCTCCTTGATAGCCTCGAGAATAGAGCAACTTGCACTCTCTGAGTGACGGCCCGTGTCTTCCACCTCAGCTCCCGAGCTCTCAGCCCCAGCCATGTTGCTAGCATTAGCTTTGATTGATTGATTGATTGAAGAATTTATTAACAGTTTGCAGAATTACAGTACATTTCAAGCACAAACTCAATACAAAGGCTGTTAACTGTGAGTGGACGACCCAATTAAGCATTACACTTGTTTCCAATAGGGTCCACCATGTTCAAATCATCAAGCTTCCCCGCTTTCCTTGGACCCAGCGGAACCAAAGCTCAACTTGGCTTGGTTTTTGCCACCTCGTTTGGGCATTCTTTTGTTATTCATCAGGTTGCTTAAATAAAACTGCTCACTTTTCCATTAGTCTGTTTTTTTTTGTTAAATAATTTGTAACAAGCTGCGGAGTTGAGAGACACACGTCCGTCTAGCTTGCCGCCATCTTGAAAAGTCGCTAAAATACTTTTAGTCTTACTAGAATTACTAAAATTACTAGGTTAGATTTCTGGTTTAGGTTTAGGTGTATTCTAAGTGGGGAACAAAGAACCTTTTTTGCATGGTGGGGAACATAGAACCTGGGGAACGCAACAGTCTGGGACACATGGTCCTCCAGCCAGATGTGCCTGCATGGTGGGGGTGGGGAAATGTTTTTTCTTTTCTTTTTCTATCAGTGGTCAGAACTGAAGTAACTATGCATTTACTGAGTTAAAATTTGATTTCATTTTAACTTTTACTACATCTCTTTACTACATCTCTCAGGCAAACATTTTAAGTGCCCCTCTCTCTCTCTCTCGCCTATAGTGCTGGTTTGCAATAGTAACTATGTTTTAGTTTATTTTATGCCAGTGTTAATTTTTAGTTGGCTAAGACTAGATAGTTTAAGTAGCCTAGGCAGGCCTAAAGTTCAATGGATTGTTCAAAGACTGAGCTTAAATCAGAATTTGCTACTAAAAGTAACACTACAACTAAGTTGCTAAAATACTTTTAATCTTACTAGAATTTCTCAAATTACTAGGTTGGGTTCCCCTCAGCCAGCTAGTTCTGGGACTAACAAGCACAACCACCAGACAGAAAACTGCTTCCCGGCATGCACGTATTGCAGGCACGCGTGTGCATGTGTGTGCGCACGCACATGCACGCACATAGCCATGCAGGGCGTGTGTATGGGCATGCACGTATTGCAGGCACGCGTGTGCATGTGTGTGCGCACGCACATGCACGCACATAGCCATGCATATGAGACACGTGCACAAATTCAGGGAGAGAAAGAAAATGCTGAATATGAATTAAAAATAATTTAATAAATTAATCATGAATTATAGTTCTGACTTATTTGGACACTCACAGGTACAGTATAAGTATGACGTATCAGGGACTCCATATTTGGGCATGACTGACCTGCTGGGAGGCCTAAACATAGACGTTGAAATGACGTTGTTTCGACGTCTAATGTAAGGCCTAGACCGCTAAAAAACTCAGTGGGAAACATATTTCAGCAGCATGATTCCTTCCTGATAAGGCCTGGGAACGGGCCTGGATAAAGGCATATTTGACCCATGGCTAACAGACAGGGTTTCAGTCAGGGGTCTATTTGACTGCATCTCCTGTCATCATTTATCTTTGGATTATTACAAAACGTCTGTTGTGGAAGATGGTAGTCATTACTACCAGCTCACTAACTTTGATTTAGTGTTTGTTTGTTTTTTGTTTTGTTTTGTTTTCATGTTTTATTCTTTCCGTTGCTGTTGCTAGTCATGGCTGCCAGTTCCCACCTGATGTTGTGTGGGAGTCCAGACTGCTCCAGACCGTACTGAATAACTGCTAGCTTACATAATGTCTTGAGGCTAGGACTGAAGTCTAAGACAGACAGGTCATCAGAGGTGGGGTATCCTCCAAAGAGGATGGCACGATCTCCCACCATGCAACAGCACATATTAAACGTCGGAGACGGGCCTTTCCCCTTGGGCTCAACCTTCTTCCAGGAGAAGGTCTCTGGACTGAATTTCCACACATCATTGAGGTCTCCTTCCTCACAGTAACCACCAAATATGTACAGCTCTCCATTGTAGGTAAAGGCTGAATGATTACAACGTCCTTCTCGAAGAGGCTGTGCAGAAGGTGTTGTCACCCAGTAGTTGGTCTCTGTGTCAAACACTCTGATGGTGTTGTAGTACTGAAACCAGCAGCCTCCAAATACAAACATCTTTGTCCCAATGATGCTTGCAGAGTGACCTGATGACTCAGGAGGTGGAGTTCCTCTGGTGTTAATTACAGACCAGACCATCGTGCTGGTGTCCAACTTGTAGATGTCATTAGTCTCTCCAGTCAGCTTGGTTTTTCCTCCATGGATAAACATGACCTTCCCCAACACACAGGCTGAGTGGTTCCACCTCTCCTCTGGAACTGACCCAGAAACCTGTGGTTTGAACCATGTGTGGGTGTCAACATCAAATGCATAAAGCACGTTGTTGTGCTCGTCTGAGAAGTACAGAAACTGACACCCTCCCCAGAGGTAGACAATATCTTCAATCAGCACAGCTGTGTGGCCCCAGCGCGAGGGAACCTCAAAGTGAGGTACTCCTCTTCCAGAGGTCACTGGGGCCAACTGCCTCCAGAGTAAAGTCAGTGTGTTGAAGGCCTGCACACCAACCTCATCCTTGTGGTTCTCGTCATTGATCATTCCAAAGTAGTACAGCTGGTGTCTCAATGCTACAGCAGCACCATCTTCCTTTGGTGATCCTTTATGATGCAACGTCCAGGAAAGCATGTTTTAACAGTTAATGGTGAATTTAAGTAAACCTGTTGGTTTCCTGCTCTGTAGAAGAACGAAGAGCTCAAGAGCCAAAGAAAAGGAGAGCCCGGTCACCCTTATAGAGTAAGTACGCTTCTAGATTCTAGAGTCTTGGTGGAAAAAGTCTTGAAGATAACAGTCTGGTAGAGATCTGTGGTGAAGAGTTGAGTCTTGGTGGAAAGAGTCTTGAAGATAACAGTCTGGTAGAGATCTGTGGTGAAGAGTTGAGTCTTGGTGGAAAGAGTCTTGAAGATAACAGTCTGGTAGAGATCTGTGGTGAAGAGTTGAGTCTTGGTGGAAAGAGTCTTGAAGATAACAGCCTGGTAGAGATCTGTGGTGAAGAGTTGAGTCTTGGTGGAAAGAGTCTTGAAGATAACAGCCTGGTAGAGATCTCAGGTGAAGAGTTGAGTCTTGGTGGAAAGAGTCTTGAAGATAACAGCCTGGTAGAGATCTGTGGTGAAGAGTTGAGTCTTGGTGGAAAGAGTCTTGAAGATAACAGCCTGGTAGAGATCTCAGGTGAAGAGTTGAGTCTTGGAGAAGTTGATTCAATCTGAACTCTCTCTGAGGCTCCAGTGCTTTTTATCATACTGGCTGTGATTGGTCGTATCATACCAGTGAGGTCACAGTACATAAGTATGTATGTCAGGAACCCCATATTTGGGCATTGCGGTGCTGCTGGGAAGCCATAATGAGCAGTTGAGATGAAAAACCATCTAAGTCCATAGTAATAAAAACCATCTAAGTCTAAGTCCATAGTAATAAAAAAATCACACCTGTGTGAACTGAGTTGTGTAAGGTATTATATAGCCTGATCAGCTGTGGTCTGACGTAATGTCTGACGTAATGAAATCAGCATCAACCAATCAGCATCAACCATGCTCATTTTTTGAGCACAGACAGACAGACACGTAAACTAACAAAGCCAGTTGTAGGAGTGGTTTACACCACTCAAAAACATCTAAGTCTAAGTCCATAGTAATAAAAACCATCTAAGTCTAAGTCCATAGTAATAAAAAACATCTAAGTCTAAGTCCATAGTAATTAAAACCATCCAAGTCCATAGCAATTATCCATATTCTATAATAATAATAAATATAGCTGCAAGCAGCTATAGGATCCCCGGGGTCAAGCCCAAAAACAAAGAAAAAAGCTATACACAATAAACACAATGAGCGATAAACATTGATGACTGAAATAATTTGACAAGTAATAAATACAAATCACACGCTCTCATCACGTTCTGTGCTCAGGCTATGAAAAAAATCACAAATGGGCTTTAATTCCCATGTGGGTTTTTATTAGATTCTACCCAGATCCAACCTGCTCAGACCCTATTGGTCAGCTCCAACCTGCTCAGACCCTATTGGTCAGCTCCAACCTGCTCAGACCCTATTGGTCATTCCTGTGTGGTTGTTGTGGTTGTTTTGGTGAGGCTGATTGGCTAAAGGGGCTGTCTGTCAACGATGTAGTCCCATAACCAGTCTCTGATTGGTTGAAGGGGCTGTCTGTCAACATTGTAGTCCCATAACCAGAGTCTCTGATTGGTTGAAGGGGCTGTCTGTCAACGCTGTAGTCCCATAACCAGAGTCTCGGATTGGCTGAAGGGGCTGTCTGTCAATGCTGTAGTCCCATAACCAGAGTCTCTGATTGGTTGAAGGGGCTGTCTGTCAACACTGTAGTCCCATAACCAGAGTCTCTGATTGGTTGAAGGGGCTGTCTGTCAATGCTGTAGTCCCATAACCAGAGTCTCTGATTGGCTGAAGGGGCTGTCTGTCAATGCTGTAGTCCCATAACCAGAGTCTCTGATTGGCTGAAGGGGCTGTCTGTCAATGCTGTAGTCCCATAACCAGTGTGGAAATATCCATGATATTGATATTGTTCAATAATGAAGGTACTATACCAGAGTTGACTCGACAAGAGGTCACCATTACTGCTGGCAAAGCAAGTTAACAGGAAGGTGTGAAATGTGACACCTCCGCCTCCCAAGGGAAGAGAGAGGACAGCCAGACCTCATGGCTATCACATGTCAGTGGGGAAATACTTCCTGGTCTTTCAACCAATAGAAAGGCTGTTACAATGTGCTCAGCAGCCAATGATGCCAAGCTGGTACGGAACCGCCTACAGGGCGGTCTCCACCGAACAGAGTTTTTATAAACCCTGCGAGGACTCTAGTAGCTCAGATTCTAGTAACATCAACAGGAGTCCACACCTCGTGCCAACCGTACGATGAACAACACAGCTCACATAGACCAATGGTAATTATTGATACATAATGCAAACTATTAATAATCAATGAATAATGTGTTATCCATGTGTTGTAACCTGCCTGTAATTGACGAATGCTATGTGTATCTCCGTCTCATTTATGCAGGTTATTTACCTAACTAAACCTAACTAAACGTCTAACCTAAACTGGGTTAAAACTAACCCTTAAACCAATCCTAGATAATTAGTTCATGTGTTTAAATGTATGTTTGTTAAACGACAATAAAAGTATAAAAGACACTTGAGTTATATTATTTAGACAGTTTGAGTAAAGACATTACTCTTTGTGCAGTTGTGACCCTTTCAGTAGGGATAGCTATGAACCACGATGCTATCAACTTAGCAAGTTAAATCGTAGATAGCTATAATCTGAACAACCAGAGTCTCTGATTGGTTGAAGGGGCTGTCTGTCAACGCTGTAGTCCCATAACCAGAGTCCATTGGCATGAATGGAAATGCAATTTCTGTGATGTGGCAAAAAAGACCCCTCTACATACAGCTATAGAGACCATAGACATATATAAAAGGCCCCTCCTACATACAGCTATAGAGACCATAGACATGTATAAAGGCTATATGGCTCAAGGTGGAGTCTCTGACGTAGTTCACTCGGCGGCCATCTTGCTTCGGGACGACAGTACAGTATGTTCAATGGCAGCTCAAACAAAAACAGTCATAACTCGCTCAAATCTTGACGGATTTAAAAACGGGTTGGTTTATTACAAACGTTGTCAACGTGGATATGATTAATTAAATAATGCATGCAGGGCAGGATTATTAATTTTACAACCCCCTAAAAGAAAGTGACCCAGATGCACTCCATAACAAGGCACACAGCAAAACTCTAGAGAGATGCCCCCTCAGCCAGCTGGCCTTGGAACTCTGCAAGAGCCACCAGATAGAAAATCCACTGTACTAAAACAAATAAGACGGGAAAGCTATTGACACATTGGAAAAAAGCAACACTAAAGCATAGTAAACTAGAATGCTATCTGGCCCTAAACAGAGAATACACTGAGCACTGCTCAGAACAAGAAAAAATGTTAACTAGATGCTGACAGTGAGCACAGCCTTGCTGCCCCCCCCCAGCAATAATACTAGGCCAAATTAACTCTTTGTTTGGTGGGGTTTGGGGGATTACAAACTGCCTTGCAAGACAGACATGTAATTAATGTAATTAATTTAGCACCTTAAGAATTAACTCACTTAAAAACCTGAGTAGACCCCAGAAATGTTTTAAAGAGAAAACAAATACCCCTGGAAAAAGCACTAAAAGTACTACTTTGGTAAATACAAGTAAAAGTTTGTAATGCAACATTTACTTGAGTAAAAGTACAAAAGTAACAAGTAGAAATGACACTTTATGCATAATGTATCATTTCAAATTTTCAAATATATATAAATCTTTTGGAAAATAGCAGATGTACAAGCTCACAAGCTTGTGTAGCTATATGGCTAAAATGAATGTGGGTGTTTGTGATGTGATCAAAAATCTACAAAGTAACAAAACAAGTTTTAAAATAATTGTAGTGTAGTAAAAGTAATTTACTCCATGCCTATGAGATGTAGTGGAGTAGTACATACATGTGTTTGCATGTATTACATGTAAACACATGTAGTGGAATGAACAGTGCAAATTACAATTTGCTATATGCCAGCTATAAGAATAGAGTAGTATAGAGTAAAGAGCTCTGGTCTGACACCTACTGTCCACCTACTATATTACACAGTGCGTGAAAAAAAGAAGGGTTAACCACACCCCTTAAGGCAAAACCACACCCCTCGGGGGAGTGGCCCCCAAAGGTACCTACGAGCTAGTGACATCCATAGGTACCTCTCTGGAAGGAAGGAAGGGAACCAGACTGTACATGCTCAAAATAGGCAGTAATGGGACGTGTTGTGAGCTTGTAGATTGGCTATTTTCAAAGTATAAAATGGGATTAAAGTAGTAAAAATGTCCCATATTTTGCTGTGGACTGCCTGGAACTTCCTCAAGGACCCCTTGAGGTCCCCAGGACCACACTTTGAGCATCTTGCAGCAGCAACAAAATTGCCATTGTGTGAGTTGGTGCAGGCTGCAGAAAGAGGCCTACTTTGATCCTATAAATAGTAAATACCGGTAGAATGATCAATCACTAACGGTCATAATTTACAGAATTTATGTGTGTGTGTGTGTGTGTGTGTGTGTTCGTTTTGAAATGATAAAAATGTATTATAGCAAAATGAGGGAGGTGGTGGGTCAGTTCAGAATAAGAATAACAAAGAATCAGTAAATAAGTTTAATTGTAATTTATTAAAAGCAAGCAAAATAAAGTTTAATAACAAAATGTTCACTTAATCAAATCAAAATAAAATAAAACTGCCTCAAAAGGGATGGGTGTAAATTCCAAGTGTCCTGGCACTGTCCAAAACTAAACTCATGTGTCCAAAAATAAATCAAAATCCAAACCAGTCTGTAGTATGCACGGAGTGTGGCCAGTCTCCTCTGGCCATCCTTAAACTCCTTCGCAAAGTCTGGTCCTTTAGAAATCCAATATCCAGGGAAAAATACTCCAAAAAGGAAAGAAAGGTCTCTATATCCAATGGTAGATATCCAAACGATCCAAATACAATAATATACCAAGACTTGGGAAAACTCTTGCTTCTCAGTAGACTGTCTCACTCTCTGTTCACCTCCACTCTGGACTGACAGAGTCAAACTCTCCAGGTGGCCCAAACATTGTGACGGCCCATCACTCAATCAGCCAGGTGAGCTGTGGGCGGGGTCTCTCAATCACTGCTTGTTGCCATAGCAACACATGCATCTCACTGGCCTCTTGTAGCCTATAGTCCAGCGGATAAATCTCAGAGTAGTGGATTGGTAGAAAATAATAAAGTACATCAAAATGGAGCATAGCAAACAAAAAATACATAGAAACAATGTGACTCTGGGCACAGAGGTTACAATATATATATATATATATATATATATATATATATATATATATTAAACATTTTAAAATGTATATAATTCTAATTCATATATATTTTTTATTATTTTTGACAGGTCTGCGACACTATCCTGACCCACGCCACACAAAGGTTCTCCTTCACTGACCACCTTGTAAGTGCCACACTGCTCCAAGGACACATGTTTAAAGACCACCGCCGTAGATTCCCTGTTGAGGCTCTGAACATCGCCGCAAGAGCATAGCCTACCCCATGCTGAACACGGCCCAACTCAAGACTGAACTGTCCCTGATATACCAGGGGTTCTCAACCCGTGGGTAGCGACCCCTCGGGGGGTCGCCAAATTATTTTGGGGGGTCCCCAAATTATTTCCAAAAAAAATAAAAGAGAGATTTTTTTTAAATTTTATTTTCACGATCTTTCAAAAATAGCAGACCTACAAGCTCGTAGCGCGCCACTCGGTGGCGCGCTATGAGCTTGTAGATCTGCTATTTTTCAATAGCTAAATTATAACATAATGCTTAAAACACCAAAAGGGGTTCCCGCCCAAAATGCGTTAAGGTTATTGTAGCAGTCAATTTATATTGGGGTTCGGGAGGGGGCGGGGCGGGGGTCCCGAGATATTGCCAAAGCATTTCCGGGGGTCCCCGGCCAAAAACGTTGAGAACCCCTGTGATATACGATAGTCCCGAATTCAAAGGCTGCTATGGCGCTCTATCAGCTTCTCCTGGTGTATGACCTGCAGGAGACTGTGGCTCTGTTGAACATCCTCATAGCCACTTCCATGACAACAGCTGAAGCTGAGAGACGTTTCCCCACCTTAAAGAGAATCAAGGCATTTCTGAGAAACACAATGGGACAGGAACATTTGAATGCACTGGCCATGCTTTCCATGGAGAGGGAACTCATTCAGAACTTTCCGGATTTCAATGAAAGTGTCATTGATAAGTTTGCTGCTTTGAAGGACAGACAAGCAAAATTCCAGTATAGGTGAGACATGTAAATTGGAGGTGGAGCGCTAGCGCTATCAGTCATTGTTATAGAGCGGCGCCAAAACTATTATTTGTTGACGAAATTGACAGCATACTTAGTCTTAGTTTACATCATGGCTTAGTTTTTATTTCATTTTTATTTCATTTTAGTGATGAAAAAGGTAGTCAACGAACATTTTTCGTCATGGTTTTAGTTGACGAAATTAACACACAAATGAACACATGCACTCTGTTGTGCTTTGTATGCGTTTTTAGTCCTTCAGAGCAGTCAGCAGTGGTTCTCAAACTGACAAAAATTACAAAAAAACGGCCACCATCGGCCAACATCACTTACTTACTTACTTACTTACGCCTTCTGCCCCTTCTGGGGCATAGGCCGTCAACAAGCGATCTCCAGGCATCTCTGTCCATCTCCACCGGGCGCGTCAGCGCCCGGTGGGGGCCACATGCGGCCCCCACCTTCACTTAATGCGGCCCTCAGGTTAATGTCAGAATTCTGATATAATATTGGTTTCAGCTGATTACAATTCCACAACATGCAAACATGACCCGCTTTAATTACTTCAGTCAAAACTAGTAGCTCAATGCTTCAACACAAGTATAATTAAAGGCATTTGAAATGAAAAATATTAATTTTCAGGATTCTGATTAAAAAAATAGCAAAAAGATTTCAATTCGAATATAGCAAAAATAGCCGATCTACAAGCTCAAAACGCGTCGCAGCGCGACGCGTTTTGAGCTTGTAGATCGGCTATTTTTGCGACGACCGTAATATATGGCCCTAGGGAGTGAGTGTTGAAATATAGTGGCCCTCTCCATTGTCAAAGTTGCCCACCGCTGCACTATGAGCTTGTACCTCTGCTATTTAGAAGAAAAAAGAATTGGTGCAAATCATTGAATGTATACATTTTTAAAGCGAACATTTTTAACTCAAGTCTTTGCTTCTGGGTGGTCCCTGGAACAAATTATTTTCAAAGGGGGGTCCATGGCCAAATACATATTTTGGGGGTATGAAAGTGAAGTGAAGTGAAAAAGTTTGAGGACCACTGGATTAAACTATTGGTGGATGGTTCAAATAATGGTAGGCCTACAGTATTTGGCAGCGAGTTGAAATGTACTTTTGTGTGGGATAATAAATGCGACAAAGACAGGTTGAATGAACTTCATTTCAAAACGTTTATTTTCTCCAAAAAAAAAGAAAAAACATTTTCTTTCCTTTTTTTCCAAAATCACACCACTTTACAACAAAACGTTTTATTACTCATTAATGAAATGGCTAATTACCAAAAAGGGTCAACTATTTTTGTTCCTTTTTTCTCTTTTCCTCCTTCAGAAAATCTGTTTCCCGCAGGATGATGAGTCCTGTAAGAAAAATCAAAGGTTTAGCCTTTCTGTTCTGTGTACTGTACCAGTGTTCATTTCGTTGACTAAAACTGATGGAAAATGTTCGATTCAATGTCTGTTAAAATAACAAATAACCGAAAGTATGCATGCAAATACAAGCTTGTAGATTGCATATTTGCAGTGATTGACAAGCTTCTATAGAAGTTATGCAGACTATTATGGAATCCATTCCAAATGACTGAAATCAGTCGTGGCGACTGAGAACTCCTCTAATCCATAACACAAAGTTAGAGAATGTGTGTTTGGTGGATACCGGTAGTTATTTCCCTGTAGTAAAAATGCTTCTAGGCAATAACTTTCATACGGTTGGAAGGGGTTGTTAGGGGTCATGTTAACATCATTGTTAGGGGTCGTACCCATGAAAAATGTGCCAAACATTCACTAACCCAAACAGCTTATTCTGCTGTTGGTTGCTATTGACTCGTTTGGTGGACTTCTTGGCACTCAATTTAGTGCCAAGAAGCAAGCAGACAAATGTTATGAATAAGCTACCAAATACAAAATTCAGAACCTTTTCGTTTTAGCCCTTGTAAAACGGCCTTATATCTCTTTGAAACGGTGCATGCTTTTCCCTAAAAAGCCAAGATACTTTATATTTGAAATTCTTTATTGGGAAATTGGAATAACCCCTTGAGATGAATCGTCTCATTTTTGAGTGGTGTCAGCAATGTATGTGACCTGTGACATGTTTGTGTGTGACTATGTTTGTGTGTGACTCATGAATACCAGTAGGGGCGCTGTTGTGCCAGAAACGGAGACAGAGAGATGCACTGTTTCCAGCTAATGAGAGAGAGAGGGGGGGGGGGGGGGGGAATTGCACCACTCAGTTCACACGGGTGTGATTTTTGAAGACAATGGACGTCAGAATTGTAAATGCTTCTTAGTTTTGCCTGTAAATCAGTTCTATGATAATAATAATGATAATAATAATGTTGGTTATGATGTTAGCACTAACCTGAAGGGGTTCAGTTCTTTAATATTATTATTATTATTATTATTATTAAATAATAATAATAATAATGTTGATTTAGATAGCTAACCTGAAGGGGTTCAGTTCTTTAATAATAATGTTGATTTAGATAGAGCTAACCTGAAGGGGTTCAGTTCTTTAATAATAATAATAATAATAATAATAATAATGTTGATTTAGATGTTAGAGCTAACCTGAAGGGGTTCAGTTCTTTAATAATAATAATAATAAATATAGCTGCAAGCAGCGATAAAGCGGGACCAAGATAGAAGAAGAACAATGCGCAATAAGAACAATATGCACAAATACGAATCACAGGCTGAATTGTCGCTACCTGGATTTGAACCAGTGACCCTGTGGTCCAAAGGTGAGAGCTCTACCGACTGAGCTATGCAGACACAGTCAGTTGACTCATTCTTAACAGTAACATCATCCAGTATTCATGTAGGTATTAGGTTTCACAAAACAGCAATTTTCATTAGCCCATAAAAACTTCATTTTTTCACTTAAAGAAAATGTACTACTGTACTGGTCAAAGATCCTGGGAGGAGATACGTTTTAACTGTTTTTCATATAATTCAAAATGGCAGGTGATTTAAAGGTCAGAGGTCAAAAGTCCGCATATGCAAGTTGTTCGGCATGAGGAGACACATATGGGTATAAAAGTGTCATTGACAACGGTCAAACGGTTCATGAGATATGCACGTTCAAAGTTTGCAAGTTTTGCATCAATTGAGTGCTATAGCGCCACCATTAGGCCAATCTTGATGGGTTTCGCATAGTCACCGTTTGGCATGGCCCTCTATCAGATTACCGGGTTTCGCGAAAACCGACTGCACGGTTCAGCCAGAACAGCTATTTTTGGCAGAAGAAGAAGGAGAAGAAGAAAAATAAACACAAAAACAATAAGTGACCAAAGTCACTTCGTGACTTCTTGGTCCCTTAATAATGTTGATTTAGATGTTAGAGCTAACCTGAAGGGGTTCAGTTCTTTACTTCTTTAGACTTCTTTAGATCCACTGTATAGCCAGTTGTTCTTCAAACACAGCACCTATTTCTTTCAGCTGGAAAAAAAACAACACATCAGTCACAACCAATAACAAAGACATTTATCGTCCAGTACAGTTAACACAAAGGGTCATGTATGGAGAAAAAAACACAGTAAAAAACACGGTGGAGCAGAAATTCTGCTTCTACGGCCCGACGGCTTGGAATAAACTCCCATTACACCTAAAGACAATCAGCCTCTATGTAGACAGCTTTAAAGCTCAAGACCTATTTATTCACACTTGCTTTTAGTTGATTTTGAATTCTGTGTTGTTATTCATGTCCTCACTGTTTTGACTTATTCACTGCCTTTTCTGCAGTTTCTGCTGTTTTTTTAGTCTCACCATGAGGCCCATTTGGGCAAAACACATTTCTGTTGATTACTCGTACACATTTCATCCATACATCACGCAATTCGGTATACACTATCTCCTTAGTCATGTGATCAACATGGATTCTGCACCATTTCCCATATTCCATACTCATTGGCTAAGATTGGCTTCCAAAGCTCGCATGATTGGTCCGTTTCAAACAAAATGCCACAAATCACACACTGTGTGCAATTTCCATGAAATTATAGACGCACATTTCCACTAGGCCGAGGATGCCATGCCACTTACTTTTTTCCAAAACAGCCTCATGGTGGCTATAAAATAGCTCAAGGCTGTATTGCTGATTACTTAGCTTAGGACCCCCGCAGTGGTGTCCGGTTAGAACTTAAACCAGGATGCTTTGACTTCTGCCTTCTCCCTGAAGCCGACCCTCTATATATTCTCCGACCAGGCTTGTCACGATGACTAAGCCAGTTAGATCTATCCATATATGGTTCTATCCATATCTATCGATATCAGCACTAGGTCGGCTCGGGCCCAAATATAGGGATTGTCATACTAAACATGTCATATATCATATAGCCCAACGTCCTAGTCAGAGTCTTCGTTACAGCCACCCCAGATTTCACGTTGAAATCTATACCGCATCCAGAAGACTCAGACAATTGTCCTTTCTTTCGGCTAGGTTCCAACAGGCCAGGCCTGGTAGTTATCCAGCAAGGGAGGCTCTCGAAGATGTTAATCTCTCTCCATTAGTCTGCTGACGATCTGTGTATGCTCACAATCCAAGCTATTTGGCGATCAATGCTCCCTCAATATTATTGACTTGGTTTGGCTGTACGGCAGGAGATACCTCGGAAGATACAGCCACCCCGTGCAAAACTTGAAGATCTCTCATGATTCTGATACGCAACTCTTCAGGTTGACCCCTCAATCCGACCTGCTTGGCAACTGTGTGTAACAAAATGGTTCGCCCCGAACCATCATCCAGAACTGCATATACTTCCATTACTTTGCCACAATTGCAAATTAGAACTTTGCACACCTTTAACATGACATTTCTCCCTTTAGGCGGTGGATAGCCCACATGCAAGGACTCTCCTGCTATAGTCAAGATTGCTGGCTGTGGTAATTCCTCTTGTAAATCCTGTCCTGTCTCGATCTTAGGTGTCCTAGGGTTCCGCAAAGGTTCATCTGCTCTCCGGTTCAACCGGGTCCGGCTCCTATTAATACTGTGAAGAGCCAGAGGGTGCCTTCCACCACATTTCACTCCTAGTCTGTAGTTTACAGTTTCTTGCCTGCATGACGATGTCCATTGCTGATAACACAGCTTCATCTGTCATATCAAATCTCGTTTCGCCATTAAACTCAGTCGTTTGAACCTGCCGCATACCCCAAGATGGTGTGTGCCGCTATTACAGTACTGACATACGGCTTCTTGCCGTCTTGCTGGTTACTTGGTGTACGATCGGCAGAATTGGGTGCTACTACCGTACCATGCATGATGACTGTTCGTCTCCGGTTATGCTCATGGTCATTTCTGCAAGAGTGACCGTCCAGCCTCCTTGCTGGACTACTTCGGTCCCTATGAACCTGGACTTCTGGTCTGTCAGCTTGCACTTTCATCTCGATATCCTATCGGTGAACGAAGCCTCTGCCGTCCTCCGACTGCTCCAACATCTATGGGAGGGTTGATATAGCTCCGATGCCCTTGCATCATCATGCTGTCCAGACAATGCTCTCATGATATCCACCAGAAGCTCTAGGTGAAAGCCTTCGTTACACGATGACACATGAAGCTCTAGGTGAAAGCCTTCGTTAAGCTCTAGGTGAAAGCCTTCGTTACATTCATTGCCACCCCCAGATTTCCCATGGAAATCTGTACCATATCAAGAAGGCTTGAACAGTAGACCCCTCAGGCCACCCCAATACAAGAATACTGAGGCTTGAACAGCAAACGTCAGCCATTCAAGCCACCCCATTGAGGGCGTCCAAGCTTCCCGCTTTCTTCCTTTGATGTTACGGTGGGTCATAAAAACCTCAAGATCAAATCACATGCCACCCATTACGGGCGTTCCCTGTCAATGGGTCAGAGTCAGCCAACACATGCAGTTCCAGTTTGAAGTAACGCCCTCTTGATCGTATCAAAGGTGGTTCACAACTTCGGACCCAGGCTTCTACAACACCACGCCACCACTTCGACCATGGCGTCTACAACACGACGCCATCACTTCAACCCTGGCGTTTACAACACGACGCCATCACGTCAACCCTGGCGTCTACAACACGACGCCATCACTTCAACCCTGGCGTCTACAACACCACGCCATCACTTCATCCCTGGCTACTTTCAGGGAGGTGATCATGTCCAGTGCTCTCTCTCTCTCTCTCCTGCATCACCAGTTCTCTCCCTCTAAGACCGATAGTTTCTCTCCTGCACATCACCAGTGCTCTATCTCTCCTGCACATCACCAGTGCTCTATCTCTCCTGCACATCACCAGTGCTCTCTGACTCTAAGGGCCGGGGAGGTCTCACGGCTCCGAGATTCAGGCATCCAGATTCTGGTAACCGGGTGTGTCTCACAGCTTCGAGACGCTGCTGCTCACCTACGGAGCAGCCAGGACCGACAGAGCGTTCGTGCTCTGACGGCGACAACTGGGTGGGTCTCACAGCTTCGAGACGCTGCTGCTCACCTAAGGAGCAGCCAGGACTGCCAGAGCGTTCATGCTCTGGCGGCAACAGAGTGGATCTCACAGCTTCGAGACGCTGCTGCTCACCTAAGGAGCAGCCAGGACCGCCAGAGCGTTCATGCTCTGGCGGCAACAGAGTGGATCTCACAGCTTCGAGACGCTGCTGCTCACCTAAGAAGCAGCCAGGACCACCAGAGCGTTCATGCTCTGGCGGCAACAGAGTGGATCTCACAACTTCGAGATACTGCTGCTCACCTGCGGAGCAGCCAGGACTGCCAGAGTGTTCAGACTCTGGCAGCAACTGGGTTACCATCTGGTTAGAATCTTGCCACTGAGTCATATAAGCTATTCAAGGTATATGGGTTGTAAAGCCAGACACCTTGGTTCGTATGTGTCTGGAAGACTTCAGCATCCCGTTACTGCGGTAAGCCCTAATCCGTACTCAAGAAGGACCATATAAAATAGCTCAAGGCTGCCTGTATTGCTGATTACTTAGCTTAGGACCCCCGCAGTGGTGTCCGGTTAGAACTTAAACCAGGATGCTTTGACTTCTGCCTTCTCCCTGAAGCCGACCCTATATATATTCTCCGACCAGGCTTGTCACGATGACTAAGCCAGTTAGATCTATCCATATATGGTTCTATCCATATATGGTTCTACCATATCTATCGATATCAGCACTAGGTCGGCTCGGGCCCAAATATAGGGATTGTCATACTAAACATGTCATATATCATATAGCCCAACGTCCTAGTCAGAGTCTTCGTTACAGTGGCGCTACAACCGGGCAATTCCTGATTTGTACCAACAACTGCATCAATCTGTGTACAACTTTATAGTTGTAGTTTCGTCACCGCTAAACCCCTTAACCCTAAACTTCTTTGCCTTTTTTACTATTTTGCAAAACATTTTTGAATCGTTAAAATGGCCAGTCTACAAGCTCACAACGTGTCAATGTAGATTGGCTAGTTGAACTTTTCAAAAAAGTAAAAAAAAAAGGCAAAGAAGTTTATGAATAAGGGGTTTAGCGGTGACGAAAACGGAGCCCATGATCTCTGTAATCATGTGATCAAGATGTGTTGGATTTCTCAGATTCTACACTGATTGGCTAAGATTGCCTTCCAAAGTTCTCAGGAGTGGCCCATTTCGTACAAAATGCTGCAAATCATGACTGCAGCTCCCGAGTGCCGTGAAATGGTGCACACATTGACATATTCCCATTACGCTGAGGAAGCAATGCCACTTGACATTTGTCAAATCAGCATCATGATGGTGTTTATTTTTTTGCAACAAACATCACACACACTCCTAGTTAAGGGACCAAGAAGTCACGCAGTGACTTTGGTCACTTATTGTTTTTGTGTTTATTTTTCTTCTTCTTCTTCAGTTCTATGGCAACAGGTTCAGGTTGCCATAGCAACCAGAGGTAACAACACGCTGGACCAAGTGTATACCAATAAACAGAGGGCATACAGAGTATTGCCCTGCCCCCAACTGGGACTCTTTCCAAAATAAGCCCACACAAAAGGAAATCACTGTGTGGCCTAGTACAGCACAATGCACATGTTCCCATGCTCCAAGACTGCTTTGAGAGAACTGGCAGATCTTTAAGGAGGCTGCAACAAAAGAGGGCAGGATTGAGCAAGAGGAATATGCCTCAACCGTTTGTGGTTAAATCAGTAAATGCATCGATGACATCACAGTTGCCAAGAGGATCACCATCCACCCCAATCAGAAACCCTGGTTTAATGGAGAGGCGAGGCACCTTCTGAAGGAGCGGGATGCAGCCTACAGATTTGAGGATGCGCCAGCCCTGAGGGCAGCAAGGAGGAATTTGGATGCTGGAATTAAGAGAGAAAAAGAGGAGTATGCTCAAAGAATTCAGGGACACTACTCTAAAAAAAAAACACGGGGCATGTTGAGGGGAATAAAAAACATCACTGACTACGGCAAGAGGGATGTTGAATGCCCCGGCTCAGCTGCATCTCTCCCAGATGCCCTCGATACGTTTTATGCCCGGTTCGAGGCTGCCAACACCACCTCCCCTAGCACCAGGCTCAGTGTTCCACCGGATCAGCTGCCGCTCACCGTGTCTGCTGAGGTGGTGAGGAGGACCTTACAGCGCATACATCCCTGAAAAGCAACGGGCCCAGATAATATCCCTGGTAGGGTGTTGAGGGACTGTGCTCAGGCACAGACTCTCAGATAATATCCCTGGTAGGGTGTTGAGGGACTGTGCTCAGGCACAGACTATATCCCTGGTAGGGTGTTGAGGGACTGTGCTCAGGCACAGACTCTCAGAAGGTAGGGTGTTGAGGGACTGTGCTCAGGCACAGACTCTCAGAAGGTAGGGTGTTGAGAGTCTGTGCTCAGGCACAGACTCTCAGAAGTCTGGACAGATAATATCCCTGGTAGGGTGTTGAGGGACTGTGCTCAGGCACAGACTCTCAGAAGTCTGGACAGATAATATCCTTGGTAGGGTGTTGAGGGACTGTGCTCAGGCACAGACTCTCAGAAGTCTGGACAGATAATATCCTTGGTAGGGTGTTGAGGGACTGTGCTCAGGCACAGACTCTCAGAAGGTAGGGTGTTGAGGGACTGTGCTCAGGCACAGACTCTCAGAAGGTAGGGTGTTGAGGGACTGTGCTCAGGGTAGGGTGTAGGGTGTAGGGTAGGGTGTTGAGGGACTGTGCTCAGGCACAGACTCTCAGAAGGCCCAGATAATATCCCTGGTAGGGTGTTGAGGGACTGTGCTCAGGCACAGACTCTCAGAAGGTAGGGTGTTGAGGGACTGTGCTCAGGCACAGACTCTCATCCTGGTAGGGTGTTGAGGGACTGTGCTCAGGCACAGACTCTCATCCTGGTAGGGTGTTGAGGGACTGTGCTCAGGCACAGACTCTCAGAAGGTAGGGTGTTGAGGGACTGTGCTCAGGCACAGACTCTCAGAAGGTAGGGTGTTGAGGGACTGTGCTCAGGCACAGACTCTCAGAAGGTAGGGTGTTGAGGGACTGTGCTCAGGCACAGACTCTCAGAAGGTAGGGTGTTGAGGGACTGTGCTCAGGCACAGACTCTCAGAAGGTAGGGTGTTGAGAGACTGTGCTCAGGCACAGACTCTCAGAAGGTAGGGTGTTGAGGGACTGTGCTCAGGGTTAGGGTTAGGGTGTTGAGGGACTGTGCTCAGGCACAGACTCTCAGAAGGTAGGGTGTTGAGGGACTGTGCTCAGGCACAGACTCTCAGAAGGTAGGGTGTTGAGGGACTGTGCTCAGGGTTAGGGTGTTGAGGGACTGTGCTCAGGCACAGACTCTTGGTAGGGTGTTGAGGGACTGTGCTCAGGCACAGACTCTTGGTAGGGTGTTGGGGGACTGTGCTCAGGCACAGACTCTCAGAAGGTAGGGTGTTGAGGGACTGTGCTCAGGCACAGACTCTCAGAAGGTAGGGTGTTGAGGGACTGTGCTCAGGGTAGGGTGTAGGGGGACTGTGCTCAGGGTAGGGTGTAGGGTAGGGTGTAGGGTGTTGAGGGACTGTGCTCAGGGTAGGGTGTAGGGTAGGGTGTAGGGTGTTGAGGGACTGTGCTCAGGCACAGACTCTCAGAAGGTAGGGTGTTGAGGGACTGTGCTCGGGGTTAGGGTAGGGTGTTGAGGGACTGTGCTCAGGGTTAGGGTAGGGTGTTGAGGGACTGTGCTCAGGGTTAGGGTAGGGTGTTGAGGGACTGTGCTCAGGCACAGACTCTCAGAAGGTAGGGTGTTGAGGGACTGTGCTCAGGCACAGACTCTCAGAAGGTAGGGTGTTGAGGGACTGTGCTCAGGCACAGACTCTCAGAAGGTAGGGTGTTGAGGGACTGTGCTCAGGCACAGACTCTCAGAAGGTAGGGTGTTGAGGGACTGTGCTCAGGCACAGACTCTCAGAAGGTAGGGTGTTGAGGGACTGTGCTCAGGCACAGACTCTCAGAAGGTAGGGTGTTGAGAGTCTGTGCTCAGGCACAGACTCTCAGAAGTCTGGACAGATATTTGTAAATATCTCACTCTCCCATGCGGTGCTACCGGTGTGTCTTAAAGGTGTAGTGAAATGAAAAATACGTTTTTCACACTTTTAGACCATCTCCGTGGTCATCATATGAGCATACCTAACAATGGATGCCAAAAAAAATGGGAAAATTCTCATTTTTGTGTGTTTTTATATCAAAAGTCCATAAAAATATATTTTTTATTACTTCCTGAAAACGAAAACGTGCTGCGTGATGACGTGTCGTGGCCAACATCGATAAAAGCCAATAAAAATGAAGCTCACCCGTATCCTCTCCAATATGTGCGCATCCGTGCAGCACAGCTGCTATTGATTACAGAAATCCTCCGTTTTTATTCCCATTCCAGATAACATCCAGACAGTGTATTACTCGGTTTCAACTTAATCATCACGCTAAAATATGTATCTGAAAACATTATAGGGTAGAAATAAGCCACATAACAGTAAACTGGTACAGCTGGCTGTCTATTTGATTTGTAAACAAACACACACCACGCTGCTGCGTATAGCATAGCAACATTCCCTAGCTACCGTCCCATCGCCTGAAGGGATGCGACGCTCTGATTGGTTCAGAAACTTCATAGCGGTGTTTCAACTTGAGACCGTCTGAAACTTCAAAATAAAATGTCCACCATTTCCGTTTCACTACGCCTTTAAGACTAGTACCATTCTGACTAGGGCCTTTCTGTGTGGAGTTTGCATGTTCTCCCTGTGTCCCCTAGGGTAGGTACCCTCACAACAAACATGCAGTAATCATGGTCTCTAAACTACCTCCCCCTGGGCAGCCGGGGCACCTGATGGAGGGGAAAGGAACTGGTCAGAATAACGTGTTCCTTCCACGTGCTACGTCCGGCCGGTGAAACTCTCCCCTGTCAGGTGAGCAGCTTGGACTACTCATGCATAGAAGGAAGCATGAGGTCAGTCCGCTGCCCCCCAAGGTTGGCAGAGGAAGTGTAGCGCCCAGGATTACATTAGATAATTGACACTGGGTGAAAAAAAGACTAGTACCATCATCCCGGTGCCCAAAAATGCAGCAGCAAAGAGCATGAATGACTTTCGGCCAGTGGCTCCCACACAGATAGTTATGAAATGCTTTGAGCAGCTGGTCATGGCCCACATAAGGAATACCATCGACAGTAATGTGGACCCACACCAATATGCCTACAGGAAGAGGCGCTCTACTTCAGATGCAGTGTCGTCTGTCATACATATCACTCTCACCCATTTGGAGTGGGGGGGACTCATATGTCAGGCTGCCGTTTCTGGATTTCAGTTCTTCGTTTAACACCATTATTCCGCAGACTGCTGCTGCTCGGATTAACCTCTTAAACCCCAGGGGAGTCCAGGGGGGGAAAATCAAAAACATCGGAGTTGGAACCGGAGACCAATTGGGTCTCCATTTACCCCCTGAAAGCTGTTGATGAGATGGATAGCCGCTGCCCCCGCCGGCGGGGGCAATGGGGCTCAAGAGGTTTTAACACCAAACCTCTGCAACTGGGTTCCTGAACTTCCTGACTCACCGGCCACAGTCCGTCAAAATCCACGGCACCTCGTGGATGATGATGGAGTGAGCACTACTCCCTCCCCTCCCCCTGTTCATAAAGCTGTTATTAATATTTCTTAATATGCTGCTCAGTTTTAATGCACTGCACTTTAGGATTTTATGCTTATTTTATTTATAGGTTTTAATATACACTGCTGGTCCTGAGTACGATTTTCATGTGCAAACATGTGAAATGACAAATAAAGTGAACCTTGAACCTTGTGTTCATTAATGAATAAAATGCATCATCATAATCACCTTACTAGTGAGCAACACTGGAGATACCAGCATTTGGAGCAGCTCAAAGTTGCTCAAAGTGTTGCTCAAAGTGTCCACCATGTCTTTGATCTTCTCCTGCTGTCCCGGCTTAATTTTCTGCAGGATTTGGTCACCTACAGGACAATAACACAGCAATAGGTTAGTGAACGGCCTGGATAAGCCACTGGGGATTGTCATCCTTTTAGCATAACCTTTGACTGTTCTACCTGTGCTTTTAACAATTAGCCCTTCACTTGAGATGCATGTTAAATGACGGGATTTCTCCATATAAATAATTCATTTCAGTAGCAAGAGCTTTAAAATGTATTTTGAATCTATTCAACCAGGCCTGCAGCAGGCTATGCACTGGACATGACATTATTTCAATAAACTAGGAGAAATATGCTATGCCATCTAAATTACATAATGCTATCTAAATTACATACGTTTAGCCTTTGCATACACATGTACAGTAAGGTTGACAAGGCTAGGTCAAGTGCTACACAGTACACACCCAGCATCTTTTTCATCTGCTTCGTTATCCCCGACATCATGCTCCGCTTCATCTCTGACTTTATGTGGCACATCTCCAGCGTTATCGTTGCCTCACTCATCCCCATGCACCTCACCACCTTCTTCTCCGTATAATGTACAACCACAACCATCGAATCAAGGATCTCTTCCATCTTCTTCTTCAGCTCATCCTTCACCTTATCCTTCGTCATAAGCCCGTTCTGATACAGGTCCATCATCTTCTTCTTCTTCTTATACATGCATTCCATCATGCTCAGCTCGATCTTGTTCATCTCCTGCGTCATCTTCATCTCCATCTTGTGCAGCCAAATGATCCTCTTCTTCATCGCCGGTGTCTGATTATTCTCCCTCTCCAAATCATTCTTATTCAACCTTATCATCCGACGTTCCTCACGCTCATGGTTAATCTTCATCTGACGTTCCTCATGCTTATGCTCCTTCATCTGACTTTTCTCAAGCTCCATCTTCATCTGACGTTTCTCACGCTCATGCTCCTCCATCTGACTTTCCTCAAGCTCATGCTCCATCTTCATCTGACGTTCCTCACACTCATGATCCATCTTCATCTGACATTTCTTACGCTCATGCTCCATCTTCATCTGACGTTCCTCACCCTTATGCTCCATCTTCATCTGACGTTCCTCACGCCCATGCTCCTCCATCTGACTTTCCCCAAACTCATGCCAAAACTTCATCTGACGTTCATCACGCTCATGCTCTATCTTCATCTGACGTTCCTTAAGCTCATGCTCCATCTTCATCTGATGTTCCTCACGCTCATGCTCCTCCATCTGACGTTTCTCACGCTCATGCTCATGCTCCTTCTCCATCTTCTTCCGCTGCATCTGCATTTCTATCTTCTCAGTCTCCCTCCTCTTCTCCGCCTGCTTCGGATACATCTTCTGCATGTTCATCTCCTCAATCTGCCTCTGAAACTCCGTTGTGTTCTTAGTCAGCCTAGATATCACCCTGCGAGTATGACTCGCTAACCTCTTCTCTATCACCTCTGTCACCTCAGACATGCCATCATCTACCGAGGACCTCCTGTCCTGGAGTATGTTATTCATATACGCCTCCAACTTTGTGATTATACACATCTCCATCTGGTCCATGTCGTCCTTAGTTATCGTCGACATCGTATCCAACTGCTTAATCTCAGTACTCGTCAATTTCTCCACCTCCTCCTTTAGGGCCAACCCCCTCAGCTTCTCCATTATCCTCTCCGAAATCTCCATCATCTTCGTGTTCTTCTCATCCGGTGTCTCCATCCACCACTCCTGCTCCCTCATCTCCTCAAACTGATTATGTACCCTCATCTCCTCCAACGTTTGGAGACCTTTGATATATTCCTTCCCATCCTTCTCCTCGATCATCTCCAGGTTGCTGTCCTGCATAGCGAGAGCCATGTTCCTGTCCTCGGTATTCGTCTCAGATTCATACTTCATAGACAATTTATCCAACTTTGACTTGATATCCTGATGTTCCTTCGTCACCGACGTCCGATCAAGTATGCTCTCTAGCGCGGCCAGAGAGAGCGTCCTATCAAGCCTGTTCTGCTCATGCGTGACCATCAGCACAAACAGTTCCTCTTTGGTGTTCATCTTATCATGTTTCACGATATCCAACTCCATCGCCATCTGCCTCTGCAGCTCAGTCAGACACGCCTTCCTCTGCTTCAACTGCTCCTCCATGTTGTCCAACCACAGCAGCTCAAGCTTCCTCATCTCATTCTGCTGTTCCTGTAATGAGAGATTTGACACTGCTGAAAATAGCAGATCTACAAGTTCACAACGCATCATGCTGCGATGCAGTGAGCTTGTAAACAAAGCAGATCTACAAGTTCACAGTGTGTTGAGTCATAATGTGAAATTTGGCCCAGAAAAAGGGGCAATAAGACACTTGGGGGTGTCGTTAATATATGCGTTTTATTTTTATTTGGGGGTTCAAGAGATGCAACTTACCTCGAAATGCAATGCAGCTTTTTTGATGCTGCGCACAACTAACTTGGCAAGTTCTTCCTGTTCCAAAACACACAAAAATATAATCAGCTCTTTGTCACGAGTCACGACCAGCCTGATAGCTGCTCGACAGCATGGCATTATGCTCTAAGCACCTGTGAGTATGTGTGCTTCAGGGTACTCGACCCCAGTACTTGAGTACAAATACAACCTGGTCAAATTTACTCCACTACAAGTAGCTCAGTCAACATGTTACTCAAGTAAGAGTAAAATAACTTGCTTTTTTTTACCCTATGTATAAAAAGAATCCTCTCAATATGTACTTATATAGTCCATGGGCCAGACCAGAAGTGAGGGACATTTTTAGTGGCAAAATCTCTTTGCTAACATTTTGTTTGTTGGGTCCATATAAGTACTTTGAGACATGATAGCATTTTCAAAAGAGTAGCTTTAATACTGTTTTGGGACAATCATTGTTTCCCCATTAACTCACATTATATGCAGAGTAGGATTTTGTGCAGTTTACTGTAGATGGTATATGATACAATTAAGTTTGATTCACACTTATAATTACACACACAAATGCTATGACATAAAGGTATGTAATGTGTATGTATGTAACTAGAATTTCGCGGGCCTTCGGCCCGCTCATCCCAGAGTTGCGTTGCCCCGCGTTGCGATACAGAAGTCCACAGATACAGAAGTCCACAGTGACACGCGTTTTATGCAGCTGTTTTGTGTTGCAGCGCGTGCGCGCGCGCGCGTGTAGTGTTGTTGTTATCCATATATGCGCCTCGGTTGGTCCCGTTTGTTCCACGCCAGGTGTCGATGCAGTCGTTTGCGCAATGTGCGTGTTTGCATTATGTTAAGTGTGTAGGCATACCATATTCTGAATGAGCAAAAAGAGGACACATGCGCGCGTGCATGTGGATGTGGACATGCGCGTGCACGTCGTGCATGTGCATGTGTCGTGCGTGGGCGGTTCTGTTAAATTCAGATGTCAAAATAATCTGTAGCCTAACATTAAATTGATCAAATATGCTCTATATTAGTTATGTATTTTTTGAAAGCAGTGGCTCTCAAAGGTGTGATCCAGGGACCCTCATGGTTCCTTGAGGGGGTTCCAAATGGACCCATTATAGGTCTGTAACTCTGAGAGTGTACAAATGGATCCAAGTGGACCCTACAGGTGTGTAACTGTGAGAGTGTACAAATGGAACCAAATGGACTGTTTTATAACTTTTAACTCTGATACTGTACAAATGGAATCAAATGGGACTCTTATGGGTCCATTTGGTTGTACTGTCAGAGTTATGGGGGTCCTTGAAATTAAAAAGGTTGAGAACCTGTATGCAATGGCGTATGTCTTGTAAAAAGAGAGACCAGCCTATTCTCCATCATATGTTATGCTTTGCTAGGTTGTACAAAATAATATTGGGTCAGTGTAATTTGCAGGAGTCACCGCGCGCACAGCTGCCTTGTCTGTGTTGACATGACATGGGCTTGCAGGACAGAACTTTTATTTGTGACAGACACATAGTTGCTTTGCAGACAATACAATCTGCTTCTCATTGGTCAGTCACAAAGCTAAGAAAACAATGTCTCTCTCTCGCTCTCTTCTCTCTCCTCCCTCTCTGGGGTGTGTGTGTGTGTGTGTGTGTGGGGGGGGGGGGGGGAGTAGTTGCGCTGCCTTCGACAGTGCTATACTGCTCCAGCAGCGGTGCAGAACCGAGAGAGTGACACATTGTTGTGGATGTAAACGGCGCAACGTGTAGCTCTAAAGTAGTTTGGATTGTGTAGTCGCAGCGGTGCTACAAAGTGAATGTTACAATTCGCACGGTGATATTGTAAGTCGCAAATGCGAGTACGTAGTGGCACTGGCGAGCCCTGTGTAGTGTAGTGCCATTGTCGCGGCATCGCGAGGCGATCCAAATTCCCCCCCCCCCGCGCGCGCACGCACGCACGCACGCACACACTGTACGTAGCTGTTTGTTGTTGCAGCGCGCGCGTGTGCGTGTAGTGTTGTTGTTGGTATCCATATATGCGCCTGGGTTTGTCCCGCTTGTACCACGCCAGGTGTCGACGCGGTCGTGTTAGCATTATGGTAAGTGTCCAAGTTAGAATCAGAGTGTGCGCTGTGTAGTTCTTCTTCTTCTAGTAAACAGAAGCCGTGTGTGTGTCACACCAAAAGTGGTGACCTATAGAATCCTGTACATAGAAGCATCACGCAATCGTCTCCCTCCCTGTGTGGGTCACGTGGTGGGCTGTGAGCCAATGGGAGAGGGAATGTAGTGTTGCCAGGTCCGCGTATTGTAAGCGAGTGGTAGTGTGTGTAAGTAGCGTGTTGAATGGCATTTTTTCGGTGCTTGTTTTCATAGACGTGGCAAGAAATTAGGCGGGGGTGTCGGTGCTTGTGGCGTGTTTGTGTTTATTATTGATATTGATATTGTTTGCGAGTGTGGACGGGAGCCGGCTTTAGTGGCAGTGCGATGACAATTTTTACGCGGCTGGTGTCGAGTGTGGCCGTGCGGCGCGACATGAGGAGATAGCCGTGGATCGACGCGGAGGGTAAGGCTGTGTCGTGTTAGTGTGTTGTTGCAGTGTGTGTTGCAGCGTGTTGCAGCGTGTCAGTGACGTAGTAGCTGGTGCCTTTTGTTCCTGTGCGTGCGCTTGGGCACATGTTTTCAATTGTAATATAGGATATATAAACATGTGGCCTATAATAGTAATACATTAGCATAATTAGCTAATTATTCCCCAAAACAAGAAATGACTATAGTATGTTGACACCAAATTACGTCATCAAGAATGGTGGTCCCTTATTGGCCGGTTGACAACACCGACATACATACCTACATACCCATTGGTGGGTGGACAACTCCGACATACATACCCAGCCGATCGCAGTACTTGCGTGCTCTTCTTGCGCAAGTAATGACTTACTGTACTGTATTGCTATGGTTCCATATAATGGAACAGTGGCGACAGAGACAATATGGACCATTACAAATGTTTCTTTTTCTTAGTAACAAAACCAAATATATGGACCGTGTTGAAGGGTTATTCTGTTCTACAGAGAACATATCAGCACATCATAGACTCTAGTCTAGTGGTAATCAAAGGAACCCCCTCAGGGTTCCTTGAGGGGGTTCCTAATGGACCCAGGTAGAGTTGTGACTCTAGTCTAGTGGTAATCAAAGGAACCCCCTCAGGGCTCCTTGAGGGGGTTCCTAATGGACCCAGGTAGAGTTGTGACTCTAGTCTAGTGGTAATCAAAGGAACCCCCTCAGGGTTCCCTGAGGGGGTTCCTAATGGACCCAGGTAGAGTTGTGACTCTAGTCTAGTGGTAATCAAAGGAACCTCCTCAGGGTTCCTTGAGGGGGTTCCTAATGGACCCAGGTAGAGTTGTGACTCTAGTCTAGTGGTAATCAAAGGAACCCCCTCAGGGTTCCTTGAGGGGGTTCCTAATGGACCCAGGTAGAGTTGTGACTCTAGTCTAGTGGTAATCAAAGGAACCCCCTCAGGGTTCCTTGAGGGGGTTCCTAATGGACCCAGGTAGAGTTGTGACTCTAGTCTAGTGGTAATCAAAGGAACCCCCTCAGGGTTCCTTGAGGGGGTTCCTAATGGACCCAGGTAGAGTTGTGACTCTAGTCTAGTGGTAATCAAAGGAACCCCCTCAGGGTTCCTTGAGGGGGTTCCTAATGGACCCAGGTAGAGTTGTGACTCTAGTCTAGTGGTAATCAAAGGAACCCCCTCAGGGCTCCTTGAGGGGGTTCCTAATGGACCCAGGTAGAGTTGTGACTCTAGTCTAGTGGTAATCAAAGGAACCCCCTCAGGGTTCCTTGAGGGGGTTCCTAATGGACCCAGGTAGAGTTGTGACTCTAGTCTAGTGGTAATCAAAGGAACCCCCTCAGGGTTCCTTGAGGGGGTTCCTAATGGACCCAGGTAGAGTTGTGACTCTAGTCTAGTGGTAATCAAAGGAACCCCCTCAGGGTTCCTTGAGGGGGTTCCTAATGGACCCAGGTAGAGTTGTGCCGATACCTATACCAGTATCAGAAAACCCATTCCGAAACCACATTATGCTTCACATGATATTTTATCAATTATTTTGTATTTTGAATGCTTCAGTTTCCAGGGGTCTAACACATGGTAACGGCGATCGACACCTGCATTCTTTGCTGATACCGTCAATAAGCCTCTCCAACCGTCTTTCTTAGTTGATGTTTCACTACTGTTTTATACTCTTACTGCATTATTTTCATCGTTATTTTACGTGTGGCTGCACTTTAACCCCCTTATGGCTATTGACGTAATTAATCAAAAAAGCCATCATAACCGTTGACGTAAATGTCGTATTCCCTATAATCGGGGGCTTAATGTAGCAAAATGTAGCAACTGTTGGCTGGTTTGGCTAACGGCCGATGTAATCTACCTAAAACCGGCGGAAATGTGGATGTGCATCGCTGTGTAATATGCGATATTTGGGGCTTGATTAGAGCTTCATTTGACTTAGTTATTAAAATAAACGATGATAGCTTAGCATCCCGGACATCTGACTGTGTAACACAGTGAAGAAAACTAGCGGATGTTGTGATCCGTAGAACCGGAAATGACATCGCCAGATTCGCTCTATTTGGTCAAAATCGGCATAATGGTGAAGTTACCGCCACCATCAGGACTGGGTATAATACTATAGAAAATGAGATAGTGTGTATGTCACGGATTTTTCTATTGATAAAATGAATTAAACATATGAATAGTGCAGGTAGAAGACACAATCCACTGTTAATTAGGGTGGCCATAAGAGGGTTAACTAGAAAAAGTGCCCTTCTGGGCACAGGTCTCCACCAGGAGGATAGGAGTCAATGTTCCCTCTAACGTGCGCCCGTGCGCGCACGCACATGGCCAAATGCTCCCGCGCACAAATGAAATCTGTCGCGCACAGAAACGTTTGTGTAAAAAAATAAAAGTTTTTATTTAAAAGAAAAGAAGAAAAAAAAAAGTCGCCGCCTCCACATCTCATGTATTAGTCTACAGTAATACTTAGCCAGACATTTGTCCACAAACTTTAGTTAGATTACACAGGCGAGTCAGTCAGTTAGGCGACAGACAGGTCACACACAGACAGGTCCGGCGAGGTCCCTCCTGTGTGTGACTGTGCATGCGCACCTGCGCACGTGCGTCTCTCTCAGCCACAGGTTTGTCACGTGACCTTCGTTACAGCTGAGCAGAGCACAAACAAACACAAATAGCAGTTAGCTTGGATGCACGTACTCGCATGATAATTCACTTAATAAAATAATGCCTAACACCGTCACCGTCAACCCAGCCAAAGTAAGGAGGAAAGTGCTGTCTTTTAAGACTGAATGGCTGGCGCACTCTGTGCAAATAGACGGACAACATGTGCAACTGGGAGATGTTTTTTCTTTTTCGGAGGAGAAAGGAGTTATCTGCAAAACATGTTGCGAGGCGAAAGTTTCAGGTGACTTTTCTGAAGGGAAAAAATGGGACGAGTGGAAAATGGACTACCTCAAGCGCCACCTTCTGCACAAAACGCACCAGAATGCTGCTGGAATTGTACGGAGACGTAAGGGGGTTGGAATCGGTCAGTTGCTGCTGCAGAATGAAGAGGAAAGATGTGACAGGAATGAGCTGTTGCAAAAGAACAGATCTGACAGCCAGCAAGTTAAAATACTCATTGACAATGTGCTACTCGGCATAGAAATGAACTCATCGATGCTGTCTGTTCAACAGATCCATGATCATGTTGCAAAATATGTGAGTATCCCAGAACACTGGCGGAGCAAGAACTATGCCTTTGAGTTTGTAAAGTCAATCAATGCAGTTGTACAGAATGAGAGTATGTGCAAAATTCGAAATGCCCCGTTTCATACATTGATAATAGATGAGAGCACAGACATCACAGTGCACAAAATGCTAGTTCTGTATATAAAATACAGGGAGGCAAAGGATGTAAACTACAAAACTGAGTTTGGTGGCATCATTCAGTTAACGTCATGCACTGCTCCAGCTATTGTTGAGGCCATCACACAGTTTTACTCCACACATGAATTAGACATGCAGAGAATGGTGATGCTGACCTCTGATGGTGCCTCAGTAATGCTAGGAAAGCACAATGGAGTTGCAGCTATATTGAGACGCCAAATACCACATCTCACAGAACAACACTGTGTGGCCCACAAAGAGGACTTGGGCATTGATGATGCTTGGAAACATGTGCCTTTGATGAGAGAAGTGGAAACTCTTCTTAGAAGTGTTTACAACATGTTCTCCCGGTCAGCAGTAAAAAAGGGCAGATTTGAGGAACTAGCAGCGGTCCTTGATGAGGATACACTGTCATTCAGGCCTTTGAATGAAGTGCGATGGCTGTCACGCAACCAAGCTGTAAATGCTGTTCTGAGAAACTACACTGTTCTTGAAGAATACTGCAGAAGAGTCAGTGATGAAGGAGATCCAGTGGCAAAATACTGCTACAAAAAGCTGAGTGATCCAAAGTACAAGGTTACACTCACTGCTCTTGGAGATGTTTTGAGCGAGCTGGCACAACTCTGCCTTTCTCTCCAAAAATGTAACCTGACAGTGATGGAAGGACATTGCCTTGCAAGAGCCAAGATCGAGAAGCTGCGTTCACAGTATCTGAATGATGCACAGGGGCCTCAGTGGAGTGACAGAGCCAAAGAGGTGATAGGGGCCTCAGAAGCGGATGGGGATACTATTAGTTTTACCAGGGATATTATCCTGTTTATTCACAGCCTGTGTGATCACCTAGATGCTCGTTTTCCAGTGGAGGGTTTAAAAGAGTGGTCTGCATTTGAAATTGAAGCATTGAGTCCAGCCAACATCACGTTTGACTACGGAGCATCAGATGTTGCTGTGCTGGCAAAGAAATACCAGGCCATTCTCCGCCCAGAGTCTATGGATGCCATCAACCGTGAATATGCTGATTTAAAGTACATTGTGAGACAGAAACTGAAACAAAATACAATCAGCACATTCGCACAGATGGTGGCTGCAACACTTAGATGTGAGGAGCTGAGCAACATCTCACAGCTTGTGGACATTTGTGGGACATTTCAAGCATCCAGTGCAGACTGTGAAAGAGGGTTTAGCTTGATGAATCGTATCAAAACAACATAAAGAAATCGTCTTCAAGTGGAACATCTAGACGAGTTGATGCGAATCAAGTCAAGGCTGCAAGCAGACAAAGACGGTGCCACCACCATCAGCCTGGACAAAGTGTACAACCACTGGAGAACTGAGAAGGACAGACGGGAAAAATAAGGTAACATTAGTTCCTGATCAGATATGTGTGTGTTATACTGTCTGTCACTCATTAGGAATTATCATCTGAATCATTAAGAGCTTGTTTTTATCAGTTGTAGAACTGCTAATATTAACATAATTTTGTTTAGTCATGTTTGTATTTTCCAGACCAAGACAGTTTCAAGACTACAGTATTAACAGTAACACAAACATGTGTTTTCAACTGGGCAAAAATCTTATGTTAGAAGATTAATTACTAATTACTCTATTCTATTGTACTCTGTTTCCCAGAAGAAGCGGACCAGACCAGAGAAGTGGCTTCTGCTGATTTTGGATTACTTTTTTTTCTCTTTTCTTTTTTGAGGAGCAAAGTAAACAAGTGACTCTTTTCTGATGTGCAGTGTGACCAGACCAGAGGAGAAAGAGCTGCCCATGGATTCTTTTATTTTTTATTTTATTTATTTTTTGAAGAACAGAGGAGTAAACTGTAAACAAGTGACTCTTTTCTGATGTGCAGTGTGCACACAGACTAACAGAAAGGACTAAGAGCCTAAAACCAGACCAGAGGTGTGAGCTGCCTTTGGATTATTTTATTTATTTTAACAGAGGAGTAAACAAGTGACTCTTTTCTGATGTGCAGTGTTCTGATGTGCAGGTGTTGTGAATTCTGATGCAGTGTTCTCATGTGTAGTGTTCTGATGTGCAGGTGTTCTGATGTAACCTGACTCCGCCAGATGGGGCAGCAGAGAGTACACTGGGTTCCCCCCTCCTGCTCCCATCTGGGAACTCTCAGGCAGACTTGATGCCCGGCCACAAAACGGCCTGGCCAATCAGCAGCAGCTAGAAGCTAGAAGCTGCTGCTAGAAGCTGCTAGAAGCTAGAAGCTGCTGCTAGAAGCTGCTAGAAGCTGCTAGAAGCTGCTGCTGATTGGCCAGGCCATTTTGTGGCCGGGCATCAAGTCTGCCTGAGAGTTCCCAGATGGGAGCAGGAGGGGGGAACCCAGTGTACTCTCTGCTGCCCCATCTGGCGGAGTCGGTTAGTTCTGATGTGCAGGTGTTGTGAATTCTGATGCAGTGTTCTGACTGTTCTCATGTGTAGTGTTCTGATGTGCACAGTGCAGGTGTTCTGATGTGCAGGTGTTGTGAATTCTGATGCAGTGTTCTCATGTGTAGTGTTCACACAGACTAACAGAAAGGACTAAGTAAGAGCTAAGACCAGACCAGAGGAGTCTGGAAAAAGAGGTTTAGGGAGAGAGGGATGGAAGGAGGGGGAGAGAGAGAGGGGGGGGGGGGAGAGAAGAGGGAGGGAGGACTTTGCTCTGTATCGTCAATCAATTCAATGGTCAAATAAATATTTGGTTAAGCAATATAATATGCCTTTTTGTATTATTTCTGTGTATCAGCTAAATGTTTAGATTTTTATGTTAGACATTGAGGGAAATTAAGATTCTCCGATTTTTTACAAACCGCCGCTTATCAACTAACCGTCACGGCCCGGGCTCACGGCAGGTGACGTATGTCTGCTCAGGAGGGTTGAGTGTTTGCTCAGACCGAAAAAAAATTAGAGGGAACATTGATATGAGTGTGTGTGATTTGTACAAAACGGGTACCAAGCGGGCTACTCCTGAAAAGTTTAGAAGCCAATCGTAGGCAATGAAGGTGGATTACATGACTATGGAGAGCATGTGTACCGATTTGCGTGAAATTTGGATAACATCTGAAGGAGTAATATTAGAAAATGTGTTTTACATATGTCGGCCTCCTGATGGCGCTATAAAGAGCAGATGTGAAAAATTCCAGGCAAAGGTTTTTCCTTGGCCTCTAGGGAGTTGGCATACAAAGTTATCCACAAATCCGTGCAGTTGGAGGTAAAAACACTTTTCGGCCAGTTATAGCGCCACCATGAGGCTGAGTTGAAAATTTTCACGTGGCATTTCTTCCTCGGCCTAGTGGGAATGTGCGTGCGCAATTTCACGGAAATCACACAATGTGTTCATGATTTGCAGCATTTTGTTTGAAACTGAACACTCCTGCGAACTTTGGAAGCCAATCTTAGCCAATCAGGATGGAGTCTGAGAAATCTGAAAGACCCGTTTGGTTGAATGGCTCTAGAGAGACTGTGTACCAATTTGCGTGATGTTTGGACAAAATCTGTAGGTGTACTGTCCAAAAACTTGTTTTGCACAAAGCGGCCTCCTGGTGGCGCTATAACAGGCCGTTCTGGAAAAGATTAGCTGTTCACAGACGGACACACGGACGGACACACGGACACACGGACGGACGGACGGAGTGCAAAACATACTCTCTCCCCATGCCTTCGGCCTGGTGGAGACAAAAACCCTGCTCGCTTGCTAAAAACAGCTCTACCATCAACGTCCACCTGAACGTGAGTTCAGTTCAGTTCAGTTGAGTGAGTGAGTGAGTGAGTGAGTGAGTGAGTGAGTGAGTGAGTGTAGTAAAACAACATAGGTCACACCAGGTCTAAATGGGTTAAACTTGCAGAGTGACTCACTACTTTACCTGGGTAAACTGGGTTACAATCTGATAGTTGTACTTGTTGACATGCAATAAGGATCCTGTTTAGTGTTTCATAAGCGTGAGAAAATACAGCTTGTACTAGCGACACAGAACACACGCCGAAGTTAGGATAAAGATATAAAGGACTCGACACAGACTGCATGCCGAAGCCTGGCCGAAGCTGGTTCTAAAGATACCAAGGATTCATTCGACAGTGATGTCACTGTTATGCAACACTGAAGGAGGCCCTGCAGCAGTCTGCGGCACAAGCAGTCTGCAAGGCTTGCTTTCAGTTCGGACAGCAAATGCGTACGTTAGGTGTGGCCACGGCCGACGTACCCATTTGGGTCTTTAAGTGCTGCTCTTACGAGCCATAGAGTATGACATTGAGGGGGAAGAAAACTGAGTGCCCGAGCGCTGTTCATGCAGCCTGGAGAGTGACAAGCGGGAGTTTGAAATGCATTGTTTTCAACGAGGGTGGCGCAAATATCATCAATTTTAGGCATGTGTGCAACATGACAATGTTTTAAACTTTTGTACAGTGACAACAAAGTCTCTGTAATGTTTATGTTGTACTATTACAAAAAATGATATAAAATAAAACGGATTTAAGCTAATTAAAACTGGGCTGCTGCCTAAGTCCAGTGACTTCTGCCAACTTCCGGTCTTCCGGCTATGCTCTTCGCCAATAGACTGGTCTATGTAGAAGAGCCGCCATTGGACTGACCCCATGAAGTGAACAGAGTTGTCGTAACTCTGTCTTACTCTATGGCTCTGGCTCTTACTAGAAGCAGGCAGCAGTGTTGCAGATCGCCATCAAGCGATCTACAAGTCACTCTGCAAGTTTAAAGGTTTCCACCTGTACAACATAATTTCTGATACATAAATGCTGCTAAAACATATTAGCGTGCTTTTAGATTAAATTTTAACGCTCTTCTGGATGATTGTTGTATTTATACATGGGTGCACATTACATAAGCGGTGAAGCGCTGCTGCCTTTTTAAACATAAAGTAGGTTATAGTGCTTTTAGATCGCATTTTAATGCACTGCTGTATTATGTACCGTTCGCTTCTGGGTGATTGGACCCCAATGGGAGTGCCGCTGATTAAAATATATTTTTTCTTTTAATATCGTGAAAAATCGTATCGTGAACCTTATATCGTGATACGAATCGTATCGTGAGTTGAGTGAATCGTTACATGCCTACAATTTACACATTCCGTCCGTACAATGTGTGGAGCCGTCCTAGCTAATCCAACCAACTGATTGCGATGTGTACACAAGTCCTAGTGCTTTTTCATTGATATCAAATATATATCAAATATATTCGGATTTTTCTCCTTTTTTTGGGTTGGCCTATCCTTCTGCAATGTGCTCCTTGCTTTTCACACATGCGCCATGCCGTTCACTTCCCAGTTTAGAGCTCAGAAAGAAATGCTCGTTGCGCGTAATCTAGGGACTGGAGCTCTCTGTGGTTTTGACCAGATGGCTATACTTCCGTTTTCATTTCTGACTTCAACATGCCTCTCGCCCGGAATATTAACGCTTCTAGAGAGACTCGATCGTAATCATAGCGAGGTAAGCAAGCAACATTATGCCTCCCGGTTTTTGTACGGAACAAAAGCCCCTGGATTTCAGAGTAAAAGCTGCCATATCTGCCCAGCACCCGAGCTTCTATTTTGAAAGAAATCCCGGCGCTGATTGTGTTAAGCATTTGGCAGACGCTCTTAATTCAGAGTGACATACATTAAGCAAAAACAACACATAGGTAAGCTAAGAACATAACATCCATTCCAAACAGCACTACTGCTTTTCTGCCTGTTTGCTGTTAATCCTGTAAAATAATTCTCTATTCTACCAGCCAGAAACTCTTTAGTAGGGCTGGTTTTCTATCCTACCAGGACCTCTAGCTTAAAGTTACCTGGTACAGCTTCCCCGGCAATTCTTGTTTTACTCGTGCCTCCTTCACCTCCTTCGCCTCCTGTCCGGGGGGGGGGGGGGGGGGGGGGGGGGGGGAGAGAGACACACACACACACACACACACACACACACTAAGCATTTGGCAGACACTCTTAATTCAGAGTGACTTACATTAAGCAAGAACAAAACATTACAATTTACTAGGCAAGTAACGATATATCGTATATCGATATATATCGATATTAATCCCGACGATATGAATCGATTCATTGAAATCTTTTTTTTTAGGGGGGCTAGTGTGTAATGTGAAATGTGAGCTTTAGTCATATTCCATCATATTCAAGTGCTTTTGGAGAGAAATGATAGTCACTTTCAGTAGTAGAGCACTGTAGAGGGGAGCTGTGTGTGTCTGTGACTGTGCCCAGGTGATGATGGTCGTTGATACTCATCAAGGAAGGCAATTATGTTTCTGCACTGTCAAAAGTAATGCTACTTTTGCAATGTAGTTAAATAAAAAATCTCAGGGGGGAAGATAAATTATATAACATTTAAAAAACGGTAATTTCTCTTTAAAATATATTTTTTCTTTTAATATCGTGAAAAATCGTATTATTTTCTGTAATATTTATTATAATTGTATTATGTTAGTAGTCATAAAAAATAAAAGACAAGCTTTTACAATGAGTTAGACCTGTCATGGCTATTTTGTTCACTATTCTGAGGTTTATGGTTTGACTAAGCGAGTTTCAACTGTGATTTACTCTGTAACGGTAGATGGTAAGAACCCAATTTTTTTGTTATAATACAGTATACATTCAAGTCTATATTTTGATACATATCATGGGCACAAAGTCATATCAAAACCATGTCCTTGGATGAGTTTTTTATCAAAACTGTTTCTTCACAACAGGTTTTTGAGATACATGCATGAATAGACACGGTACTGGTAAGACTATGTAAACATGGTATATATCAAAATGTGCGTTAGAATGTCTAATTTTACCCCAAAAAAGAATTGAGTTTATATGATGTTCCATTTCAGAGCTAGGGGGACTTTTAGCTGGATAGGTCAGATTGATCATGACTGACCATGCTATTTATAGATGGCAAAATATCTACAGTGGTACATGTGAGAAACTTTTTATTTTATTTTAATTGAACTAGACAACTCACCCTTTAAAATGAGATATTGCATGGCTATGTACGCCCAGCAGAAAAAAAGTTATTTAGAAAATAAAACTTCAACCGGTCATAACTTTTTTTGTTGTCCTAGAAACACTACCCAGTGTAAATGCAGGCTCTTTTAAATGGCTTCCAACACAAAAACTAAACATTTTATCAACTCAGTTCATTTTTTTCCTGGAAGCAGACAAGCCAAGCTTTCTCTGAAGGTCTTTCGTTGTCACACATTCACAGCAGAGAATTTTCAATAAATCATTCAAAAACGCCATTCTGCCATAGAGAAGTCTAAAAACTATATAGAAATCCTTGAAACTCTCAAAGAGTTAATATCGTGAAAAATCGTATCGTGAACCTTATATCGTGATACGAATCGTATCGTGAGTTGAGTGACTCGTTACATGCCTACAATTTACACATTCCGTCCGTACAACGTGTGGAGCCGTCCTAGCTAATCCAACCAACTGATTGCGATGTGTACACAAATCCTAGTGCTTTTTCATTGATATCAAATATATATAAAATATATTCGGATTTTTCTCTTTTTTTTGGGTTGGCCTATCCTTCTGCAATGTGCTCCTTGCTTTTCACACATGCGCCATGCCGTTCACTTCCCAGTTTAGAGCTCAGAAAGAAATGCTCGTTGCGCGTAATCTAGGGACTGGAGCTCTCTGTGGTTTTGACCAGATGGCTATACTTCCGTTTTCATTTCTGACTTCAACATGCCTCTCGCCCGGAATATTAACGCTTCTAGAGAGACTCGATCGTAATCATAGCGAGGTAAGCAAGCAACATTATGCCTCCCGGTTTTTGTACGGAACAAAAGCCCCTGGATTTCAGAGTAAAAGCTGCCATATCTGCCCAGCACCCGAGCTTCTATTTTGAAAGAAATCCCGGCGCTGATTGTGTTAAGCATTTGGCAGACGCTCTTAATTCAGAGTGACATACATTAAGCAAAAACAACACATAAGTAAGCTAAGAACATAACATCCATTCCAAACAGCACTACTGCTTTTCTGCCTGTTTGCTGTTAATCCTGTAAAATAATTCTCTATTCTACCAGCCAGGAACTCTTTAGTAGGGCTGGTTTTCTATCCTACCAGGACCTCTAGCTTAAAGTTACCTGGTACAGCTTCCCCGGCAATTCTTGTTTTACTCGTGCCTCCTTCACCTCCTTCGCCTCCTGTCCGGGGGGGGGGGGGGGGGGGGGGAGAGAGACACACACACACACACACACACACACACACACACATACACACACACTAAGCATTTGGCAGACACTCTTAATTCAGAGTGACTTACATTAAGCAAGAACAAAACATTACAATTTACTAGGCAAGTAACGATATATCGTATATCGATATATATCGATATTAATCCCGACGATATGAATCGATTCATTGAAATCTTTTTTTTTAGGGGGGCTAGTGTGTAATGTGAAATGTGAGCTTTAGTCATATTCCATCATATTCAAGTGCTTTTGGAGAGAAATGATAGTCACTTTCAGTAGTAGAGCACTGTAGAGGGGAGCTGTGTGTGTCTGTGACTGTGCCCAGGTGATGATGGTCGTTGATACTCATCAAGGAAGGCAATTATGTTTCTGCACTGTCAAAAGTAATGCTACTTTTGCAATGTAGTTAAATAAAAAATCTCAGGGGGGAAGATAAATTATATAAAATTTAAAAAACGGTAATTTCTCTTTAAAATATATTTTTTCTTTTAATATCGTGAAAAATCGTATCGTGAACCTTATATCGTGATACGAATCGTATCGTGAGTTGAGTGAATCGTTACATGCCTACAATTTACACATTCCGTCCGTACAACGTGTGGAGCCGTCCTAGCTAATCCAACCAACTGATTGCGATGTGTACACAAGTCCTAGTGCTTTTTCATTGATATCAAATATATATAAAATATATTCGGATTTTTCTCTTTTTTTTGGGTTGGCCTATCCTTCTGCAATGTGCTCCTTGCTTTTCACACATGCGCCATGCCGTTCACTTCCCAGTTTAGAGCTCAGAAAGAAATGCTCGTTGCGCGTAATCTAGGGACTGGAGCTCTCTGTGGTTTTGACCAGATGGCTATACTTCCGTTTTCATTTCTGACTTCAACATGCCTCTCGCCCGGAATATTAACGCTTCTAGAGAGACTCGATCGTAATCATAGCGAGGTAAGCAAGCAACATTATGCCTCCCGGTTTTTGTACGGAACAAAAGCCCCCGGATTTCAGAGTAAAAGCTGCCATATCTGCCGGCTGGTTTTCTATCCTACCAGGATTACCTGGGACATATTCAGGAACAGGTCCTCCAGCAATTCTTGATCCAAAAACTCCTCCTCCTTCTCCTGTCCGGGGGGGGGGGGGGAAGAGAGAGAGAGAGAGAGAGAGAGAGAGAGAGAGAGAGAGAGAGAGAGAGAGAGAGAGAGAGAGAGAGAGAGAGAGAGAGAGAGAGAGAGAGAGAGAGAGAGAGAGAGAGAGAGAGAGAGAGAGAGAGAGAGAGAGAGAGAGAGAGAGAGAGAGAGAGACACACACACACACACACACACACACACACACACACACACACACACACACACACACACACACACACACACACACACACACACACACACACACACACACACACACACACACACACACACACACACACACACACACACACACACCAGAGGGACTTACAGTGAGCAAGAACAAGACAAGAACAAGTAAGCTAAGAACATAACATCCGTCTAACAGTAGAATATATGTACAATGAAACTATAAATGTCTACATAATATTCCGCATCCGCCGCCGCATCCGCCGCCGCCTCCGCTGCCGCCTCCGCCGCCGCCTCCGCCGCCTCCTCCTCCTCCTGTCCGGGGGAAGAACAAGACAAGAACAAGTAAGCATCGTTTGTCTTATCATCCGATTGAGTACCTGTTCGTCCGCCTCCGCGGAGGCCGCCTTCGCCTCCTCCTGTCTTATCATCTGATTGAGTACCTGTTTGTCCGCGTCCGCCTCCGCCTCCTGTCCGGGGGGGGGGGGGGGAGAGAGAGAGAGACGCACGCACGCACGCACACACGCACACACACACACACACACACACACACACACACACACACACACCCCAGAGGGACTTACAGTGAGCAAGAACAAGACAAGAACAAGTAAGCTAAGAACACAACATCCGTCTAACAGTAGAATATATGTACAATGAAACTATAAATGTCTACATAATATTCCATCTAAATTACATTATTTAGCCTTCGTATACGGGCACACACACACTAGAGTGGTGCACATTGCACACCACTCCTTTAAACATCCTCTTAGCAAACTTTGCGATAGAGTTGGTCGATCGATAGAATCACATATAATAATAAACTATAATCATCGCCTGACGGCAATGTGCAACAGCGCTGCCTGTTTCTAGTAAGAGCTGGGCCAGCGTGCCTGTCACTCAGAACAGCCATGGCCACGCCTACGTTCCCATTTGCTGATTCGCTGCGTTCCGTGAATTCGTTTTTTTGTCAATTCTAAGTGACAAAACAAATTCACAGAACCAGGCTGGAAACCAGGCTATTTCCAAACAGCACAACTGCTTTTTTGTTCTCTATCAGAACGAAGAATACATTTAAAAAAAGGAATATCTTTGAAACAACACAAATCCTGCCTAAACCCTAACCACACCAAGTCACATCCAACCTGAATTTACAATTAACTTTGCTTATCATTTAATTACACCAAACACAATTGAATTGATCAGGGGTGCTGTTAATCCTGTAAAATCATTCTCTATTCTACCAGCCAGGACCTCTTTAGTACTGCTGGTTTTCTATCCTACCAGGACCTCTAGTCCTGCTGGTTTTCTACCCTGTTACATCACCTGTTGATGTCGATCGTCTGCATCCCGCATCATTTGTCTTATCATCCGATTGAGTACCTGTTCGTCCGCAGATACGCATGTAAGGACCAAACAGCAGAATACAAAATGCAGAGTGCATTTAACTAGCAGTGGATGAGTCCAGTCCACTGTACCAGTAGATCACAGAGGCTGTGCAGGTAGACCACATGACATACCCCTAAAGAATTGTAATTCAAATATAAAAACCCATCTTTTAGGCATCTGCCACTTAAAGGAGAATTCCATGCTAGAAGGCTTTCTTACCTTTTTTTTTTTTAGTTGTTACGTCCCCACCAAAGAGGTCCAGGTGTTATTTTGTGCAAAAGCTCCTTATTGGCTATTTCCCTTACCATAAGCCCTAAATGAATTGCATTGAATGGGAATTGAATGGGGCTATGGGGTGTTGTGCTAATTCGCTTATTTCCATCGCTCAAAATTATAATTTGTTTGTATATATCCTCTCTTCATAATGTAAATAATATCCCAAGCGGCACAGTTTACTACTTATTTCGATGGAAATAAGAAAATTAGCACAACATTAGCCCCATTCAATTCAATGCAATTCATTGAGCGCTTATGGTAAGGGAAATAGCCAATAAGGAGCTTTTGCACAAAAAAAACACCTGGACCTCTTTGGTGGGGACGTAACAACTACAAAGAAAGGTAAGAAAGGTAAGAAAGCCTTCTAGCATGGAATTCTCCTTTAAGGTGACTTGATTAATTGACATCAAGAAGGGCCTGTCAGACCCCTTCAAGGCCTCTAAATGTAGGGAAATGCTTTGTTTTCCAGAGTCAGTAGCATTATAAAGAACCCAGAAACCTACCACTTCCATACAGAATGGGAGGAAGGCTTTTTCGCCCACTATTTCACTTTCTAAGTGTGTTTGTCTATATGTAACACCAGCGCCGCTATTCCAAAGCTCAGTTTTTTTGTTTGTTTTTTTGGGTGGGTAGATCATGTTGAGCTGGTCATTTTAAAGGTCGCTCTCAAGTAAAAAAAGTGTGGGCACCCCTGGTCTGGAGCCATGGAAGAGCTGTCATGGGTAAAATATAAAGCGGAAGTGGAGCCTCCTCACCACTTCCGTTTCGTTTACAGTCGCGCAGATTTATCCTAATATAAATATAAATCATCTAAGCATATATAGCTTGCTGCTTAGCAGAAAAGGAAATAAAAAAATAAGCTCTAAAGATATTTTAAAATATATTTTCGTGAACGGAAACGGCAGCTTCCTTACACGGATTTCGGGAGCTGTAGTTCCAGACTCTATATAGCATTTGGAGATCGTGGAATAGTTGTCTGGCTACACAAGACTATATTGCTGCTATAAGACCACGATCTGCCCACGGTTGGTCTCAAAAGATGCGTGTGGGTCAACTGCAGCTCCAACTAGAAAACGTGCCCTTCTGGGCACAGGTCTCCACCAGGAGGATAGGACTGTGTGAGATGTTTGGCAAAATGTTTAGGATTAATATAAACATCTTTTTGAGGCATTTTGTTCCAAAAATGTGTTTTGCAAAAATCAACCTGTTGGTGGCGCTATAACAGGCCAATGTGAAAAGGGTGGGATATATTCCTCAGCCTAGTAAGAAAATGTGTGAAAGATTTCACGTAAATTGCATGCTGCGTTCATGATTTGAGGCTTTTGTTCAAAACGGGGCAATCGTGCAAACTGTGAAAGCTAATTATAGCCAATTAGGATGGAATATGAAATATCGGACAGCTCCGACTTGAGCACATGACTATAGAGATAGTGTGTAACGATTTGTGAGATTTTTGGACAGAATCTGGAGGAGTAATATCAAATAAATTGTTTTACAAAAGTCGGCCTCCTGGTGGCGCTATAAAAGGCAGATGCGGAAAATGCAGGTCAACACTTTGTCCTTGGCCTCTAGGGAGTGTGCATGCAACGTTTCATGCAGATCGGTGCAGTTTTAGGTAAAAACTGTGAAAAGCTGCCTCATGGTGGCGCTATAACAGGCCGTTCTGGAAAATGTGGGGCAGAGGTTCATCGTTGGCATCCAGGGAGTGTGTGTGCAAAGTTTGGCATCGACCGGGTTAACGGTGCCGGAGATTAGCTGGTAACAGACGGACGGAAGGAAGGACGCACACACGCACACACACACGGACGGAGTGCAAACAAATACTCTCTCCCCATGCCTTCGGCCTGGTGGAGACAAAAATGACATGTTTGTTGTAGTGTTGTCACAATACTGGATTTCAAACTTCAACGATATATGGACAAGTATTGATATTCGATACCATTTTCGATAGCACAAAACCACAGCGATTTCTCTGAGGTTTTAACATTGTAAGTACAATTATACAACAGGTCGTTTTGAGGAAGCAATCTGATTAGTTGAAACAGCTTCTAGCCGTTGAAATAATCACGTTATTTCACCGGCTAATCAAAACAAACAATTCAGCCGTGCTTTTCTCTCAGAGCGCAGCAGACTCGTGGCTAGGCTAGCTAGTTTCTTGGGACAATTGTGGTCTTAGTGATTACATCCGTCATTGAAAGATTATTATTTTTCAGCGATTATCTTAGTGTTAAGGGTAAAGGTTGTATAATTGCAATATTACGCGAGAGGGTGTTCTTTAACGTCATTAATACACGCCTTTGGTACCATAGGAACTCGCCCGCATGGAGAGTTCAGAAAGGTATCGCAGTGTAATATTACTTAAATAAAGCTGTGCAGTCTTATGTATTTTCATAGTAACAACTATTACACACACAGTATGGATCATAAACCAAAGTACACATAAAAGTAAAGTTTTGATCAGCATTTAATTTCTTTCTGACCAGTCAACCCCATCATCTTGGTTTCTATTCAGATATTATCTAATGCATCCGGTCTAAGGCCAGCCTAATCAAACTATATCCAGTAATTCTCACACACAATCAGAATCGTTTCCGTATCCTCCTCGGAGCCCGGATATGCAACAATAGATAGGTTGCTATCTTTGGACGACAACAACAACAGTACATATACAGTATGGGCTTGCAACTGTCCTTTGGCTTTCCATGTTCATCGGATTCAAATTCAAAGTATTTCCAAACTAGCCTGGTTTGCAGCCTGCTTCGCTGCCTTCCGTGAAGTTGTTTTGTTGTTACTTCGAAGTGACAAAACAACTTCACAGAACCAGGCTGGAAACTATTGGCTATTTCCAAACAGCACTACTGCTTTTTTGTTAGAACGAAGAATAAATACAATAAGGAATATCTTTGAAACAACACAAATCCTGCCTAACCCCTAACCACACAAAGTCACATCCAACCTGAATTTACAATTAACTTTGTTTATCATTTAATTACACCAAACACAATTGAATTGATCAGGGGTGCTGTTAATCCTGTAAAATCATTCTCTATTCTACCAGCCAGGACCTCTTTAGTACTGCTGGTTTTCTATCCTACCAGGACCTCGAATACTGCTAGTTGCTTAATGTTTTTCTAGTTTTGAATAAAAAGTATTTTTTTTTCCAATTGCAAATGTCTAATTTCATTCTTGATTTCTTTTTTTTGGGTAATTTTTTCATGGTTGAAAGGTTAGAAGGCGGGTCCCACGCTGAATAATGTTAGACGCCTCTCCATTTGTTCACTCGAAGTCTGAGTGACAGCCTGGTAACTTTCCTAATCCCTCCCACTTCATCCTGATACAATATGGCAGCTGTCCAGTGGACAGAAGATGGAACTTATAAGTTCCATCATGGTAAGTGACACTTTTGTAGGTGTTTATTTGCCGTCAAATGTGTCGGGGAGCGTAAATATTTGAAAAGTTCATATCGGCCGGCAGGACGCACTGCGGTAAACAGCAGATTTAGACTCTCGTAGATGTATTTTATCGAAAATACATCTTCGAGAGTGTAAATCCTAGGAAATCCTAGGAGTAGATTTGTTCTCCTCCCGACTGTCATCGAGATATCGCTGCTTTTCTTTTAGCATTGCCAGGTCTTTAGCGAGTCGAGACCGGTTCTGATGGATTTGTTTCTGGGTTAAATGTGTTTCCCTCCCTTGATTTAGTTCTTTCTGCATCCGATCGAGATATGCCCGCTCCCGAACGAAATGGGCAGAATAATTATCGATTATTTCCTGCTCCTCATCGGCATCGCTCACTCTCTTAAACACACACACACACACACACACACACACACACACACACACACACACACACACACACACACACACACACACACACACACACACACACACACACACACACACACACACACACACACACACACACACACACACACACACACACACACACACACACACACACACACACACACACACACACACACACACACACTTCAGAGGGACTCCAACAGAAGAATATCTGTACAATGAAACTATGTCTACATGATAATATGCCATCTAAATTACATCATTTAGCCTTCGTATACGGGCACACACACACTACACTTAACCCATTTAGGACGGGAACACCTTTTGGGGTAGTTGTTACACTGCAGTATATAGAAACATAATAGAGTGGTGCACATTGCAGTTGCACACCACTCCTTTAAACATCCTCTTAGCAAACTTTGCGATCGAGTTGGTCGATCGATAGAATCATAATAAACTATAATCATCGCCTGACGGCGATGTGCAACAGCGCTGCCTGTTTCTAGTAAGAGATGGGCCAGCGTGCCTGTCACTCAAGACGGCCGTGGCCACGCCTACGTTCCCATTTGCTAACAATGGGAAACAACAGGAAAAACAACGGGATTTAGTGAACAATGAGAAAAACAACGGGATTTAGTGAGCCTGTAGATCTGCCCATTTCGTCATATCTTATTAAAACATTACTAGTTGAGTTTGTGAACACTCACCTCTAACTAATTTGAATCAGCTCCTTCACTGAAGTCAAAATGACTGCAGATGGTCTCCAAACACTAAAACGGCGGCGGCGCTCAAAACCTAGTGTAAGTGTAACTCCTAACTGTGTCCACCTGGCAACACCACGCTACATTAGCACTTTTGGCCAAACTTTTATTTTCCTCCTCGGGATGAATTACTACTTTTATGCTTCGTAATTGTAACCATTAAACCATATAAATATTATAACAGAACGATGGATTACAGTTCTGTCGGTTAATTCAAGTGCTAGTGAACCAGCGCTATTCAAACAATCAGCAAGCATGCACTTTACTTACTGCCACTACTGTTGGTGTGAATATAAAAATCACACCCATGTGAAGTGAGGGGCGTCTATTCATTGTCAATGGGAATTTTACCTTTGTGTAGGACAAAAAAAAGCCAATTTGCTCATAAAAAAAAATGGAAAAACAAAACAAAATCACATCTGTGTGTGTGTGTGTGTGTGTCCTCCTCCTCTTTACGACCGTAACAGTAGACAAGTGTCTGTAGGCCTGTCGGTCTGTATCAAGAACTCTATGTACCTGCACTGCCATCTGCTGACCACAACTATAATCATATCTTTCATTACTATTTTCCCTTTGCACAGTGGTGAATGAACAGCCTTATTTTCTTCAGGCACTGTTGGTTTAATTAAATCAAGGAAGCACGCAGTACGCACGACTCCAATTCGTCTCAAAATCTCTGAGCATTTTACCAGTTGCACAGTTGGGAAAGAAGAGAATACTACTATACTAGCACTCCCGGAACAAAGTGCCTTAAAGGACTTTAAGGCACTTTGTTTCATAACTACCGTAGTAAGGTATCCTGCAGAGCAGACAGCACACCAACGAACGCATTTTGGCGAGTAGCCTTCGTCAGCGTTGTATGCTGCAGACAACGGAAGGTGTCACATTTACAATGTCCGTAGGTGCAACACCATCCCCTGCCTGAGTCGATACAAACAACATCCAACCAGTTAAACCCAAAAGTGCAATCACTATAAATATATTCATCAACAGAAGATATCATAATGTTTATATACATGAGACTTTGAGGATCACACGGGCACCAAATGCCAGTATAGGAGTGTAAGCGACAGACTAAACTATGTAAGTCGCTGAGAGGTGATGAGATGAGTCATGTCGGACTCGCTCCGCAAACAAAAGGAATTTGCTTGGTCCAGACAATGTGTTTTAGGGGTTTATTAAAAAATCAGATAACTTCTATGGTGCTCAAACGTTGTAAAGTAACCACTCAAAGTAAATAAAGTAAATCAAATAAACATAAAGCGGTGTAAAGCGGTCAACAAAAAGTACGGCGTCCCACGTGCCCCCTCTCTCTCACCGTGTCAAGCAGGTGAACAGGTGACGTTTGAGTGTTTGAAGCCCCTATGCCCGTCAATCAATCATCCATAGCCCCTCATTCCATTGACCAAATATCTATATAATCAACATAACAAACAATAATCCAATTCATGGGTCCTACAATGAGTTTTAGCAAATATAAAAGGTATATAATAAATAAAACATTAAATGGGTACAACTGGCTGAGTCCTTAGACAGGAGGGTGAGGGTTTCAGTACTCAGAAGACCTTCCATCACTTTTATGAGTGACTATTTAAATGTTGCACTTGGATATCCCATTTTGGAATATGAGCTCTTAAAGGGATAGTTCAGATTTTTTTAACTTAAGTTGTATGAAATACTTGCCATTAATATAGTGGTTGCAACTGTATTAATTGATTGCCCGAGTCCCATGGTGGGAGTTCTGCTCTGGTTTTGGTCAATATTAAGTAGTTCCGGTCATTTTGTGGGGGGCACTGGGGCCACGCAGTAAAAGTAAATGAATCCACAAAACGAACGTAATTTGTATTGTTGACCTATTTCTGAAATATTAGCGCGACCTTCGTTCAACTTTGACCCCTCTATCACATGGAACTATTTTTTGGGCGTAGTGATATGGACACAAAAAACATAGTTCTGTGTGATAGAGGGGTAAAAAAAGAACGGAAGTTGCACTAATATTTTAGAAATAGGTCAACAATACAAATGAAGTTAGTTTTGTGGATTAATTTACTTTTACTGCGTGGCCCCCAGTGCCCCCCACAAAATGACCGGAACTACTTGATATTTCACCAAAACCAGAGCAGAACTCCCAACACAGGACTCGGGCAATCAATTAATACAGTTGCAACCACTATATTAATGGCAAGTATTTCATACAACTTAAAGGGATAGTTCAGATTTTTGGAACTTAAGTTGTATGAAATACTTGCCATTAATATAGTGGTTGCAACTGTATTAATTGACTGCCCGAGTCCCATGGTGGGAGTTCTGCTCTGGTTTTGGTCAATATTAAGTAGTTCCGGTCATTTTGTGGGGGGCACTGGGGCCACGCAGTAAAAGTAAATTAATCCACAAAACGAACGTAATTTGTATTGTTGACCTATTTCTAAAATATTAGCGCGACTTTCGTTCAACTTTGACCCCTCTATCACATGGAACTATTTTTTGGGCGTAGTGATATGGACACAAAAAACATAGTTCTAACTTCTGTGTGATAGAGGGGTAAAAAAAGAACGGAAGTTGCACTAATATTTTAGAAATAGGTCAACAATACAAATGACGTTAGTTTTGTGGATTAATTTACTTTTACTGCGTGGCCCCCAGTGCCCCCCACAAAATGACCGGAACTACTTGATATTTCACCAAAACCAGAGCAGAACTCCCACCATGGGACTCGGGCAATCAATTAATACAGTTGCAACCACTATATTAATGGCAAGTATTTCATACAACTTAAGTTCAAAAAATCTGAACTATCCCTTTAAGTTAAAAAAATCTGAACTATCCCTTTAATACAAATCTAAGGAAATTTATTTATGGATGACCAATGACAAAATCTCCTAATAGACGGTATGCCCGTGACATCATCATACCTGGAAGTTATGCCGGAATGCCTACCGAGTGGCAAAACACTACTTTCTGGCCTTAACAGCCAATACATCCAAACAGAAAAGTCCTATTTGATTGCATTAAATGACTTTAAAAAACATTACATTCACTTTGTCACTCACTTTTCCACTCGATCTGCCATTCACTTTATGCATGCACATACCCTCTAGTTTATGCTATCTCCAAGACCCTCCTAGACTTTATCAGACACTTCTGAGCAGTCAATAATTAGGTGTGCTGTGTAATCCATCGACTCTAAACATGGCACAGAATTGGATAAGCCTTCTAAAAACCCAAACCTAAGGTTTCTGAAAACTCAAATATTTGGTTCTGCAGGGTCCCTGAAATAACATATTTTCAGAAGGGTCCTTGACATGACAAGGTTTCAGCAGCACTACCTTAACCTCGGTAAAACTATGCCTAACCCTAAACTTATTTATAACCTTTTTCTCAGTAAAGCAAAATAAAGAATACAAGAACTTGAAGTACGGCCGCACCGAGCGGTCAGCGTGAGGTCGGCGGAAAAAAGCGGGGGAGATGGAAAGGGCGACCTACCTGTCACCGTGTATCTGGGACCCAAACTACCATACTAACTAGTGAAAATGGCTGATCTGCAAGCTCACAACGCTTCGCTTCGCGCCGCATGAACAACACTGTTGACTAACGTGCACCGTTGAAATCAGCCACTATTTTAAGTCTTGTTTATTAGCCTATAGGCTAGAAGATGACATCAAATAAAGTTAGCCGTTAGCAAGCAGCTAAAAGATGTAGCTTGTAGCCTACAATCTCTTGTGTGACGGAAAATATGGAAATTATATCTCTGAATTCGCTAAATGTACTCAAATACAACCCCAACACAACACTCACACTTAAACTATAAAAACATTTGCTGTAAAACATTATTCACAATTATAACTTACTTGTTGTACGACCAAATGTGCGTCTGTGCTTCCAGCTTCTTGAAATTGGCAATTTCCCGGGGATGGGAAGGTGAGGCGGAGTGATACGAGGCTGAGGCTCTAGTCTACATCTACATCCACACCGTGCATGCAAAGCGTTGTAGAAGGCGGAGTGATATTGCGTTCTAGTATTAAGAAAAATAGTTCCAACTTCCAAGCTCAACTCATTGAACTCAAATATTTTGTGTGAGAGAGAGAGAGAGATTGGAAATTGTATTTCCTATGTAGAATGGGTACACTTCAAACGAAAGCACAAGTCAATACAAAAACTTCTACGAGGAAAATAAACTGAAAAGCACTGAGACTTGTTTAAATATGGGAAAATGAAAAACGATACGAGAGTCTAGGCCACCAGTAGGCCTACCTTCTACCCTGAGCCGTCCCAAACTAGCCAAATGGAATGGTGAGTCATCCCCCAGGCCGAGGCGAGAAGTAGTCGAATGACTCGAATCAGATTGTTTTGGGAGGTCTGAAGCGTAGTCTTTAGTGATATAGAGAATAGGGATGGAGAAGGTGCAAGCATGGTCAATATGGCATTCGATTTAATGAGGGCTGCGGCTAGCTCTGGTACTATGGACCAGTGTTTTTTTTTAACTCTCACTCTTGTCCCATATATGCATAGAGTAGCATATAATATAATCGCTGGACAGCACTAATCACAAACAAAAATAAAACACCACTAATGACCACACAACAATATATACAAAAAACACTAACAATACAACTTTTTTCCCCTAAAATACTTTTGAAATAAATTAATACTTCCATTGCTTTTTTATTAGACAAATTGTATTTGCGGTTTGACAAATACAATAATAACCATATGACGAAGTGATATGTCTCCTAGCCCCTTTCAGGAGTCGGTTACCTTTTCTGAATTTTGGACATACGGTACCCTAGGGTCCCCGACAGCTTCTTCCACCCTCCATAGGATGCAGATGTACATACACTCTGTTCACGGAGAGCGGCGGCGCCGCTTGAGTGTTGGTGAGATGTTTCAAAGATACATAACGCAGCTATTAAATATTCTCTGGTTGTGTTTGTGGGCTATGAGCTGACCACCCAAGTATCCCCGGTCAGAGAGATTGTGACACCAAAGTATAGCTTAACAATGTGGCAGTTTATTCTCCGTTCACCATGGTTTCTACAAACAAAGGAATACATTAGCAACTATACTAGTGCAATGGCAAAGTACTCAGAATACAGCATTATCTAAACGTTATGGCAAAGTGAGCAATAACCGATCAACATGTTGTATACAAATAATATATTAAAGTCAAAGCAGAACAAAGGCTCAAGTACGCATGGCTGGAGTAGTGGGTATACTCAGGGAGATCTGCAGGTGCTGCATGTTGCCTGTGTGAAGGCTGGAGACTGAGTGAGGAGTGTGGGGTGAGTTGCTGGTTATATAGGGCACACCTAAACTGGTTGGCTAATGAGTTGAGTGGTGTGATGGCAAACACATGTGTGATTGTGGATGCAGGGAATGGGGAATGTCCACCAGAGGCTGCCATTCTGACAGCATGGATATAATTCACAACAGCAGCTATAGGAGACAACGGAAACGTGGGCGAAACTGCATAACCGCCGATGCCGTTAAGTATTTTTAATCTTTTTTTAAAGTTTTGCTTCGCTGAACTTCTCTCTCCTCTCTCTTCCTTGACTTCCTTATTGACTTCCCATTGTACCGCCTCCTGAGCGGCGACATCTCTGCACCGACCACCCTGCCCTGGTGCGGGAGGCGGTACAAGAAGTCAATAAGGAAGTCAAGGAAGAGGAGAGAATTTCAGAGAAGCCAAAACTTCAAAAAAATTAAAAATACTTAACGGCTTCGGCGGTTAATGCAGTTTCGCCCACGTTTCCGTTGTCTCCTATAGCTGCGTTATGCATCTTTGAAACATCTCACCAACACTCAACTCCGTGAACAGAGTGTATGTACATCTCCATCCTATGGAGGGTGGAATAAGCTGTCAGGGACCCTAGGGTACCGTACGTCCAAAATTCAGAAAAGGTAACCGAGGGTCCTGAAAGGGGCTATATGTCTCCCTATGTTCTGGTCCTTTGCTCCTTTCAAAAAGAAGAGTGAAGAGGAAAAGTGCAGCTACTTGCTTCTCTGGATTGGAGATAAAGGCCGGGATGTCTACAATACATGGACACTTACAGAGGAGGAACGTAAAGTATTGAAAACATACTATGACCGCTTCAAAGCATATGTAGAGACCAAAGTGAATGTGACTTTCGCTAGATACCAGTTCCAAGAGAAAGTACAGGGAGCTAACAAGCCTTTTGAACAGTTTGTGACAGAATTGAGACTGCTTGTTAAGGACTGTAACTATCACGACAGTGAAGAGATGGTACGAGACGTGTGGTCTTTGGGATTAATTCACCAAGTGTGAGAGAAGCTGCTCAATGTCGGGTCCGATCTAACTTTGGATAGAGCAATAGACATTGCCAGGACTCATGATGTGGCACAAGCTCAGTTCAGGAGTTTTGCAAGCAGCAGCGTGAGCCCGCGCGAACAGGCCGTTCATGCAGTGAGCCGGCATTCTTCAAAGAGTGCCTGTGGGCCGTGTGCTCAATGTCACTTCACAGAGAAATGTCATTTTTTCTATCACCCATCAACAGGAAAACTAAGGGGCAAAATAACATGTACAACTACTCATGTAATTTATTTGCTCAGATGTCCCTGTGGGACATATGTCGGGAAAACAAAACGTGCATTGAAAATGCGCATTGCACAACACATCAGTACCATCAGAAATGGGGATGAAAATGTTTCATCTTTAAGATACCTGGGTATAGAAAAAGTACGCCTTCCAAGATGAGGTGGCGATATGGACAATCTCCTCTTAAAGAGAATTATGGTGAATCCACTACCTTAAAACTATGGCACCCGTGCAATGAAGAGTTTGACATTAGGCCATTTATTTAAATATTGCCAATAGAGGATTGTATAGAGTTCATGTGTATTTTTGTTTTCTCTCTTTTTTCTGGTTCTGTCTTTTATAAATAAGACAGATTTTGGAAATTGGTGTAGACACTATTACCGTCCTTTAAGGTGACCATTTACAGCCCTTATAGGGCTATTTGGGGTTCTACTTATAGCTGCTTTCAATATTGTCAAAATGTTTTTAAACTTTTTCTACTTTTCTCTATTTTTATATAATCGTCAAATCATGCTGTAAATAATCTCTGGCATTGCCTCTAATCATGCGAATCATGTATTTAATCAGAATCATGGGTATACAATCAGAGTTGAGATGTCAATCATGTTCTATGTATTCTAGTCAATCATGTTCACATGTATTGGTGTCACCCCAGGTCACCAGATGGGGCTAATAGCCTTTTGTTCACACAATGTATTAGCCCCTCTCGGGACCCTCTGTTTGTTTACACTACACTGTACATAGGGTCCCTTCCCATGTGTCTTAATCTATATGGTAATTATAGAATACAAACCGACGCAAACCCCTTTGCTGCGCTGTGTGTGTGATAGTGATTTTTTCCAAAAGAAGCATATATCGGGCATAGGAGACAACGGAAACCTCGGCGAAGTTTCCTTTGGCGCAGAAACCGTTGAGTATTTTTAATCTTTGCTTGACCGTTTTGGCAGCTCTGAAATTATCACAAACATTATTTATGAACAATTGAGACCTTTTGTAAAGTAATCACTTCTGGAAAATAACAGAAGACATATCACAGGTTGTTTTCTAATCACTTACTTTTCGATGTGCACAGAGTGCACAGTATATAATTTTATCTGAGGATCTAAACAGCAGCAGGTATCGTTTCTGGCTCCGAAGTATCACGAGATTTGGCTGCCAGACAGGAAACGGTGGGAAGTCTTGCGATACTTGGTGCGTTCAGAAAGGTACTTTGTGCTCTTTAGATACCATACCTCTATAAAAATTACACAGTGTACACATCGAATAACAACACAGCAGACAATAATATGTCTTCTGTTATTTTCCAGACGTTATTACTTTACAAAAGGTTCAATTGTTCATAAATAATGTTTGTTATGAGCTGGTCCAGCTGGCTCCATTCACTGCCATGTATTCATTGCACTTCCGGTGTGAGTTTGGCTCCCATGAAAGTGTCCATGAAAGTATCATGGCACAGCCCAGTCACGTGACCACTTCTCTTCCTTCTCAGAGCTTCCTTGGAATGGGAACCCTATGCATAGAGACACACAGGGACTAAATTTCACGCACCCAAATGAGACAGCGGCCCCACTTCTGGCCCATAGAAGTCCATTGAAATTCAACTGTAGTTAGCCTACTTTTAAAAGAATACGACATGAACTGAAGACTATATTGAATAAAAATATGTTTCCAAATGTATGACTTTGTCAACATATATTGTTTTCTCAATAGAGGATCTATTTCACATTTAATTTACCACTTGAATGAGTTACCCATAATGTTAACAGAGCAGAGGTAGACGGCAGACAGAGAACCTGTCGCTTTTAAGGGACGTCACTGCCTTTACGAGACTACGAGCGCCGACTTTGAAGAGTGGAATTCTCAATAATACATCCCGATCCTGACTGACTTTGTTCATTCATGTCTATATTATGAACATATATGTCATGGGCTTATACTGTATACTTGTACTGGCAGAAGATCCACCAAGGACAGCGATCCTGGAGTCCGATTTATGGAGGTTTGAAGGTCCCCGATGGAGTCGGTGCGATGTAGGCAACCACACTTTGCAATTTCCCAGAATTGCATCTTTCTAGTTCATGTGTCTTGGTGAGACACAGCCATCTCTGTGGCACCTCATGGCTGGTCCTCTCCTCAACTAAGTCGTCATAGGGAATATGCCAAGTGTTGTCCCAAATCTGGATCTCTCTCACACTCACACTCACACTCACACACACACACACACACACACACACACACACACACACACACACACACACACACACACACACACACACACACACACACACACACACACACACACACACACACACACACACACACACACACACACACACACACACACACACACACACACACACACACACACACACACACACACACACACACACACACACACACGTTGTGAGCTTGTAGATGTACTGTAGAAGATCAACTATTTGCAGTACAAGACACTGCTATGCAACTCAGTATATCAGGCATAATGTCGAAAAGCTGAAATCTAATTATCCTAAACTTTTCCAAATTATAAGCCTTTCTAAACCACAAAACAACCATTTCAAGAATTATACAGAGGGAATAAGCAGAAATTATGGACAAAAGTGTTATAATATAGTTTATATCTCTTTACTCCTATAATCCACCTGAGATATCAAAGAAGCGTATCTTGGTGTGCGCACATCATTTCACCCCAGAGCATTTTTCCAACCTTGGTCAATTTCAGAGTGGGTTTGCAACCAAACCTTTTTTGCAACCAGGAGAATATCAAGTGTTGGTGTCCCAATCTCAACTGTAAGTATTTATACCGCAATGCTTTGTGTTAAGTTGTTGTGCAGTACTATATTTGAACATCGATGTTGGTTGTCTGATACCGTGGACTCACAGTAAAAATGAATAGCCAGCACTCCGAAGTCCTTCTGGTACTTTTAATTCATAATCAAGCATGACCCGTCCGTGTCGACTTGCTGTGTTTGTCCGTGTTTGACTATTATTAAGTAGCATGTGACGTGCCAAACTAGGGGGTTTTCATGATTCTGAATTTGAATTCTGAATAGTTTTGCACAAATAACACTCCTTGGGCTAAATTCTGCCATAGCCACTTGCCCAAATGTGCCCAAATGTGATTACCTCATCACATTGGTGATGACGGCTAAGGCTGTTTTTAGCCCAAGGAATGGATTCAGAATCATGAAAATCCCCTAGTTTGACACGTCACATGCTACTTAAAGCATAATTAAATGTAGGTTTGTTTGCCTTATATAGGTTGTCAATGGTATATGGTCGCATATAACTGGCAATAACTGGCATTGGTAAATGGTGCATTTATATAGCACCTTTATCCAAGGCACTTTACATGATAGATTGTGCATTACATTTTCCTATTCACACACACATTCATACACCGATGGCCGTGGAAACCATGCAAGGCATCAACCAGCACATCAGGAGCAATTAGGGGTTCAGTGTCTTGCTCAAGGACACTGGGGGAGCCTGGGTTCGAACTGGCAACCTTGCGGTTACGATCCGGCCACTCTACCCCTGAAATGTATGGTGTTAGTCATATTTTAGTCATCTGAAAGGTTGTAGTTTTTTCGACTAAATATCACAAGACTTTAGTCGACTAAATATCATAAGACTTTAGTCGACTAAGTGTAAAGTTGACTTCAAATTGTCAGAGATCTCCATCCCTAACACTTTAGTCTAGTTTTTATTTGTTGACGAAACAATATATAATATATAACCTTATATGTGAATAGGCTTAGTCATTATATATAGCTTCGTTTTTATTACATTTTCGTCAATGAAAAAAGGTAATCGACGGATATTTTTATCATAGTTTTTAGTTGACAAAATTAACATTGATTTGAATGACAGTCAACTAGCTCCATTTCCCCCTCTTCAGTCTCCTCTCCTCTCACCTGGAAGTGGACTCTTCTGTTAGGTGTGACAGTGGTTCCCAGAATGCAATGCTGCGTACAGGAGGAAGGGGTCGTCCTCTGAATTGAAAACAACACAAAGATGGAGAGATGAGATGGGCAGGCCGAAGCGGAGACGAGTTGATGAAACGATGTAGATTGAGGTTAAGGTTAAGTACAAGCAAGACTTCCAGAAAGAGAGTGGTAGGTAAACATGAAGATAGATCTACAGACTGGGGTTTTATACACGCCGCTTTGGAAAATGACACATTTTCTCACGTCACAATCACCTCATATGACGATTAAAGCAATCGGATTTAGGTTCAACATCAGCTAAGTTTCCCTTTAAAGGGATAGTTCAGATTTTTTTAACTTAAGTTGTATGAAATAATTGCCATTAATATAGTGGTTGCAACTGTATTAATTGATTGCCCGAGTCCCATGTCCGGGTAGAGTTTTATAGATGTATCCCCGTACTTGATTTGGCCCTTCGAGCAGCCCTCATCACCTTCACCTTGTCTCTATTGTCCAGGAATTTCATGATGAGAGTCCTCGGAGGAGCGTCGTCTTCTCTTCTCGGCCCAATCCTGTGGGCCACTTCAATGGTTAGCTTCGACGTTAAGTCCAATGTTTTTACCAGCCACTGCTCGAGAAAGTCACAAGCATCAGAACCCTCTGTCTTCTCTGGCAAATTTACCAATCTCACATTGGATCTTCTGGACCTTGTTTCTCCGCTCAGAACCTTTAGCTCCATTTGCTTGTATTTCTTTTCCAGGTCCTGGACCTTAGTCTGTAAGCTAGCAACAATGTCCTCAGTGCCAGAGATGCGAGTCTCCGCACCTTTGACTCGTTCTTTGCAATCTCCGACCTCTTTCTTCATACCTTCAATCGCCGACATGACTGAATCTAACTTTTGTGAGAATTCGGATTTCATCTCCTTGATAGCCTCGAGAATAGAGCAACTTGCACTCTCTGAGTGACGGCCCGTGTCTTCCACCTCAGCTCCCGAGCTCTCAGCCCCAGCCATGTTGCTAGCATTAGCTTTGATTGATTGATTGATTGAAGAATTTATTAACAGTTTGCAGAATTACAGTACATTTCAAGCACAAACTCAATACAAAGGCTGTTAACTGTGAGTGGACGACCCAATTAAGCATTACACTTGTTTCCAATAGGGTCCACCATGTTCAAATCATCAAGCTTCCCCGCTTTCCTTGGACCCAGCGGAACCAAAGCTCAACTTGGCTTGGTTTTTGCCACCTCGTTTGGGCATTCTTTTGTTATTCATCAGGTTGCTTAAATAAAACTGCTCACTTTTCCATTAGTCTGTTTTTTTTTGTTAAATAATTTGTAACAAGCTGCGGAGTTGAGAGACACACGTCCGTCTAGCTTGCCGCCATCTTGAAAAGTCGCTAAAATACTTTTAGTCTTACTAGAATTACTAAAATTACTAGGTTAGATTTCTGGTTTAGGTTTAGGTGTATTCTAAGTGGGGAACAAAGAACCTTTTTTGCATGGTGGGGAACATAGAACCTGGGGAACGCAACAGTCTGGGACACATGGTCCTCCAGCCAGATGTGCCTGCATGGTGGGGGTGGGGAAATGTTTTTTCTTTTCTTTTTCTATCAGTGGTCAGAACTGAAGTAACTATGCATTTACTGAGTTAAAATTTGATTTCATTTTAACTTTTACTACATCTCTTTACTACATCTCTCAGGCAAACATTTTAAGTGCCCCTCTCTCTCTCTCTCTCGCCTATAGTGCTGGTTTGCAATAGTAACTATGTTTTAGTTTATTTTATGCCAGTGTTAATTTTTAGTTGGCTAAGACTAGATAGTTTAAGTAGCCTAGGCAGGCCTAAAGTTCAATGGATTGTTCAAAGACTGAGCTTAAATCAGAATTTGCTACTAAAAGTAACACTACAACTAAGTTGCTAAAATACTTTTAATCTTACTAGAATTTCTCAAATTACTAGGTTGGGTTCCCCTCAGCCAGCTAGTTCTGTAACACAAGCACAACCACCAGACAGAAAACTGCTTCCCGGCATGCACGTATTGCAGGCACGCGTGTGCATGTGTGTGCGCACGCACATGCACGCACATAGCCATGCAGGGCGTGTGTATGGGCATGCACGTATTGCAGGCACGCGTGTGCATGTGTGTGCGCACGCACATGCACGCACATAGCCATGCATATGAATGAGACACGTGCACAAATTCAGGGAGAGAAAGAAAATGCTGAATATGAATTAAAAATAATTTAATAAATTAATCATGAATTATAGTTCTGACTTATTTGGACACTCACAGGTACAGTATAAGTATGACGTATCAGGGACTCCATATTTGGGCATGACTGACCTGCTGGGAGGCCTAAACATAGACGTTGAAATGACGTTGTTTCGACGTCTAATGTAAGGCCTAGACCGCTAAAAAACTCAGTGGGAAACATATTTCAGCAGCATGATTCCTTCCTGATAAGGCCTGGGAACGGGCCTGGATAAAGGCATATTTGACCCATGGCTAACAGACAGGGTTTCAGTCAGGGGTCTATTTGACTGCATCTCCTGTCATCATTTATCTTTGGATTATTACAAAACGTCTGTTGTGGAAGATGGTAGTCATTACTACCAGCTCACTAACTTTGATTTAGTGTTTGTTTGTTTTGTTTGTTTGTTTTTTTTTCATGTTTTATTCTTTCCGTTGCTGTTGCTAGTCATGGCTGCCAGTTCCCACCTGATGTTGTGTGGGAGTCCAGACTGCTCCAGACCGTACTGAATAACTGCTAGCTTACATAATGTCTTGAGGCTAGGACTGAAGTCTAAGACAGACAGGTCATCAGAAGTGGGGTATCCTCCAAAGAGGATGGCACGATCTCCCACCATGCAACAGCACATATTAAACGTCGGAGACGGGCCTTTCCCCTTGGGCTCAACCTTCTTCCAGGAGAAGGTCTCTGGACTGAATTTCCACACATCATTGAGGTCTCCTTCCTCACAGTAACCACCAAATATGTACAGCTCTCCATTGTAGGTAAAGGCTGAATGATTACAACGTCCTTCTCGAAGAGGCTGTGCAGAAGGTGTTGTCACCCAGTAGTTGGTCTCTGTGTCAAACACTCTGATGGTGTTGTAGTACTGAAACCAGCAGCCTCCAAATACAAACATCTTTGTCCCAATGATGCTTGCAGAGTGACCTGATGACTCAGGAGGTGGAGTTCCTCTGGTGTTAATTACAGACCAGACCATCGTGCTGGTGTCCAACTTGTAGATGTCATTAGTCTCTCCAGTCAGCTTGGTTTTTCCTCCATGGATAAACATGACCTTCCCCAACACACAGGCTGAGTGGTTCCACCTCTCCTCTGGAACTGACCCAGAAACCTGTGGTTTGAACCATGTGTGGGTGTCAACATCAAATGCATAAAGCACGTTGGTGTGCTCGTCTGAGAAGTACAGAAACTGACACCCTCCCCAGAGGTAGACAATATCTTCAATCAGCACAGCTGTGTGGCCCCAGCGCGAGGGAACCTCAAAGTGAGGTACTCCTCTTCCAGAGGTCACTGGGGCCAACTGCCTCCAGAGTAAAGTCAGTGTGTTGAAGGCCTGCACACCAACCTCATCCTTGTGGTTCTCGTCATTGATCATTCCAAAGTAGTACAGCTGGTGTCTCAATGCTACAGCAACACCATCTTCCTTTGGTGATCCTTTATGATGCAACGTCCAGGAAAGCATGTTTTAACAGTTAATGGTGAATTTAAGTAAACCTGTTGGTTTCCTGCTCTGTAGAAGAACGAAGAGCTCAAGAGCCAAAGAAAAGGAGAGCCCGGTCACCCTTATAGAGTAAGTACGCTTCTAGATTCTAGAGTCTTGGTGGAAAAAGTCTTGAAGATAACAGTCTGGTAGAGATCTGTGGTGAAGAGTTGAGTCTTGGTGGAAAGAGTCTTGAAGATAACAGTCTGGTAGAGATCTGTGGTGAAGAGTTGAGTCTTGGTGGAAAGAGTCTTGAAGATAACAGTCTGGTAGAGATCTGTGGTGAAGAGTTGAGTCTTGGTGGAAAGAGTCTTGAAGATAACAGCCTGGTAGAGATCTCAGGTGAAGAGTTGAGTCTTGGAGAAGTTGATTCAATCTGAACTCTCTGAGGCTCCAGTGCTTTTTATCATACTGGCTGTGATTGGTCGTATCATACCAGTGAGGTCACAGTACATAAGTATGTATGTCAGGAACCCCATATTTGGGCATTGCGGTGCTGCTGGGAAGCCATAATGAGCAGTTGAGATGAAAAACCATCTAAGTCCATAGTAATAAAAACCATCTAAGTCTAAGTCCATAGTAATAAAAAAATCACACCTGTGTGAACTGAGTTGTGTAAGGTATTATATAGCCTGATCAGCTGTGGTCTGACGTAATGTCTGACGTAATGAAATCAGCATCAACCAATCAGCATCAACCATGCTCATTTTTTGAGCACAGACAGACAGACACGTAAACTAACAAAGCCAGTTGTAGGAGTGGTTTACACCACTCAAAAACATCTAAGTCTAAGTCCATAGTAATAAAAACCATCTAAGTCTAAGTCCATAGTAATAAAAAACATCTAAGTCTAAGTCCATAGTAATTAAAACCATCCAAGTCCATAGCAATTATCCATATTCTATAATAATAATAAATATAGCTGCAAGCAGCTATAGGATCCCCGGGGTCAAGCCCAAAAACAAAGAAAAAAGCTATACACAATAAACACAATGAGCGATAAACATTGATGACTGAAATAATTTGACAAGTAATAAATACAAATCACACGCTCTCATCACGTTCTGTGCTCAGGCTATGAAAAAAATCATAAATGGGCTTTAATTCCCATGTGGGTTTTTATTAGATTCTACCCAGATCCAACCTGCTCAGACCCTATTGGTCAGCTCCAACCTGCTCAGACCCTATTGGTCAGCTCCAACCTGCTCAGACCCTATTGGTCATTCCTGTGTGGTTGTTGTGGTTGTTTTGGTGAGGCTGATTGGCTAAAGGGGCTGTCTGTCAACGATGTAGTCCCATAACCAGTCTCTGATTGGTTGAAGGGGCTGTCTGTCAACATTGTAGTCCCATAACCAGAGTCTCTGATTGGTTGAAGGGGCTGTCTGTCAACGCTGTAGTCCCATAACCAGAGTCTCGGATTGGCTGAAGGGGCTGTCTGTCAATGCTGTAGTCCCATAACCAGAGTCTCTGATTGGTTGAAGGGGCTGTCTGTCAACACTGTAGTCCCATAACCAGAGTCTCTGATTGGTTGAAGGGGCTGTCTGTCAATGCTGTAGTCCCATAACCAGAGTCTCTGATTGGCTGAAGGGGCTGTCTGTCAATGCTGTAGTCCCATAACCAGAGTCTCTGATTGGCTGAAGGGGCTGTCTGTCAATGCTGTAGTCCCATAACCAGTGTGGAAATATCCATGATATTGATATTGTTCAATAATGAAGGTACTATACCAGAGTTGACTCGACAAGAGGTCACCATTACTGCTGGCAAAGCAAGTTAACAGGAAGGTGTGAAATGTGACACCTCCGCCTCCCAAGGGAAGAGAGAGGATGTCAGTGCCAGAACCACTAGTAAGTTCCACCAGCAAACTGCTTCTCAACAGCCAGACCTCATGGCTATCACATGTCAGTGGGGAAATACTTCCTGGTCTTTCAACCAATAGAAAGGCTGTTACAATGTGCTCAGCAGCCAATGATGCCAAGCTGGTACGGAACCGCCTACAGGGCGGTCTCCACCGAACAGAGTTTTTATAAACCCTGCGAGGACTCTAGTAGCTCAGATTCTAGTAACATCAACAGGAGTCCACACCTCGTGCCAACCGTACGATGAACAACACAGCTCACATAGACCAATGGTAATTATTGATACATAATGCAAACTATTAATAATCAATGAATAATGTGTTATCCATGTGTTGTAACCTGCCTGTAATTGACGAATGCTATGTGTATCTCCGTCTCATTTATGCAGGTTATTTACCTAACTAAACCTAACTAAACGTCTAACCTAAACTGGGTTAAAACTAACCCTTAAACCAATCCTAGATAATTAGTTCATGTGTTTAAATGTATGTTTGTTAAACGACAATAAAAGTATAAAAGACACTTGAGTTATATTATTTAGACAGTTTGAGTAAAGACATTACTCTTTGTGCAGTTGTGACCCTTTCAGTAGGGATAGCTATGAACCACGATGCTATCAACTTAGCAAGTTAAATCGTAGATAGCTATAATCTGAACAACCAGAGTCTCTGATTGGTTGAAGGGGCTGTCTGTCAACGCTGTAGTCCCATAACCAGAGTCCATTGGCATGAATGGAAATGCAATTTCTGTGATGTGGCAAAAAAGACCCCTCTACATACAGCTATAGAGACCATAGACATGTATAAAGGCTATATGGCTCAAGGTGGAGTCTCTGACGTAGTTCACTTGGCGGCCATCTTGCTTCGGGACGACAGTACAGTATGTTCAATGGCAGCTCAAACAAAAACAGTCATAACTCGCTCAAATCTTGACGGATTTAAAAACGGGTTGGTTTATTACAAACGTTGTCAACGTGGATATGATTAATTAAATAATGCATGCAGGGCAGGATTATTAATTTTACAACCCCCTAAAAGAAAGTGACCCAGATGCACTCCATAACAAGGCACACAGCAAAACTCTAGAGAGATGCCCCCTCAGCCAGCTGGCCTTGGAACTCTGCAAGAGCCACCAGATAGAAAATCCACTGTACTAAAACAAATAAGACGGGAAAGCTATTGACACATTGGAAAAAAGCAACACTAAAGCATAGTAAACTAGAATGCTATCTGGCCCTAAACAGAGAATACACTGAGCACTGCTCAGAACAAGAAAAAATGTTAACTAGATGCTGACAGTGAGCACAGCCTTGCTGCCCCCCCCCCACCAATAATACTAGGCCAAATTAACTCTTTGTTTGGTGGGGTTTGGGGGATTACAAACTGCCTTGCAAGACAGACATGTAATTAATGTAATTAATTTAGCACCTTAAGAATTAACTCACAAAAACCTGAGTAGACCCCAGAAATGTTTTAAAGAGAAAACAAATACCCCTGGAAAAAGCACTAAAAGTACTACTTTGGTAAATACAAGTAAAAGTTTGTAATGCAACATTTACTTGAGTAAAAGTACAAAAGTAACAAGTAGAAATGACACTTTATGCATAATGTATCATTTCAAATTTTCAAATATATATAAATATTTTGGAAAATAGCAGATGTACAAGCTCACAAGCTTGTGTAGCTATATGGCTAAAATGAATGTGGGTGTTTGTGATGTGATCAAAAATCTACAAAGTAACTAGTATAAACAAAACAAGTTTTAAAATAATTGTAGTGTAGTAAAAGTAATTTACTCCATGCCTATGAGATGTAGTGGAGTAGTACATACATGTGTTTGCATGTATTACATGTAAACACATGTAGTGGAATGAACAGTGCAAATTACAATTTGCTATATGCCAGCTATAAGAATAGAGTAGTATAGAGTAAAGAGCTCTGGTCTGACACCTACTGTCCACCTACTATATTACACAGTGCGTGAAAAAAAGAAGGGTTAACCACACCCCTTAAGGCAAAACCACACCCCTCAGGGGAGTGGCCCCCAAAGGTACCTACGAGCTAGTGACATCCATAGGTACCTCTCTGGAAGGAAGGAAGGGAACCAGACTGTACATGCTCAAAATAGGCAGTAATGGGACGTGTTGTGAGCTTTCAAAGTATAAAATGGGATTAAAGTAGTACAAATTTCCCATATTTTGCTGTGGACTGCCTGGAACTTCCTCAAGGACCCCTTGAGGTCCCCAGGACCACACTTTGAGCATCTTGCAGCAGCAACAAAATTGCCATTGTGTGAGTTGGTGCAGGCTGCAGAAAGAGGCCTACTTTGATCCTATAAATAGTAAATACCGGTAGAATGATCAATCACTAACGGTCATAATTTACAGAATTTATGTGTGTGTGTGTGTGTGTGTGTGTTCGTTTTGAAATGATAAAAATGTATTATAGCAAAATGTGGGAGGTGGGTCAGTTCAGAATAAGAATAACAAAGAATCAGTAAATAAGTTTAATTGTAATTTATTAAAAGCAAGCAAAATAAAGTTTAATAACAAAATGTTCACTTAATCAAATCAAAATCAAATAAAACTGCCTCAAAAGGGATGGGTGTAAATTCCAAGTGTCCTGGCACTGTCCAAAACTAAACTCATGTGTCCAAAAATAAATCAAAATCCAAACCAGTCTGTAGTATGCACGGAGTGTGGCCAGTCTCCTCTGGCCATCCTTAAACTCCTTCGCAAAGTCTGGTCCTTTAGAAATCCAATATCCAGGGAAAAATACTCCAAAAAGGAAAGAAAGGTCTCTATATCCAATGGTAGATATCCAAACGATCCAAATACAATAATATACCAAGACTTGGGAAAACTCTTGCTTCTCAGTAGACTGTCTCACTCTCTGTTCACCTCCACTCTGGACTGACAGAGTCAAACTCTCCAGGTGGCCCAAACATTGTGACGGCCCATCACTCAATCAGCCAGGTGAGCTGTGGGCGGGGTCTCTCAATCACTGCTTGTTGCCATAGCAACACATGCATCTCACTGGCCTCTTGTAGCCTATAGTCCAGCGGATAAATCTCAGAGTAGTGGATTGGTAGAAAATAATAAAGTACATCAAAATGGAGCATAGCAAACAAAAAATACATAGTGACTCTGGGCACAGAGGTTACAATATATATATATATATATATATATTAAACATTTTAAAATGTATATAATTCTAATTCATATATATTTTTTATTATTTTTGACAGGTCTGCGACACTATCCTGACCCACGCCACACAAAGGTTCTCCTTCACTGACCACCTTGTAAGTGCCACACTGCTCCAAGGACACATGTTTAAAGACCACCGCCGTAGATTCCCTGTTGAGGCTCTGAACATCGCCGCAAGAGCATAGCCTACCCCATGCTGAACACGGCCCAACTCAAGACTGAACTGTCCCTGATATACCAGGGGTTCTCAACCCGTGGGTCGGGACCCCTCGGGGGGTCGCCAAATTATTTTGGGGGGTCCCCAAATTATTTTCAAAAAAAAGAGAGATTTTTTTTAAATTTTATTTTCACGATCTTTCAAATACCTACAAGCTCGTAGCGCGCCACTCGGTGGCGCGCTATGAGCTTGTAGATCTGCTATTTTTCAATAGCTAAATTATAACATAATGCTTAAAACACCAAAAGGGGTTCCCGCCCAAAATGCGTTAAGGTTATTGTAGCAGTCAATTTATATTGGGGGTCGGGAGGGGGCGGGGCGGGGGTCCCGAGATATTGCCAAAGCATTTCCGGGGGTCCCCGGCCAAAAACGTTGAGAACCCCTGTGATATACGATAGTCCCGAATTCAAAGGCTGCTATGGCGCTCTATCAGCTTCTCCTGGTGTATGACCTGCAGGAGACTGTGGCTCTGTTGAACATCCTCATAGCCACTTCCATGACAACAGCTGAAGCTGAGAGACGTTTCCCCACCTTAAAGAGAATCAAGGCATTTCTGAGAAACACAATGGGACAGGAACATTTGAATGCACTGGCCATGCTTTCCATGGAGAGGGAACTCATTCAGAACTTTCCGGATTTCAATGAAAGTGTCATTGATAAGTTTGCTGCTTTGAAGGACAGACAAGCAAAATTCCAGTATAGGTGAGACATGTAAATTGGAGGTGGAGCGCTAGCGCTATCAGTCATTGTTATAGAGCGGCGCCAAAACTATTATTTGTTGACGAAATTGACAGCATACTTAGTCTTAGTTTACATCATGGCTTAGTTTTTATTTCATTTTTATTTCATTTTAGTGATGAAAAAGGTAGTCAACGAACATTTTTCGTCATGGTTTTAGTTGACGAAATTAACACACAAATGAACACATGCACTCTGTTGTGCTTTGTATGCGTTTTTAGTCCTTCAGAGCAGTCAGCAGTGGTTCTCAAACTGACAAAAATTACAAAAAAACGGCCACCATCGGCCAACATCACTTACTTACTTACTTACGCCTTCTGCCCCTTCTGGGGCATAGGCCGTCAACAAGCGATCTCCAGGCATCTCTGTCCATCTCCACCGGGCGCGTCAGCGTCGCGTCTCCGTCACCGTCAGGGAATGTTCCCTTTTTAATCAATGAAGGGTGGCTCCACTGCCCGCGTTGCGTTGCGTAGCGTGACTGCATTAAAATTGCCCGGTTCGTTTTTTGACGCACGCGACGGAGACTCAACGCGTCCGGTGGAGCCCCGGCGTTACCTAAGAAAGAGGCAAGCATTGTGAAAATGGCAAATCTACATGCTCACAAGTAACGCCAGGGCTCCACCGGACGCGTTGCGTCGCGTCAAAAAACGCACCGGTTCAATTTTAATGCACGCGTCGCGTCTCCGTCAACGCGGGCAGTGGAGCCACCCTTCATTGATTAAAAAGGGAACATTCCCTGACGGTGACGGAGACGCGACGCGCCCGGTGGAGCCCGGCCGTTAGTAGGTAAAGAATGGTGGTATTGTATCATGAACATTAGTTAAGACCAATTATAGTAAGAGAAGTTGAAAAGTGGTGAAGTTGTCCTTTAAGGACCCCCAGGGTGATTGTTCCCTTTGCATTTAGCGTGATGTGTGGAAAGCCTGCATAGTGGTGAATGCGAGGTGATGCACTATGACAGGGGTGGGCAACTGGCGGCCCGGGGGCCACATGCGGCCCCCACCTTCACTTAATGCGGCCCTCAGGTTAATGTCAGAATTCTGATATAATATTGGTTTCAGCTGATTACAATTCCACAACATGCAAACATGACCCGCTTTAATTACTTCAGTCAAAACTAGTAGCTCAATGCTTCAACACAAGTATAATTAAAGGCATTTGAAATGAAAAATATTAATTTTCAGGATTCTGATTAAAAAAATAGCAAAAAGATTTCAATTCGAATATAGCAAAAATAGCCGATCTACAAGCTCAAAACGCGTCGCAGCGCGACGCGTTTTGAGCTTGTAGATCGGCTATTTTTGCGACGACCGTAATATATGGCCCTAGGGAGTGAGTGTTGAAATATAGTGGCCCTCTCCATTGTCAAAGTTGCCCACCGCTGCACTATGAGCTTGTACCTCTGCTATTTAGAAGAAAAAAGAATTGGTGCAAATCATTGAATGTATACATTTTTAAAGCGAACATTTTTAACTCAAGTCTTTGCTTCTGGGTGGTCCCTGGAACAAATTATTTTCAAAGGGGGGTCCATGGCCAAATACATATTTTGGGGGTATGAAAGTGAAGTGAAGTGAAAAAGTTTGAGGACCACTGGATTAAACTATTGGTGGATGGTTCAAATAATGGTAGGCCTACAGTATTTGGCAGCGAGTTGAAATGTACTTTTGTGTGGGATAATAAATGCGACAAAGACAGGTTGAATGAACTTCATTTCAAAACGTTTATTTTCTCCAAAAAAAAAGAAAAAACATTTTCTTTCCTTTTTTTCCAAAATCACACCACTTTACAACAAAACGTTTTATTACTCATTAATGAAATGGCTAATTACCAAAAAGGGTCAACTATTTTTGTTCCTTTTTTCTCTTTTCCTCCTTCAGAAAATCTGTTTCCCGCAGGATGATGAGTCCTGTAAGAAAAATCAAAGGTTTAGCCTTTCTGTTCTGTGTACTGTACCAGTGTTCATTTCGTTGACTAAAACTGATGGAAAATGTTCGATTCAATGTCTGTTAAAATAACAAATAACCGAAAGTATGCATGCAAATACAAGCTTGTAGATTGCATATTTGCAGTGATTGACAAGCTTCTATAGAAGTTATGCAGACTATTATGGAATCCATTCCAAATGACTGAAATCAGTCGTGGCGACTGAGAACTCCTCTAATCCATAACACAAAGTTAGAGAATGTGTGTTTGGTGGATACCGGTAGTTATTTCCCTGTAGTAAAAATGCTTCTAGGCAATAACTTTCATACGGTTGGAAGGGGTTGTTAGGGGTCATGTTAACATCATTGTTAGGGGTCGTACCCATGAAAAATGTGCCAAACATTCACTAACCCAAACAGCTTATTCTGCTGTTGGTTGCTATTGACTCGTTTGGTGGACTTCTTGGCACTCAATTTAGTGCCAAGAAGCAAGCAGACAAATGTTATGAATAAGCTACCAAATACAAAATTCAGAACCTTTTCGTTTTAGCCCTTGTAAAACGGCCTTATATCTCTTTGAAACGGTGCATGCTTTTCCCTAAAAAGCCAAGATACTTTATATTTGAAATTCTTTATTGGGAAATTGGAATAACCCCTTGAGATGAATCGTCTCATTTTTGAGTGGTGTCAGCAATGTATGTGACCTGTGACATGTTTGTGTGTGACTATGTTTGTGTGTGACTCATGAATACCAGTAGGGGCGCTGTTGTGCCAGAAACAGAGACAGAGAGATGCACTGTTTCCAGCTAATGAGAGAGAGAGGGGGGGGGGGGGGGGGAATTGCACCACTCAGTTCACACGGGTGTGATTTTTGAAGACAATGGACGTCAGAATTGTAAATGCTTCTTAGTTTTGCCTGTAAATCAGTTCTATGATAATAATAATGATAATAATAATGTTGGTTATGATGTTAGCACTAACCTGAAGGGGTTCAGTTCTTTAATATTATTATTATTATTATTATTATTAAATAATAATAATAATAATGTTGATTTAGATAGCTAACCTGAAGGGGTTCAGTTCTTTAATAATAATGTTGATTTAGATAGAGCTAACCTGAAGGGGTTCAGTTCTTTAATAATAATAATAATAATAATAATAATAATGTTGATTTAGATGTTAGAGCTAACCTGAAGGGGTTCAGTTCTTTAATAATAATAATAATAAATATAGCTGCAAGCAGCGATAAAGCGGGACCAAGATAGAAGAAGAACAATGCGCAATAAGAACAATATGCACAAATACGAATCACAGGCTGAATTGTCGCTACCTGGATTTGAACCAGTGACCCTGTGGTCCAAAGGTGAGAGCTCTACCGACTGAGCTATGCAGACACAGTCAGTTGACTCATTCTTAACAGTAACATCATCCAGTATTCATGTAGGTATTAGGTTTCACAAAACAGCAATTTTCATTAGCTCATAAAAACTTCATTTTTTCACTTAAAGAAAATGTACTACTGTACTGGTCAAAGATCCTGGGAGGAGATACGTTTTAACTGTTTTTCATATAATTCAAAATGGCAGGTGATTTAAAGGTCAGAGGTCAAAAGTCCGCATATGCAAGTTGTTCGGCATGAGGAGACACATATGGGTATAAAAGTGTCATTGACAACGGTCAAACGGTTCATGAGATATGCACGTTCAAAGTTTGCAAGTTTTGCATCAATTGAGTGCTATAGCGCCACCATTAGGCCAATCTTGATGGGTTTCGCATAGTCACCGTTTGGCATGGCCCTCTATCAGATTACCGGGTTTCGCGAAAACCGACTGCACGGTTCAGCCAGAACAGCTATTTTTGGCAGAAGAAGAAGGAGAAGAAGAAAAATAAACACAAAAACAATAAGTGACCAAAGTCACTTCGTGACTTCTTGGTCCCTTAATAATGTTGATTTAGATGTTAGAGCTAACCTGAAGGGGTTCAGTTCTTTACTTCTTTAGACTTCTTTAGATCCACTGTATAGCCAGTTGTTCTTCAAACACAGCACCTATTTCTTTCAGCTGGAAAAAAAACAACACATCAGTCACAACCAATAACAAAGACATTTATCGTCCAGTACAGTTAACACAAAGGGTCATGTATGGAGAAAAAAACACAGTAAAAAACACGGTGGAGCAGAAATTCTGCTTCTACGGCCCGACGGCTTGGAATAAACTCCCATTACACCTAAAGACAATCAGCCTCTATGTAGACAGCTTTAAAGCTCAAGACCTATTTATTCACACTTGCTTTTAGTTGATTTTGAATTCTGTGTTGTTATTCATGTCCTCACTGTTTTGACTTATTCACTGCCTTTTCTGCAGTTTCTGCTGTTTTTTTAGTCTCACCATGAGGCCCATTTGGGCAAAACACATTTCTGTTGATTACTCGTACACATTTCATCCATACATCACGCAATTCGGTATACACTATCTCCTTAGTCATGTGATCAACATGGATTCTGCACCATTTCCCATATTCCATACTCATTGGCTAAGATTGGCTTCCAAAGCTCGCATGATTGGTCCGTTTCAAACAAAATGCCACAAATCACACACTGTGTGCAATTTCCATGAAATTATAGACGCACATTTCCACTAGGCCGAGGATGCCATGCCACTTACTTTTTTCCAAAACAGCCTCATGGTGGCTATAAAATAGCTCAAGGCTGTATTGCTGATTACTTAGCTTAGGACCCCCGCAGTGGTGTCCGGTTAGAACTTAAACCAGGATGCTTTGACTTCTGCCTTCTCCCTGAAGCCGACCCTCTATATATTCTCCGACCAGGCTTGTCACGATGACTAAGCCAGTTAGATCTATCCATATATGGTTCTATCCATATCTATCGATATCAGCACTAGGTCGGCTCGGGCCCAAATATAGGGATTGTCATACTAAACATGTCATATATCATATAGCCCAACGTCCTAGTCAGAGTCTTCGTTACAGCCACCCCAGATTTCACGTTGAAATCTATACCGCATCCAGAAGACTCAGACAATTGTCCTTTCTTTCGGCTAGGTTCCAACAGGCCAGGCCTGGTAGTTATCCAGCAAGGGAGGCTCTCGAAGATGTTAATCTCTCTCCATTAGTCTGCTGACGATCTGTGTATGCTCACAATCCAAGCTATTTGGCGATCAATGCTCCCTCAATATTATTGACTTGGTTTGGCTGTACGGCAGGAGATACCTCGGAAGATACAGCCACCCCGTGCAAAACTTGAAGATCTCTCATGATTCTGATACGCAACTCTTCAGGTTGACCCCTCAATCCGACCTGCTTGGCAACTGTGTGTAACAAAATGGTTCGCCCCGAACCATCATCCAGAACTGCATATACTTCCATTACTTTGCCACAATTGCAAATTAGAACTTTGCACACCTTTAACATGACATTTCTCCCTTTAGGCGGTGGATAGCCCACATGCAAGGACTCTCCTGCTATAGTCAAGATTGCTGGCTGCGGTAATTCCTCTTGTAAATCCTGTCCTGTCTCGATCTTAGGTGTCCTAGGGTTCCGCAAAGGTTCATCTGCTCTCCGGTTCAACCGGGTCCGGCTCCTATTAATACTGTGAAGAGCCAGAGGGTGCCTTCCACCACATTTCACTCCTAGTCTGTAGTTTACAGTTTCTTGCCTGCATGACGATGTCCATTGCTGATAACACAGCTTCATCTGTCATATCAAATCTCGTTTCGCCATTAAACTCAGTCGTTTGAACCTGCCGCATACCCCAAGATGGTGTGTGCCGCTATTACAGTACTGACATACGGCTTCTTGCCGTCTTGCTGGTTACTTGGTGTACGATCGGCAGAATTGGGTGCTACTACCGTACCATGCATGATGACTGTTCGTCTCCGGTTATGCTCATGGTCATTTCTGCAAGAGTGACCGTCCAGCCTCCTTGCTGGACTACTTCGGTCCCTATGAACCTGGACTTCTGGTCTGTCAGCTTGCACTTTCATCTCGATATCCTATCGGTGAACGAAGCCTCTGCCGTCCTCCGACTGCTCCAACATCTATGGGAGGGTTGATATAGCTCCGATGCCCTTGCATCATCATGCTGTCCAGACAATGCTCTCATGATATCCACCAGAAGCTCTAGGTGAAAGCCTTCGTTACACGATGACACATGAAGCTCTAGGTGAAAGCCTTCGTTAAGCTCTAGGTGAAAGCCTTCGTTACATTCATTGCCACCCCCAGATTTCCCATGGAAATCTGTACCATATCAAGAAGGCTTGAACAGTAGACCCCTCAGGCCACCCCAATACAAGAATACTGAGGCTTGAACAGCAAACGTCAGCCATTCAAGCCACCCCATTGAGGGCGTCCAAGCTTCCCGCTTTCTTCCTTTGATGTTACGGTGGGTCATAAAAACCTCAAGATCAAATCACATGCCACCCATTACGGGCGTTCCCTGTCAATGGGTCAGAGTCAGCCAACACATGCAGTTCCAGTTTGAAGTAACGCCCTCTTGATCGTATCAAGGGTGGTCCACAACTTCGGACCCAGGCTTCTACAACACCACGCCACCACTTCGACCATGGCGTCTACAACACGACGCCATCACTTCAACCCTGGCGTTTACAACACGACGCCATCACGTCAACCCTGGCGTCTACAACACGACGCCATCACTTCAACCCTGGCGTCTACAACACCACGCCATCACTTCATCCCTGGCTACTTTCAGGGAGGTGATCATGTCCAGTGCTCTCTCTCTCTCTCTCCTGCATCACCAGTTCTCTCCCTCTAAGACCGATAGTTTCTCTCCTGCACATCACCAGTGCTCTATCTCTCCTGCACATCACCAGTGCTCTATCTCTCCTGCACATCACCAGTGCTCTCTGACTCTAAGGGCCGGGGAGGTCTCACGGCTCCGAGATTCAGGCATCCAGATTCTGGTAACCGGGTGTGTCTCACAGCTTCGAGACGCTGCTGCTCACCTACGGAGCAGCCAGGACCGACAGAGCGTTCGTGCTCTGACGGCGACAACTGGGTGGGTCTCACAGCTTCGAGACGCTGCTGCTCACCTAAGGAGCAGCCAGGACTGCCAGAGCGTTCATGCTCTGGCGGCAACAGAGTGGATCTCACAGCTTCGAGACGCTGCTGCTCACCTAAGGAGCAGCCAGGACCGCCAGAGCGTTCATGCTCTGGCGGCAACAGAGTGGATCTCACAGCTTCGAGACGCTGCTGCTCACCTAAGGAGCAGCCAGGACCACCAGAGCGTTCATGCTCTGGCGGCAACAGAGTGGATCTCACAACTTCGAGATACTGCTGCTCACCTGCGGAGCAGCCAGGACTGCCAGAGTGTTCAGACTCTGGCAGCAACTGGGTTACCATCTGGTTAGAATCTTGCCACTGAGTCATATAAGCTATTCAAGGTATATGGGTTGTAAAGCCAGACACCTTGGTTCGTATGTGTCTGGAAGACTTCAGCATCCCGTTACTGCGGTAAGCCCTAATCCGTACTCAAGAAGGACCATATAAAATAGCTCAAGGCTGCCTGTATTGCTGATTACTTAGCTTAGGACCCCCGCAGTGGTGTCCGGTTAGAACTTAAACCAGGATGCTTTGACTTCTGCCTTCTCCCTGAAGCCGACCCTATATATATTCTCCGACCAGGCTTGTCACGATGACTAAGCCAGTTAGATCTATCCATATATGGTTCTATCCATATATGGTTCTACCATATCTATCGATATCAGCACTAGGTCGGCTCGGGCCCAAATATAGGGATTGTCATACTAAACATGTCATATATCATATAGCCCAACGTCCTAGTCAGAGTCTTCGTTACAGTGGCGCTACAACCGGGCAATTCCTGATTTGTACCAACAACTGCATCAATCTGTGTACAACTTTATAGTTGTAGTTTCGTCACCGCTAAACCCCTTAACCCTAAACTTCTTTGCCTTTTTTACTATTTTGCAAAACATTTTTGAATCGTTAAAATGGCCAGTCTACAAGCTCACAACGTGTCAATGTAGATTGGCTAGTTGAACTTTTCAAAAAAGTAAAAAAAAAAGGCAAAGAAGTTTATGAATAAGGGGTTTAGCGGTGACGAAAACGGAGCCCATGATCTCTGTAATCATGTGATCAAGATGTGTTGGATTTCTCAGATTCTACACTGATTGGCTAAGATTGCCTTCCAAAGTTCTCAGGAGTGGCCCATTTCGTACAAAATGCTGCAAATCATGACTGCAGCTCCCGAGTGCCGTGAAATGGTGCACACATTGACATATTCCCATTACGCTGAGGAAGCAATGCCACTTGACATTTGTCAAATCAGCATCATGATGGTGTTTATTTTTTTGCAACAAACATCACACACACTCCTAGTTAAGGGACCAAGAAGTCACGCAGTGACTTTGGTCACTTATTGTTTTTGTGTTTATTTTTCTTCTTCTTCTTCAGTTCTATGGCAACAGGTTCAGGTTGCCATAGCAACCAGAGGTAACAACACGCTGGACCAAGTGTATACCAATAAACAGAGGGCATACAGAGTATTGCCCTGCCCCCAACTGGGACTCTTTCCAAAATAAGCCCACACAAAAGGAAATCACTGTGTGGCCTAGTACAGCACAATGCACATGTTCCCATGCTCCAAGACTGCTTTGAGAGAACTGGCAGATCTTTAAGGAGGCTGCAACAAAAGAGGGCAGGATTGAGCAAGAGGAATATGCCTCAACCGTTTGTGGTTAAATCAGTAAATGCATCGATGACATCACAGTTGCCAAGAGGATCACCATCCACCCCAATCAGAAACCCTGGTTTAATGGAGAGGCGAGGCACCTTCTGAAGGAGCGGGATGCAGCCTACAGATTTGAGGATGCGCCAGCCCTGAGGGCAGCAAGGAGGAATTTGGATGCTGGAATTAAGAGAGAAAAAGGAGTATGCTCAAAGAATTCAGGGACACTACTCTAATACTCTAACACTACTAAAAACTAAAAAACACGGGGCAAAAACACGGGGCATGTTGAGGGGAATAAAACACATCACTGACTACGGCAAGAGGGATGTTGAATGCCCCGGCTCAGCTGCATCTCTCCCAGATGCCCTCGATACGTTTTATGCCCGGTTCGAGGCTGCCAACACCACCTCCCCTAGCACCAGGCTCAGTGTTCCACCGGATCAGCTGCCGCTCACCGTGTCTGCTGAGGTGGTGAGGAGGACCTTACAGCGCATACATCCCTGAAAAGCAACGGGCCCAGATAATATCCCTGGTAGGGTGTTGAGGGACTGTGCTCAGGCACAGACTCTCAGATAATATCCCTGGTAGGGTGTTGAGGGACTGTACTCAGGCACAGACTATATCCCTGGTAGGGTGTTGAGGGACTGTGCTCAGGCACAGACTCTCAGAAGGTAGGGTGTTGAGGGACTGTGCTCAGGCACAGACTCTCAGAAGGTAGGGTGTTGAGAGTCTGTGCTCAGGCACAGACTCTCAGAAGTCTGGACAGATAATATCCCTGGTAGGGTGTTGAGGGACTGTGCTCAGGCACAGACTCTCAGAAGTCTGGACAGATAATATCCTTGGTAGGGTGTTGAGGGACTGTGCTCAGGCACAGACTCTCAGAAGTCTGGACAGATAATATCCTTGGTAGGGTGTTGAGGGACTGTGCTCAGGCACAGACTCTCAGAAGGTAGGGTGTTGAGGGACTGTGCTCAGGCACAGACTCTCAGAAGGTAGGGTGTTGAGGGACTGTGCTCAGGGTAGGGTGTAGGGTAGGGTGTTGAGGGACTGTGCTCAGGCACAGACTCTCAGAAGGCCCAGATAATATCCCTGGTAGGGTGTTGAGGGACTGTGCTCAGGCACAGACTCTCAGAAGGTAGGGTGTTGAGGGACTGTGCTCAGGCACAGACTCTCAGAAGGTAGGGTGTTGAGGGACTGTGCTCAGGCACAGACTCTCAGAAGGTAGGGTGTTGAGGGACTGTGCTCAGGCACAGACTCTCATCCTGGTAGGGTGTTGAGGGACTGTGCTCAGGCACAGACTCTCATCCTGGTAGGGTGTTGAGGGACTGTGCTCAGGCACAGACTCTCAGAAGGTAGGGTGTTGAGGGACTGTGCTCAGGCACAGACTCTCAGAAGGTAGGGTGTTGAGGGACTGTGCTCAGGCACAGACTCTCAGAAGGTAGGGTGTTGAGGGACTGTGCTCAGGCACAGACTCTCAGAAGGTAGGGTGTTGAGGGACTGTGCTCAGGCACAGACTCTCAGAAGGTAGGGTGTTGAGGGACTGTGCTCAGGCACAGACTCTCAGAAGGTAGGGTGTTGAGGGACTGTGCTCAGGGTTAGGGTGTTGAGGGACTGTGCTCAGGCACAGACTCTCAGAAGGTAGGGTGTTGAGGGACTGTGCTCAGGCACAGACTCTCAGAAGGTAGGGTGTTGAGGGACTGTGCTCAGGGTTAGGGTGTTGAGGGACTGTGCTCAGGCACAGACTCTTGGTAGGGTGTTGAGGACTGTGCTCAGGCACAGACTCTTGGTAGGGTGTTGGGGGATCAAATAAATTACATTACTATTTAGTTATGGTGTAAAGTACCTACTGTAAGTTCTGTACTCTGTACTGTAAGTACTGTACTCACGTACAGGTCGTGTCTTTCGTCGACTACCTTTTTTCACTGACGAAAACTACATGGAAACTTAATGAAAACTAAGCTATGGCGACTAAAAGTAAGACTAAATAGGCTATACTGACAATTTTGTCAACAAATAAAAACTAGACTAAAATGTTAGGAAAGGACTATAGTGGACAAGAGATCCACTATAAATCATTTTAAAATGAGTTGCATGCTGAAAATAGACGATCTACAAGCCCACAACGCGTCACGGCTTTTAGATCGTCTATTTTCAGCAAGTGAAAAAAACAGTCATTACGCCAAAATACATTTTGTTCGACTGTCGATTTAGTCGACTAGAACTAGACTAACACTAAAACATCCCAGGTGACTAAAATGCGACTAAAACTAAATGAAAACTATTCAAGAGACTATGACTAAAACTAAAATAGAAATGTTCTGCCAAAAACAACAGCGAGTCTCCGATGGCATGTGTGTGTGTGTGTGACTGTGTGTGTGTGTGTGACTGTGTGGGTGTGTGACTGTGTGGGTGTGTGGGTGTGTGACTGTGTGTGTGTGTGTGTGACTGTGTGTGTGTGACTGTGTGTGTGTGTGTGTGTGTGTGTGTGTGTGTGTGACTGTGTGTGTGTGTGTGTGTGTGTGTGTGTGTGTGTGTGTGTGTGTGTGTGTGTGACTGTGTGTGTGACTGTGTGTGTGTGTGTGTGTGTAGTGCTGTGTTACTGAAATGCTGCTGTCCATCTAGGCTATGGGACCGCAACCACAACTACAGATCTGCGACAACTGCGACTAGGACCCTTCACACAAGAAACACAAAAATAAACTGCTCAAAAAGGCAGGCAGCATACCACAATGGCATCTTTTACATTCTTCCGGATGTCCTGAACCTTCTCTTCTTTCTCCCTAAGCGCGCACGCACGCACGCACGCACGCACGCGCGCGCGCGCACACACACACACACACACACACACACACACACACACACACACACACACAGTCAAACCTAGGTTTACCTGGGTCCTTACCTGGCTTCCTAATAGGAATCACCACCGCTTCCCTCCAAACACATGGCAACCTACCCTCCTCCCATACTCTATTGTACAGTCCCAACAATTTAGACATTCCCCCTTCCCCTAACTTTTTTAACATAACATAGCTTACCTGATCTTCCCCAGGGGCTGAGGGCTTAGCTCTTTTAATTGCTCTCTCAAGCTCTGCCATAGTGAACCTATCATTCATCGCCTGCCCTTCACCTATCCTCCTAATTAGCACTCCTGGATACCGACTCATATTCAATTCTCTTCTCCTTTTCCCCTCTTCTGACAAGTTTTCTACACTATGAACCTTTGCAAATGATTTTGCCATTAGCTCAGCCTTGTCTTTATCACAGGTTGCCGTTTGCTCCTCCAGTGTAATTACTGGGTAGTCCCACTCCCTTTTATCTCCTCCCATCTTCCTTATCATGCCCCACACATCACCCACTGGTGTTGTTCTCCCTATCTCACTGCAGAACTGTCTCCAACTTGCCCTCTTAGCTTGCCTAACCACTCTCCTCACCTTTGCCTGAGCTCTCTTATAGTCTATCAGACTACACAAGTTATGATGTCTTTTTACTACTTTGAATGCTTTATTCCGGGATTTGACTGCCTTGGAACACTCCTCTGTCCACCACGGAACTAATTTTCTGTTTCTCCTCTTATTACTCCTTGGGATAGCTTGACTAGCTGCTGAAATGTTGCAGCATTTTTAGCTAGCGCCGAGCGATTTTCACGTAAAAACTGCCAAAAATCCTGTGTGCACTCCCGTGCACGCGCACAAGCCGTATCTATATGCATTATGGCTCATAAAAAATGCGATATTCGGCGCTTGATTACACCTTAGATTGACTTAATTATGATAATAAAATGGATCGCTAGTATAGAAAGGCCCAGATAAGACATGTGACCTGGCCGACTTTCACTTCCTGTTCAAGCCGATGTCAACATCCGCTAGCTATTTGGCCATCTATTCCAAATACGGCTGGCACTGGGCAACGGCCCCATCTCCTGGCCAAATAGTAGTATGGCAGCTAACTTCAACAGGTTTCTTGGCTTCCATTCCTTTGCAGGGTTCATTCTGAGGAAGACGCCTAAGATCGCTAAGTGTGACATGCAGTATGTTTAGTTAACCAAACTGAATCGGTATCCCGTAGGAACGACAGTCCGTTCCGACGAGGAAAGGAGAGGAGGCAGGGAGTTAGCAACTCACACTGAAAAGGTATTGCTTTGGTTCCGTTTATTTGTACTGGGGTAATTTGTATCATAATTTGTTAGTAGGCAACGTGTCATGGTTTCCACAGAGGGATGCAATGAGAACGGAGTGCTGGCCATTGTCATATGTTTGGGGCGTCGTCCACGCTTTTATTAAAGTGTAAGTTACTGTTCTCTCTCTCTCTCTCTCTTTAGCGTTGATGTGTTTATTTGTGTTTTCGAGAGGCTGGTTGAGAACTAGCCCTGGTCTAGCCGCAATTTGCAACTCCAGATTTTTTTTATAATGGGATGAATCTAGAGTTGCAATACCCTCCATTGACTCCCCACTCATCATTTTGCGTTTGCGATCTGCTTGTCTTAAACGACGTTAAACTCACCAACATTGCAGCTATGTAGTCCAAGCTTGAATTATTCTCTTTCAATCTGCCGAGCTTGTTTTTCATAAAAATCCCCCGTAGACATGTTATGAGCTACTTTCTGTCAAGAAGAAGAAATGTTGGAGTTTGGAAGCGCTCGTTTGTATTAAGGGGTCGCGCTGCTGCCTCCTGCATTATGTGCAAATGCGAAACAGATGCATGCAGGGACGTTCAGTGACTTACGACGAGCGCTTCAAAACTCCAGCACTTAGAAAAATAATCACTTGCACAGAATTTCTTTGTTCAAAAGCGATATAATGCGAGTTTCCATACACTATTTGCGCATTTCCATTTTTTCGAAAAAGCCTAAATCCGCAACCTCCAAGTGAAGTGAACGGTGCATGGGAGCATAGATATATATAAACACTAGATGGCTCAAGGCGGAGTTTCTGACGTCGTTCACCCGGCAGCCATCTTACTTCGGGGCTACAGTACAGTATGGTCAATGGCAGCTCAAACAGAAACAGTCATAACTCGCTCAAATCTTGACAGATTTACAAACGGGTTGGTTTATTACAAACGTTGTCCACGTGGCTATGATTCAGGACGCTTATCTGCTTAATTTATGTTTTTTATATGAAGCCTATAAAAAACTTGATGCAAGACACACACACACACACACACACGTGGTGTAGTAGACTTTTATATAACCTAGCTGCCTGGGTCCCTGCAGGCTATTCGATTTCGATCCATGCATATGCTTCATCTATTCTTATATATATTAATTGCATAAGATAAGCAACCTAAACGTGTAGGCTAAGTTATTTACAACTGTTTGCAGCTGCAATCAATCAATTTACAGTATAAACGACCAGTATGCTCCAATCGAGTCCCGCGACATATAGGCTACATGTGCCCCGAATATATTAAGACAAGCATTACACAACAAATCGTTCTTTGTACGTTCTTTGACTGTATATGTGTCGTCAATACTGTGAAAGCAGCAGATGCCCGCTGGCTTGCTGTAGACTTGCTGACGGTCGGTCAGCCGCTGACCAGGGATCAGATTACAGCGCAGTAATAAACTGAGAGCACGCACAATTGCATCAAATCCCTAAATCAATGGTGTACACTTTACATGAGCCTCACTTTACTGGCAAAACAGTGCCAACTACTGCATATTTAATGAACTTATTTCATACGCGCATTTTATCAGTTTAATGGAAACACCGACAATTCGCTTTTCTTTTTTCGACTTAATGAACATACGCTTCCTTTTTTCGCAAAGGCTTAATGGAACCGCACCTAGAGAGAGACTCGCTCTACTCGCTGTAAGCACTGGACCAGGGCTAGTTGAGAACCCACATCTATGTATTAATTTACGGGTGCTCAGCTGTAGCAGTTTGTCTTTGGTGAGTCCTTAGGTTATATATTGATAGCCCAGCTATATGTATTCATTTTGTATGGTAACAGGCGTTCATGGTGTATGTTCATTGTGTTCATTTCCATTTCCTGTACAGATGTGATCACGAGTCAGTGGTCACTGCTTTAGCCATACTGAATTAAGCTGTAGGTTTTATTGATAATAGGGAAAGCTAATGTTCTTGTATGATTTAATCTGTCTCTTCTTTTATTGTTAACTTTGGTATAAATTGCTCGTAATATTTTTATATATTGCATTTTCCAATAAAGATTGTATATTTTAATAAGTCTGTGGTCCGTCTAGTATGTACCAATAGAGCGTCGCAGTCCCGCCTCCTACCCTGGACTAGAGATGTGACGTTTGTGAACGAGTCGGATCATTTGAACGGCTCTTTGAAAGGAACGATGGGATCCGGTTCACAGTAGGGAGCCGTTCCTTTTTAGAGGAGGAGGGGGGCAGGGGGGTTTCAACCAGGGCCGGTCATGAGCAAGCTGGCGCCCTAAGCAGGATACACTGGGAGGCACTGGGGGGGAGACTGGGGAGGCACTGTGGAGGCACTGGGGGGGACACTGGGCACTGGGGAGACACTGGGGAGGCACTGGGGAGTGGGGAGTCACTAGGGAGGCCCTGGGCAGATATTGGGGAGGTACTGGGGAGGCACTGGGGGGACACAGGGCAGACAGAGTTTGCCCCCACCCCCCACCCATCGGGAACGTCGTTCAAAAGAGCCAGTCTTTTGAACGACTCTTTGAAAGGAACGGATCCCAGAGATCCGGCTCCCTTCAAAGAGCCATAAATCCCATCTCTACCCTGGACCAGGAAATGAAACCCAATGCATTATTCTCATAGACATTTCTTAAAGTATTTATTTAAAGACGGTTACGCCGCGGACAAAGCCAACTCGAGTCGTGACAACTCATGACAACACAAACAATATTTTGGACCAAACAAATAATTAGAAAGAAGAAAAAAAACACATTTTTTGTTGTTTTTCTTCTTTGTAATTATTTGTTTGGTCCAAAATATTGTTTGTGTTGTCATGAGTTGTCACGACTCGAGTTGGCTTTGTCCGCGGCGTAACCGTCTTTAAATAAATACTTTAAGAAATGTCTATGAGAATAATGCATTGGATTTCATTTCCTGGTCCAGGGTAGGAGGCGGGACTGCGACGCTCTATAGCCTCTGGTTACAATAGCAGAAGAAGTGTAGAGCAAACAGACACACAGTTTCTGTCAGTTTATATTGTTGAGCTGTACTGTATATATATACGCTATCGTTCCACTTAGACTTGAAATAGATCATCAAGAATACAACTATAGGCGGAACCGTAGTGCACAGAACCGTAGTGCACAGAACCGTAGTGCACAGAGAAAAGATGTGCTTTAAGCCTCGATTTATCTTGAGGGAGAGGCGTTCCACAGACAGGGGGCACCATGTGTGAAAGCTCTGCCCCCAACCATTCTTTTATTGTGTGTTGTGACTGTGAGGTTTCCGGCATCCTGAGAGCGTATAGTGGTCTTGGAGCGATGTATAGTTTAACTAGACTGGACATGTAAGACGACGCGACTCCATTTAAGGTTTTATAGGTCAGGAGGAGTATTTTGAATTCGGCTCTGGCCTGTATGGGCAGCCAGTGTAGTGCTATGGTGTGGTCCTGTATACAGCCAGTGTAGTGCTATGGTGTGGTCCTGTATACAGCCAGTGTAGTGCTATGGTGTGGTGTGGTCCTGTATACAGCCAGTGTAGTGCTATGGTGTGGTCCTGTATACAGCCAGTGTAGTGCTATGGTGTGGTGTGGTCCTGTATACAGCCAGTGTAGTGCTATGGTGTGGTCCTGTATACAGCCAGTGTAGTGTTATGGTGTGGTGTGGTCCTGTATACAGCCAGTGTAGTGCTATGGTGTGGTCCTGTATTCAGCCAGTGTAGTGCTATGGTGTGATGTGGTCCTGTATACAGCCAGTGTAGTGCTATGGTGTTGTCCTGTATACAGCCAGTGTAATGCTATGGTGTGGTCCTGTATTCAGCCAGTGTAGTGCTATGGTGTGGTCCTGTATACAGCCAGTGTAGTGCTATGGTGTGGTCCTGTATACAGCCAGTGTAGTGCTATGGTGTGGTCCTGTATTCAGCCAGTGTAGTGTTATGGTGTGGTCCTGTATTCAGCCAGTGTAGTGCTATGGTGTGGTCCTGTATACAGCCAGTGTAGTGCTATGGTGTGGTCCTGTATACAGCCAGTGTAGTGCTATGGTGTTATCCTGTATACAGCCAGTGTAGTGCTATGGTGTGGTCCTGTATTCAGCCAGTGTAGTGCTATGGTGTGGTTCTGTATTCAGCCAGTGTAGTGCTATGGTGTGGTCCTGTATTCAGCCAGTGTAGTGCTATGGTGTGATGTGGTCCTGTATACAGCCAGTGTAGTGCTATGGTGTGGTCCTGTATTCAGCCAGTGTAGTGCTATGGTGTGGTCCTGTATTCAGCCAGTGTAGTGCTATGGTGTGATGTGGTCCTGTATACAGCCAGTGTAGTGCTATGGTGTGGTCCTGTATTCAGCCAGTGTAGTGCTATGGTGTGGTCCTGTATTCAGCCAGTGTAGTGCTATGGTGTGGTCCTGTATTCAGCCAGTGTAGTGCTATGGTGTGGTCCTGTATTCAGCCAGTGTAGTGCTATGGTGTGGTCCTGTATTCAGCCAGTGTAGTGCTATGGTGTGGTCCTGTATTCAGCCAGTGCTATGGTGTGGTCCTGTATACAGCCAGTGTAGTGCTAGGGTGTGGTCCTGTATACAGCCAGTGTAGTGCTATGGTGTGGTCCTGTATTCAGCCAGTGTAGTGCTATGGTGTGGTCCTGTATACAGCCAGTGTAGTGCTATGGTGTGGTCCTGTATTCAGCCAGTGTAGTGCTATGGTGTGGTCCTGTATTCAGCCAGTGCTATGGTGTGGTCCTGTATTCAGCCAGTGTAGTGCTATGATTGTTGGCGTGATGTGGTAAAATTTCAACACAGTCGATTTACAAGCTCACAACACCGTCGATCTACAAGCTCACAACACCGTCGATCTACAAGCTCACAACACAGTCGATCTACAAGCTCACAACACAGTCGATCTACAAGCTCACAACACAGTCGATCTACAAGCTCACAACACAGTCGATCTACAAGTTCACAACACAGCGTGAAGTGATTTCTCAAGTTTGGGTCTCGGAGAGAAAACAATCTCTCTTTTGTGCGTGCGTGCGTGCGTGCGTGCGTGCGTGCACACGGTCTATACCTACAGTCTTACTAAGCTGCATATTTAGTTAAATAATTACACTGCTGTGATTATTATTATTTAGTTCAATAATTACACTGCTGTGCTCTATTAAAATGCTCTATAGTGAAAGCCAATCAGAATGTTTCCTTCACAGGAAAATCCGGAGGAGGAGTATACGTTTTATACCAAATAGGACTAATTCAATATCTATACTATATATGAAGTATGCAGAACACATGTAATGAAATAGTTCAAACTGTATTGTTAACCAGTCTAAATGATTAGAGCACAAATACATTGTAGACTCATGTCTTTTCTGAAGGAGAGCAGAGAGCTCTCTGTACACACACAGCTGTTAGTTTGCAGCTTGAGATAGGAGCTAGCTGTCCCTACGTTTAGGAACTGACCCCCGTCACCCCCCTGGGGTGTTTAACAGCATTCTAACAAAGGCTTCGTCTTTACAGCCTAATTGTAAATACCTCTAAGCAGTTTACTCTATGTTACCACAGTATTGCATGTCTCAACTTACAGTTTGTCCTGTGCACAGTCAGTGTGTCAACTGTCTATAAAGTAACAACTGACGTATATACGTGTCCATGTTCATACCAGATCCATCAGTTCCATATGTACTCTCAGAGTTACAGACCTGTGAGGGTCCATTTGGTTCCATATGTACTCTCAGAGTTACAGACCTGTGAGGGTCCATTTGGTTCCATATGTACTCTCAGAGTTACAGACCTGTGAGGGTCCATTTGGTTCCATATGTGCTCTCAGAGTTACAGACCTGTTAGCGTCCATTTGGTTCCATATGTACTCTCAGAGTTACAGACCTGTGAGGGTCCATTTGGTTCCATATGTGCTCTCAGAGTTACAGACCTGTTAGCGTCCATTTGGTTCCATATGTACTCTCAGAGTTACAGACCTGTGAGGGTCCATTTGGTTCCATATGTGCTCTCAGAGTTACAGACCTGTTAGCGTCCATTTGGTTCCATATGTACTCTCAGAGTTACAGACCTGTTAGGGTCCATTTGGTTCCATATGTACTCTCAGAGTTACAGACCTGTGAGGGTCCATTTGGTTCCATATGTACTCTCAGAGTTACAGACCTGTTAGGGTCCATTTGGTTCCATATGTACTCTCAGAGTTACAGACCTGTGAGGGTCCATTTGGTTCCATATGTACTCTCAGAGTTACAGACCTGTGAGGGTCCATTTGGTTCCATATGTACTCTCAGAGTTACAGACCTGTTAGGGTCCATTTGGTTCCATATGTACTCTCAGAGTTACAGACCTGTGAGGGTCCATTTGGTTCCATATGTACTCTCAGAGTTACAGACCTGTGAGGGTCCATTTGGTTCCATATGTACTCTCAGAGTTACAGACCTGTGAGGGTCCATTTGGTTCCATATTTACTCTCAGAGTTACAGACCTGTGAGGGTCCATTTGGTTCCATATGTACTCTCAGAGTTACAGACCTGTGAGGGTCCATTTGGTTCCATATGTACTCTCAGCGTTACAGACCCGTAAGGGTCCATTTGGTTCCATATGTACTCTCAGCGTTACAGACCCGTAAGGGTCCATTTGGTTCCATATGTACTCTCAGCGTTACAGACCTGTGAGGGTCCATTTGGTTCCATATGTACTCTGAGTTACAGACCTGTGAGGGTCCATTTGGTTCCATATGTACTCTCAGAGTTACAGACCTGTGAGGGTCCATTTGGTTCCATATGTACTCTCAGAGTTACAGACCTGTGAGGGTCCATTTGGTTCCATATGTACTCTCAGAGTTACAGACCTGTGAGGGTCCATTTGGTTCCATATGTACTCTCAGAGTTACAGACCTGTGAGGGTCCATTTGGTTCCATATGTACTCTCAGCGTTACAGACCCGTAAGGGTCCATTTGGTTCCATATGTACTCTCAGCGTTACAGACCCGTAAGGGTCCATTTGGTTCCATATGTACTCTCAGCGTTACAGACCCGTAAGGGTCCATTTGGTTCCATATGTACTCTCAGAGTTACAGACCCGTAAGGGTCCATTTGGTTCCATATGTACTCTCAGAGTTACAGACCTGTGAGGGTCCATTTGGTTACTCTCAGAGTTACAGACCTGTAAGGGTCCATTTGGTTCCATATGTACTCTCTCAGAGTTACAGACCTGTGAGGGTCCATTTGGTTCCATATGTACTCTCAGAGTTACAGACCTGTAAGGGTCCATTTGGTTCCATATGTACTCTCTCAGAGTTACAGACCTGTAAGGGTCCATTTGGTTCCATATGTACTCTCAGCGTTACAGACCCGTAAGGGTCCATTTGGTTCCATATGTACTCTCAGCGTTACAGACCCGTAAGGGTCCATTTGGTTCCATATGTACTCTCAGCGTTACAGACCCGTAAGGGTCCATTTGGTTCCATATGTACTCTCAGAGTTACAGACCCGTAAGGGTCCATTTGGTTCCATATGTACTCTCAGAGTTACAGACCCATAAGGGTCCATTTGGTTCCATATGTACTCTCAGAGTTACAGACCTGTGAGGGTCCATTTGGTTACTCTCAGAGTTACAGACCTGTAAGGGTCCATTTGGTTCCATATGTACTCTCTCAGAGTTACAGACCTGTGAGGGTCCATTTGGTTCCATATGTACTCTCAGAGTTACAGACCTGTAAGGGTCCATTTGGTTCCATATGTACTCTCTCAGAGTTACAGACCTGTAAGGGTCCATTTGGTTCCATATGTACTCTCAGAGTTACAGACCTGTGAGGGTCCATTTGGTTCCATATGTACTCAGAGTTACAGACCGGTGAGGGTCCATTTGGTTCCATATGTACTCTCTCAGAGTTACAGACCTGTGAGGGTCCATTTGGTTCCATATGTACTCTCAGAGTTACAGACCTGTGAGGGTCCATTTGGTTCCATATGTACTCTCAGAGTTACAGACCTGTGAGGGTCCATTTGGTTCCATATGTACTCAGAGTTACATACCTGTGAGGGTCCATTGGAACCCTCTTTGAAAACCGCTGGTCTAAATATATTATATTCATTATATTGTCCAATGTGTGATATAACAATATAACAGTAATGACAACAAACCTATAATAACAGCAGATTATTCTAACTTACTGTATGTTAATGTTTTACAGTTCAACCAACAGCTGTAGACAGGATGGCCAGTGGAACCTCAGCTTCCATCACTGGTGAGTTCTATCAACCCTTTAGAACTGGGAAAGGATCTGTGTGGTTTTAGAGTTCAGCTAAACATATATATAGGCCTATATATACTTTATAGCAATGTAGTTTTATCAGAAAACTCTTAGGATTTAGAACAGAGGTTCTAGTATAGCAGATCTATAGGATAGCAGATCTATAGCATAGCAGATCTATAGGATAGCAGATCTATAGCATAGCAGATCTATAGCATAGCAGATCTACAAATTCACAGCACGTCACTTTGTGCCACGCTGCAAGGTTTATTAGAACAATCCTCAGTGTTGAGTGTTGGAAAAATGCATTCATATTAAAATGTTGTATATTTTAACACAAATCCTCTCTGCTGGGGGTCCCTGGAAACATATTTTCCGATGGAGCAGGGGGGGAGGGGGGGTCCGCCGCAGCCAAATACACATCATTCTGGGTGTCCTTGACTTGAAAACGTTTGAGATCTACTGATTTAGAAGGCATGTGTAGAATCAGCCTCAGGTCTTAATACGTTAGATCAGATGAAATCATTGTGCCAGTCACAATGTGGGACAGGGTCTCAGTTTGAACACTGATGCCTGTCAGTCACAATGTGGGACAGGGTCTCAGTTTGAACACTGATGCCTGTCAGTCACAATGTGGGACAGGGTCTCAGTTTGAACACTAATGCCTGTCAGTCACAATGTGGGACAGGGTCTCAGTTTGAACACTGATGCCTGCCAGTCACAATGTGGGACAGGGTCTCAGTTTGAACACTGATGGCTGCCAGTCACAATGTGGGACAGGGTCTCAATTTGAACACTGATGCCTGTCAGTCACAATGTGGGACAGGGTCTCAGTTTGAACACTGATGCCTGCCAGTCACAATGTGGGACAGGGTCTCAGTTTGAACACTGATGGCTGCCAGTCACAATGTGGGACAGGGTCTCAGTTTGAACACTGATGCCTGTCAGTCACAATGTGGGACAGGGTTTCAGTTTGAACACTGATGGCTGCCAGTCACAATGTGGGACAGGGTCTCAATTTGAACACTGATGCCTGTCAGTCACAATGTGGGACAGGGTCTCAGTTTGAACACTGATGGCTGCCAGTCACAATGTGGGACAGGGTCTCAATTTGAACACTGATGGCTGCCAGTCACAATGTGGGACAGGGTCTCAATTTGAACACTGATGCCTGTCAGTCACAATGTGGGACAGGGTCTCAGTTTGAACACTGATGGCTGCCAGTCACAATGTGGGACAGGGTCTCAATTTGAACACTGATGCCTGTCAGTCACAATGTGGGACAGGGTCTCAATTTGAACACTGATGCCTGTCAGTCACAATGTGGGACAGGGTCTCAGTTTGAACACTGATGCCTGTCAGTCACAATGTGGGACAGGGTCTCAATTTGAACACTGATGCCTGTCAGTCACAATGTGGGACAGACAGGGTCTCAGTTTGAACACTGATGCCTGTCAGTCACAATGTGGGACAGGGTCTCAATTTGAACACTGATGCCTGTCAGTCACAATGTGGGACAGGGTCTCAGTTTGAACACTGATGCCTGTCAGTCACAATGTGGGACAGGGTCTCAATTTGAACACTGATGCCTGTCAGTCACAATGTGGGACAGGGTCTCAGTTTGAACACTGATGCCTGTCAGTCACAATGTGGGACAGGGTCTCAGTTTGAACACTGATGGCTGCCAGTCACAATGTGGGACAGGGTCTCAGTTTGAACACTGATGGCTGCCAGTCACAATGTGGGACAGGGTCTCAATTTGAACACTGATGCCTGTCAGTCACAATGTGGGACAGGGTCTCAGTTTGAACACTGATGCCTGTCAGTCACAATGTGGGACAGGGTCTCAGTTTGAACACTGATGGCTGCCAGTCACAATGTGGGACAGGGTCTCAGTTTGAACACTGATGCCTGTCAGTCACAATGTGGGACAGGGTCTCAATTTGAACACTGATGCCTGTCAGTCACAATGTGGGACAGGGTCTCAGTTTGAACCCTGATGCCTGTCAGTCACAATGTGGGACAGGGTCTCAGTTTGAACACTGATGCCTGTCAGTCACAATGTGGGACAGGGTCTCAATTTGACCACTGATGGCTGTCAGTCACAATGTGGGACAGGGTCTCAGTTTGAACCCTGATGCCTGTCAGTCACAATGTGGGACAGGGTCTCAGTTTGAACACTGATGCCTGTCAGTCACAATGTGGGACAGGGTCTCAGTTTGAACACTGATGGCTGCCAGTCACAATGTGGGACAGGGTCTCAGTTTGACCACTGATGCCTGTCAGTCACAATGTGGGACAGGGTCTCAGTTTGAACACTGATGCCTGTCAGTCACAATGTGGGACAGGGTCTCAGTTTGAACACTGATGGCTGTCAGTCACAATGTGGGACAGGGTCTCAGTTTGAACACTGATGCCTGTCAGTCACAATGTGGGACAGGGTCTCAATTTGAACACTGATGCCTGTCAGTCACAATGTGGGACAGGGTCTCAATTTGAACACTGATGCCTGTCAGTCACAATGTGGGACAGGGTCTCAGTTTGAACACTGATGCCTGTCAGTCACAATGTGGGACAGGGTCTCAATTTGAACACTGATGCCTGTCAGTCACAATGTGGGACAGACAGGGTCTCAGTTTGAACACTGATGCCTGTCAGTCACAATGTGGGACAGGGTCTCAATTTGAACACTGATGCCTGTCAGTCACAATGTGGGACAGGGTCTCAGTTTGAACACTGATGCCTGTCAGTCACAATGTGGGACAGGGTCTCAATTTGAACACTGATGCCTGTCAGTCACAATGTGGGACAGGGTCTCAGTTTGAACACTGATGCCTGTCAGTCACAATGTGGGACAGGGTCTCAGTTTGAACACTGATGGCTGCCAGTCACAATGTGGGACAGGGTCTCAGTTTGAACACTGATGGCTGCCAGTCACAATGTGGGACAGGGTCTCAATTTGAACACTGATGCCTGTCAGTCACAATGTGGGACAGGGTCTCAGTTTGGACACTGATGCCTGTCAGTCACAATGTGGGACAGGGTCTCAGTTTGGACACTGATGGCTGCCAGTCACAATGTGGGACAGGGTCTCAGTTTGAACACTGATGCCTGTCAGTCACAATGTGGGACAGGGTCTCAATTTGACCACTGATGGCTGTCAGTCACAATGTGGGACAGGGTCTCAGTTTGAACCCTGATGCCTGTCAGTCACAATGTGGGACAGGGTCTCAGTTTGAACACTGATGCCTGTCAGTCACAATGTGGGACAGGGTCTCAGTTTGAACACTGATGGCTGCCAGTCACAATGTGGGACAGGGTCTCAGTTTGACCACTGATGCCTGTCAGTCACAATGTGGGACAGGGTCTCAGTTTGAACACTGATGCCTGTCAGTCACAATGTGGGACAGGGTCTCAGTTTGAACACTGATGGCTGTCAGTCACAATGTGGGACAGGGTCTCAGTTTGAACACTGATGCCTGTCAGTCACAATGTGGGACAGGGTCTCAGTTTGAACACTGATGGCTGTCAGTCACAATGTGGGACAGGGTCTCAGTTTGAACACTGATGCCTGTCAGTCACAATGTGGGACAGGGTCTCAGTTTGAACACTGATGCCTGTCAGTCACAATGTGGGACAGGGTCTCAGTTTGAACACTGATGCCTGTCAGTCACAATGTGGGACAGGGTCTCAGTTTGACCACTGATGCCTGTCAGTCACAATGTGGGACAGGGTCTCAGTTTGAACACTGATGCCTGTCAGTCACAATGTGGGACAGGGTCTCAGTTTGAACACTGATGCCTGTCAGTCACAATGTGGGACAGGGTCTCAGTTTGAACACTGATGCCTGTCAGTCACAATGTGGGACAGGGTCTCAGTTTGAACACTGATGCCTGTTAGTCACAATGTGGGACAGGGTCTCAGTTTGAACACTGATGCCTGTTAGTCACAATGTGGGACAGGGTCTCAGTTTGAACACTGATGCCTGTCAGTCACAATGTGGGACAGGGTCTCAGTTTGAACACTGATGCCTGTCAGTCACAATGTGGGACAGGGTCTCAGTTTGAACACTGATGCCTGTCAGTCACAATGTGGGACAGGGTCTCAGTTTGAACACTGATGCCTGTTAGTCACAATGTGGGACAGGGTCTCAGTTTGAACACTGATGCCTGTCAGTCACAATGTGGGACAGGGTCTCAGTTTGAACACTGATGCCTGTCAGTCACAATGTGGGACAGGGTCTCAGTTTGAACACTGATGCCTGTCAGTCACAATGTGGGACAGGGTCTCAGTTTGAACACTGATGGCTGCCAGTCACAATGTGGGACAGGGTCTCAGTTTGAACACTGATGCCTGTCAGTCACAATGTGGGACAGGGTCTCAGTTTGAACACTGATGCCTGTCAGTCACAATGTGGGACAGGGTCTCAGTTTGAACACTGATGCCTGTCAGTCACAATGTGGGACAGGGTCTCAGTTTGAACACTGATGCCTGTCAGTCACAATGTGGGACAGGGTCTCAGTTTGAACACTGATGCCTGTCAGTCACAATGTGGGACAGGGTCTCAGTTTGAACACTGATGCCTGTCAGTCACAATGTGGGACAGGGTCTCAGTTTGAACACTGATGGCTGCCAGTCACAATGTGGGACAGGGTCTCAGTTTGTGGGATGCCTGAGGGTCTGTCCCAGACACTCTGTCACTCTGTAACTATAATGGAGAGGACATGTCTGGGAATGATAGTTTTCCTTTGAGATTTATGCAGTACCTCTTGTCGTCCAGTAGGTGTCCTACCTGACCATTGATTAATTGATTGAAATATGTATTAACAGTTTGCAGAATTACAGTACATTTCAGTCACAAACTCACAACTAAATACAAAGACTGTTAACTGTGAGTGGACGACACCATAAAGCATTACACTTGTTTACAAGAGGGTCCACCACGTGCACTTTGACAGTGTCCTGACTTATTTGAAAGCAAGTTACTTTGTTTGCAAATATATTGCCCTATAAAAACGCTGCTAAACCGTATGCACCTACATACATTGTTTCCCAATGTAATGTATTATATTGTTTTAGTTTGTATGTATTGTGGGACTGCAGATGAAAACTATAGCTTCCTTGCCAAATCCGTCATATTCACATTAAATTAACATTAATGTAGATAGAATACTTTATTGGCAGTTTAAGAAAATTACAGAAAATGACATTTTAAAAAACGCCAAATGGACGTAGACACAAAAAAGCCTTGGCTTGTTTCCATTGTGGTCCACTATTGTGTCCATTAATATGCACTGCCCTAAATAAAGTGATACAGTAAAGGTCCAGCAGAACACTGGACTCACGGCCTGGGCCGCGGCTGAGCGGTACAGGCACCTCGGACGGCAACCCAGCCTGACGGCGTGTCGCAGGTTCGAGTCCCGAGCCCGTCGGCCTTTGACGCATGTCTATTATCTCCTGAGCCCTTAAATGTTTTAAATGATGAATATCAACTGTTGCCCTCCATGAGGCGGGTTAGAGTCCCTAAATATAAGATAAACAGGCTAAAGAACTCTTTTGTAGTTTTGTATACTGCTTTTAATAATATAATGCTTGTAGTGGATTCAGAATCCTGTCAGAGTCCCAGATCTAAACTAATGCTTGTAGTGGATTCAGAATACCGTCAGAGTCCCAGATCTAAACTAATGCTTGTAGTGGATTCAGAATCCTGTCAGAGTCCCAGATCTAAACTAATGCTTGTAGTGGATTCAGAATCCTGTCAGAGTCCCAGATCTAAACTAATGCTTGTAGTGGATTCAGAATCCCGTCAGAGTCCCAGATCTAAACTAATGCTTGTAGTGGATTCAGAATCCTGTTGGAGTCCCAGATCTAAACTAATGCTTGTAGTGGATTCAGAATCCTGTCAGAGTCCTAGATCTAAACTAATGCTTGTAGTGGATTCAGAATCCTGTCAGAGTCCCAGATGGACTTTTTTGAGTAGAAATCCCTTCAGTCCAGAGAGGTTCTGTTGATGTTTAATCTGCTTTTATTCACCTGTCACTTTATACCTGTTGGACTTTATCCTGATCTGACTTGGTTTGACATGTTTATTATTTTATTTACTGGACTCTGTCTTCTGGCTGCATGCTTTTTATAATGTAATCCTTAACCCATTCTGGACGGGAACCCCTTTGTGTTTTTACTAAGCATTATGTTATACATAAAAATAGCAGACCTACAAGCTCGTAGCGCGCCACTGAGTGGCGCGCTACGAGCTTGTAGATCTGCTATTTTAGAAAAATCTTGAAAATCCGGCACAAATCTTTGAATATATATATATTCTTTCAGAAGACTTTTTTTTAATTCCGACGTCAGGCCTATAGGGCCATTCCACCGCTGAAAGAAACTGCAATCAGTCAATAATAATAGTATTTGTAGTAGATAACAGCAGCACAATTTGAGTCCAGGAAGGAAGTGAGACTGCATTTTCCACCCAGGACAGTGTTTATTGTGTCCTAAACATCATTAAAATAAGTTCTGGTTGCAAAAGAGGTGAAGTGGCCCTTTAACGAAGTAGAAGTTGCTGTTGACGTTTTGACCTGCAGTCTAGTGTCCAATCACATCGTAGTAACATCACTGGGCCAGTCTAGTGTCCAATCACATCGTAGTAACCATCACTGGGCCAGTCTAGTGTCCAATCACATCGTAGTAACCATCACTGGGCCAGTCTAGTGTCCAATCACATCGTAGTGTGGCAACTGTGGAATGCACTCCCCGTTGCAGTCAGAACTGCAGCATCACTCCCGATCTTCCGCCGTAGTCTGAAAACCCACCTCTTCAGACTCCACCATGGCCCATAGCACTTACCCTACCCCCTTAGACAGCACTTTTTAGACTTAGATAGCATTTGATACAGACTTATAGCATGGTATGTAGACAGCACAATAATTGCATTGTATGTAGTCATAGCACTTCATAGTATATATGTACAGCATAGTATAGTATATGTATAGTTTATATGTACAGTGTCATTATATAGATATGTTCTAGCTACGTTCTTAGCTTACGCATGTTTCTTGATAAATGCTTTTTATATATGTGATGTATTCCCATGCTTTTGTTCTTGCTTAATGTAAGTCGCTCTGGATTAAGAGCGTCTGCTAAATGCCTAAATTGTAGTAACATCACTAGGCCAGTCTAGTGTTGAATCACATCGTAGTAACATCACTGGGCCAGTCTAGTGTCCAATCACATCGTAGTATCATCACTGGGCCAGTCTAGTGTCCAATCAGGTCGTAGTAACATCACTGGGCCAGTCTAGTGTCCAATCACATCGTAGTAACATCACTGGGCCAGTCTAGTGTCCAATCACATCGTAGTATCATCACTGGGCCAGTCTAGTGTCCAATCACATCATAGTAACATCACTGGGCCAGTCTAGTGTCCAATCACATCGTAGTATCATCACTGGGCCAGTCTAGTGTCCAATCACATCATAGTAACATCACTGGGCCAGTCTAGTGTCCAATCACATCGTAGTATCATCACTGGGCCAGTCTAGTGTCCAATCAGGTCGTAGTAACATCACTGGGCCAGTCTAGTGTCCAATCACATCATAGTAACATCACTGGGCCAGTCTAGTGTCCAATCACATCGTAGTAACCATCACTGGGCCAGTCTAGTGTCGAATCACATCGTAGTATCATCACTGGGCCAGTTTAGTGTCCAATCACATCGTAGTAACATCACTGGGCCAGTCTAGTGTCCAATCACATCGTAGTATCATCACTGGGCCAGTCTAGTGTCCAATCAGGTCGTAGTAACATCACTGGGCCAGTCTAGTGTCCAATCACATCATAGTAACATCACTGGGCCAGTCTAGTGTCCAATCAGGTCGTAGTAACATCACTGGGCCAGTCTAGTGTCCAATCACATCATAGTAACATCACTGGGCCAGTCTAGTGTCCAATCAGGTCGTAGTAACATCACTGGGCCAGTCTAGTGTCCAATCACATCGTAGTAACATCACTGGGCCAGTCTAGTGTCCAATCACATCGTAGTATCATCACTGGGCCAGTCTAGTGTCCAATCAGGTCGTAGTAACATCACTGGGCCAGTCTAGTGTCCAATCACATCATAGTAACATCACTGGGCCAGTCTAGTGTCCAATCACATCATAGTATCATCACTGGGCCGTCATGTGTCCCTGGAAAATAGCGGAAAATACCAGATCTACAAGCTCACAATGCATTGCGATACTACGTGTATTGAGCTTGTGGATCTGCTATTTTCACCATTTTTTTTGTAATGAATGTGGATACGAGGTTAGAACAACAAGAAAGGCTTGTTAACATCTGCTTTCACCTGCTGGTGTGTGTGTGTGTGTGTGTGTGTGTGTGTGTGTGTGTGTGTGTGTGTGTGTGTGGTAAATGACAGACAGTGAGGAATGTGATTATCACTGTAACAGTTATATTATTAGTAATGTTTATGTGCAAGCACACATGCACACGCACACACGCACGCACACACACAGAGCTCTGTGGTTAGTTCAGTCAAAATTAATGTGTGAATCCAGGCTCTAAATAATGAATCAGTAGGTCTAGTGTGGACACACTAATGTTGACATGGTGTCGGTCAGAGAACTATTACATGTGAGAGAGATGTTGTGATGGAGACACATTTAGAGTCTGTTCATCTCTAGCAGTGGTTCTGAAATCTACCATGAACTGGAACCAAATGGACCTGAGGGTCCATTTGGTGCAGGTCCCTCTTTGAAAACCGCTGGTCTAAATATATTATATTCATTATATTGTCCAATGTGTGATATAACAATATAACAGTAATGACAACAAACCTATAATAACAGCAGATTATTGTAACTTACTGTATGTTAATGTTTTACAGTTCAACCAACAGCTGTAGACAGGATGGCCAGTGGAACCTCAGCTTCCATCACTGGTGAGTTCTATCAACCCTTTAGAACTGGGAAAGGATCTGTGTGGTTTTACAGTTCAGCTAAACGTATATATAGGCCTATATATACTGGATAGCAATGTAGTTTTATCAGAAAACTCTTAGGATTTAGAACAGAGGTTCTAGTATAGCAGATCTATAGCATATCAGATCTATAGCATAGCAGATCTATAGCATAGCATATCTATAGGATAGCATATCTATAGCATAGCACATCTATAGGATAGCAGATCTATAGCATAGCAGATCTATAGCATAGCAGATCTATAGCATAGCAGATCTATAGCATAGCAGATCTATAGCATAGCAGATCTATAGCATAGCAGATCTATAACATAGCAGATCTACAAGCTCACAGCATGACACTTTGTGCCACGCCTCAGTGTTGAGTGTTTGAAAAATGTGGAATAATAAAAATGTGGAATATTTTCCTTGACTTGAAAACGTTTGAGAACTACTGATTTAGAAGGCATTTGTAGAATCGGCCTCAGGTCTAAATCAGATGAAACCAACAAACTGATACATGGTTTAGTCACATCTGTGATTTTTATCAATATTATGTTTATTTCTCCAACCAGGGAAGAACAGCGAGCCGTCAGAACTGAGCATTGTTCTGATCGGGGGAAATCGACCCGGAGGTAGAGCCACTTTAAAGAGTTCAGTAGGAAACCTCATCCTGGGCAGAGATGGTTTTAAAACAAACACAACTAAGAGTGTCATGAGACAAGAGTTAGTGTCAGGGAGACAGGTCAGTGTGGTCGACACTCCAGGATGGGAGTCTGATCATCCCCTAGATCTGACCCCAAAACTGACCCAGTTAGAAATCCAACAGAGTGTGAGTCTGTGTCCTCCAGGACCACATGCCTTCGTCCTAGTGATGCCATTGGACGTCCCATATGAGGGAACAGATCAGTCAGCAGAGGAGCATGTGAGTCTTCTCCTCAGTGACCGAGTGTGGAAACGCGCTATTATGGTGTTCACTGTAGCTGATAAAACCACCATGAGACCTGATCTCAGTAGATCTAATTATATCTTTAGATATCTTACTGAGAAATGTGAAGGCCGCTTCCATGTTCTTAACATCAGTGACAGAGGAGATGGTAGTCAGGTCACACAGCTGATGGAGAAGATAGATCAGATGGTGAAGAGTAGTGGTGGTCACTATGAGACAGAAGAACACGTCTCAGAGGAACTGAAGGAGAAGGAGAGAACTATCAGCAGAAGAGCAGAACAAAGGAGGACAGACTCTCTGAAACGAACCACTGGACTTCCAAAAGATACTGGTACGCACGCACGCACGCACGCACGCACGCACGCACGCACGCACGCACGCACGCACGCACGCACGCACGCACGCACGCACGCACGCACGCACGCACGCACGCACGCACACACGCACACACGCACGCACGCACACACACACACACACACACACACACACACACACACACACACACACACACACACACACACACACACACACACACACACACACACACACACACACACACACACACACACACACACACACACACACACACACACACACACACTAGTCTAAGTAGTAATGTACGTACGTTAGTATTATTCTATGATGTCTCCTGGTGGACATTCTGAACTGTACACTGAACAAACCTAATTAGATATTATGAATTAGATATTAGGAACAACATATAATTTCCTGGACATTGTATCCTGGTTCTTAATCAATCATCATTCCTAATATGGGCATGTCATTACACTGTAGGCGAACATTTCCAAGCAGATCTACAAGCTCAAAACATATTGTGTTAATTGTGAGCTTGTAGATCTGCTATTGTTTGCCATTTGTACTGCGATGAATGATGAAATAATTATATGTCTCCAGTTTTTAAATAAGAAGCTGTCAAAGTGAAAGTAAACAATGTTTTCTCTGACAGGACTGACTGACCTCAGGATTCTGCTGCTGGGAAGGCAGTGGTCTGGGAAGAGTTCAGCAGGAAACACCATTCTGGGAGAAAGGGGTTTCAAAGTTAGTCAGGCAGGTCAGAGGTCAACACAGTGTGAGGTGAGACAGGGTAGCGTAGCAGGGAGACATGTGACAGTGGTGGACTCACCAGGCTGGCGGTACAACCATCCACTACAGGACACCTCAGAGATGGACAAACTGGAGATCCAGGACAGTGTGTCTCTCTGTCCTCCTGGACCACATGCTGTCCTTCTGGCCGTTCCTCTTCATAGAGCATTCACCAAAGCACAGAGAGTAGCAGTAGAGGAACACATGACCCTTCTGTCACAGAGCGCGTGGAGTCATGCTATAGTCCTGTTCACCCATGGAGACCGTCTGGGAGACAGAAGCATCGAGCAGCACATCGAGGCTGAAGGAGAAGACCTCCGCTGGCTTCTTGACACATGTGGGAACAGGTACCATGTCTTCAACAACCAGAAGACAGATGACACTCAGGTCACAGAGCTGCTGCAGAAGATGGAGGAGATGGTGGCAGGAAACAGAGGTGGACACTATGAAGATGGTGGAGATGTTTCAGAGACGACGTCAGAGAGGAAGAAGATCAGAGAGGAACATGTCCACACATTGATGACCAAGACACAGAGACAAAGAACTGCTCTGAAAGCTCTGTTTGAAGGTGATGTTCATCTCTCTCTGTGTGTGTGTGTGTGTGTGTGTGTGTGTGTGTGTGTGTGTGTGTGTGTGTGTGTGTGTGTGTGTGTGTGTGTGTGTGTGTGTGTGTGTGTGTGTGTGTGTGTGTGTGTGTGTGTGTGTGTGTGTGCATGGATGGATCCTTTCCTGGTTTTAATGGGTTAAATAACAGTACTTGTTCCTCCATTGAACTGATCTAATGAACATTATATTATTATATTGGTGCTTTAATTAATGCATTTCAACTCATTTACATAATTGATCACATGATACTAGTCAGTATAACTTCAAATGATACATTATGTATTGTTCTGTGGTCAGTTTAGTGCAATCATTTATGCAGTTTAATCTCACTAATGTGTGTGTGTGTGTGTGTGTGTGTGTGTGTGTGTGTGTGTGTGTGTGTGTGTGTGTGTGCGTGCGTGCGTGCGTGCGTGCGTCAGGAGAACATCAGAGTCTACCAGAGGTGAAGGTGATGCTGGTTGGTGGAGAACAGGATCAGAGAAGCAGAGCTGGAGATCTCATACTGCAGGAGTCTGGTGTGTTTAAACATACTCCACTCAAGGTGAGGAATATTATATGAATGTGATGTTATAATTATAATGAATGACTTCACTCTAAGTTAATAAACAGTAAAGAGATCAAATATGTTTTCTGAAGATAATGTAACAGTATATAATATAATATTATACCTGCTGTCATGAATGTCTATTGATCATGTGATCAGTGAAGTGTCACTGATCAATACACAGAAATGTGTCATTTTAGATTTGTGCGGCTATTCATAAATAGCAGATGTACAGCTCATCCTACGTCACTTCTGCTATTTATAGTTTTTATTTATCTTGAAAATGTAACAACTACTAATTTAGAAGGCATTTGTAGAATCAGCATCTTAACCCATTGTGGGCGGGAACCCCTTTTGGTGTTTCAAGCATTATGTTATGCTTTAGCTGTTGAAAAATAGCAGATCTACAAGCTCATAGCGCGGCACCGAGTGCCGCGCTATGAGCTTGTAGATCTGCTATTTATTTTTTTAATCGCAAAAATGCGGCGCAAATCTTTGAATATATATTCTTTCAGAGCGAACGTTTTCAACTCATATCTTTGCTTCTGGGGGGGGGGGGGGGGGGGGGTCCCTGGAACAACATATTTTGAGATGGGGGCCAATTACATATAATCTTTGGGGTCCTTGACAATAAATATTGAGCACCGCTGATACAGAAACATGAGGTTTTTCAGAAAATTGTCATGATTTAGAAGATATTTTTTAAATGTGGACGTCAGGTCTAAATGGATGAATGTGTTAATAAACTGCTCTGAACATCCTGTGGAGAAGATAGAATGTCAAATTAACAGCTTTCAGAGTTTAAACCTTTAGAGATTTGTTCGTTTCAGAATTCAGATTAATGAACGATATTACTCCCATATTACTGTCACTGTTAAGCCCAACACACACCGTCTGTGAACGCCGCACGTCAAAACAGCCGCCTCCGTTATTTTCATTGAACCTATCCCACACCGGCGGCGTCAGACGTGCGCTGGCGCACGTTCACGCCTCGCCTGACGCTCCGATACGCCGCTGTTCTATTTCCCAGGCGTTGCCGCGCGGCCTCCATCCGGGAATCCGTGGGCGTGGCTGGCCAGCCGCGCGGTAGCGTGCCGCGTCCTGTGGGTGTTGCTGTGACGCGCGGCAATACTGTGCCGCGTCGCTGCGCACCCGCATCACAGACGGTGTGGGTTGGGCTTTAGACAAAGTAAATGAGAATATATACATTCAGTGAGTTAATATCTGGTAATATTTAAGAGCAACTCCAGTGAGGACAGAATAGAGTGAATGCTTTGATTATTATGACTAACATACAGTAAACTTCATATTCCAGGAGTTTAAAACCCAGACTAAAGTGACAGAATGTGTCAGACAACAGAGACGAGTTGCTGGAAGAAAAGTGAGTGTGGTGAACTGTCCAGACTGGTCGACTACACCTCCATCACAGAAGACCAAAGACGTCCTTCTACACGGTGCGACTCTGTGTTCTCCTGGACCCCACGCTGTCCTGGTGACTGTTCCTGTCTTGTCCAGTTTCTGTGAAGCTGACAGGAGATCAGTGGAGGAACACATGGAGCTGCTGGGGGACAGAGTCTGGAGACGCGCTCTGGTTCTGTTCACACGGGGATGGTGGCTGGGAGGGAGACGTGTTGAGGAGTACATCGAGGCTGAAGGAGAACCTCTGAGGAGGATCCTGGAGAAATGTGGCTACAGGTACCATATTCTAAACTCCGTCAAGTGGGACATTTCAGAAGTCACAGAGCTGATGGAGAAAATAGAAGACATGGTGATGAGGGACAGAGGACACTTTGGACAGATGACACTCATTAAAAGACTGAGAGGAAGAACAGAAGAACAATGGAAGAAGAGAGAGCAGGAGATGATAGAGAGGATGAGGAGGTCTGTGACGACGGAGCCAGAAGAACCAACCCTGCCAGCTGTCAGGAGAAGGAACAGCATGGAGCACCTTCCTCCGAGTAGTGAGTATCAATATCCTGTCTGCAGCATATTGGCATTGTTCCTGCGTGTGTGCTTGCATGCGCGTGTGTGTGTGTGCACGCACGTGCACGCGTTCGTGCGTGCGTGTGATGACCTTGTGTGTGTAAGAGGTCAAGAGGAACAGTGTCATGTAGGGTTTCACATCCAGTTGTTTTTAAGTGTGTTTATATTGTCAGTGTAAATGTGAGTGTTTATATTGTCAGTGTAAATGTGTTGCTGTCTGTTGTCTTGTGTTCCAGTGAGTGTGTTTATATTGTCAGTGTAAATGTGTTGCTGTCTGTTGTCTTGTGTTCCAGTGAGTGTGTTTATATTGTCAGTGTAAATGTGTTGCTGTCTGTTGTCTTGTGTTCCAGTGAGTGTGTTTATATTGTCAGTGTAAATGTGTTGCTGTCTCTTGTCTTGTGTTCCAGTGAGTGTGTTTATATTGTCAGTGTAAATGTGTTGCTGTCTGTTGTCTTGTGTTCCAGTGTGTGTATATATTGTCAGTGTAAATGTGTTTCTGTCTGTTGTCTTGTGTTCCAGTGAGTGTGTTTATATTGTCAGTGTAAATGTGTTGCTGTCTGTTGTCTTGTGTTCCAGTTAGTGTGTTTATATTGTCAGTGTAAATGTGTTGCTGTCTGTTGTCTTGTGTTCCAGTGAGTGTGTTTATATTGTCAGTGTAAATGTGTTGCTGTCTGTTGTCTTGTGTTCCAGTGAGTGTGTATATATTGTCAGTGTAAATGTGTTGCTGTCTGTTGTCGTGTGTTTATATTGTCAGTGTAAATGTGTTGTCTTGTGTTCCAGTGAGTGTGTTTATATTGTCAGTGTAAATGTGTTGCTGTCTGTTGTCTTGTGTTCCAGTGAGTGTGTTTATATTGTCAGTGTAAATGTGTTGCTGTCTGTTGTCTTGTGTTCCAGTGAGTGGAGGAACTCGCTCTGACACCGCCAGTGGAGCTCCAACCTTCACTGATGCTGATGTAAGTGTGAGAGAGGAAGATGTTTCATAGATGAAACTTTAGTCTGACTTTAATCACAAACATTTAAGTTCTCATTTCGTTACTTTATGTTTCATTGTATTTCCAGTCTGTGGTGACGGGGCTAGAAGAATCAACCCTGCCAGCTGTCAGGAGAAGGAACAGCATGGAGCACCTTCCTCCGAGTAGTGAGTATCAATATCCTGTCTGCAGCATATTGGCATTGTTCCTGCGTGTGTGCTTGCATGCGCGTGTGTGTGCACGCACGTGCGCGCGTTCGTGCGTGCGTGTGATGACCTTTTGTGTGTAAGAGGTCAAGAGGAACAGTGTCATGTAGGGTTTTCACATCCAGTTGTTTTTAATTTTATATTGTCAGTGTAAATGAGTTGCTGTCTGTTGTCTTGTGTTCCAGTGAGTGTGTTTATATTGTCAGTGTAAATGTGTTGCTGTCTGTTGTCTTGTGTTCCAGTGATTGTGTTTATATTGTCAGTGTAAATGTGTTTCTGTCTGTTGTCTTGTGTTCCAGTGAGTGTGTTTATATTGTCAGTGTAAATGTGTTGCTGGCTGTTGTCTTGTGTTCCAGTGAGTGTTTATATTGTCAGTGTAAGTGTGTTGCTGTCTGTTGTCTTGTGTTCCAGTGAGTGTGTTTATATTGTCAGTGTAAATGTGTTGCTGTCTGTTGTCTTGTGTTCCAGTGAGTGTGTTTATATTGTCAGTGTAAATGTGTTGCTGTCTGTTGTCTTGTGTTCCAGTGAGTGTGTTTATATTGTCAGTGTAAATGTGTTGCTGTCTGTTGTCTTGTGTTCCAGTGAGTGTGTTTATATTGTCAGTGTAAATGTGTTGCTGTCTGTTGTCTTGTGTTCCAGTGAGTGTGTTTATATTGTCAGTGTAAATGTGTTGCTGTCTGTTGTCTTGTGTTCCAGTGAGTGCGTTTATATTGTCAGTGTAAATGTGTTGCTGTCTGTTGTCTTGTGTTCCAGTGAGTGCGTTTATATTGTCAGTGTAAATGTGTTGCTGTCTGTTGTCTTGTGTTCCAGTGAGTGTGTTTATATTGTCAGTTGTCTTGTGTTCCAGTGAGTGTTTATATTGTCAGTGTAAATGTGTTGCTGTCTGTTGTCTTGTGTTCCAGTGAGTGTGTTTATATTGTCAGTGTAAATGTGTTGCTGTCTGTTGTCTTGTGTTCCAGTGAGTGTGTTTATATTGTCAGTGTAAATGTGTTGCTGTCTGTTGTCTTGTGTTCCAGTGAGTGTGTTTATATTGTCAGTGTAAATGTGTTGCTGTCTGTTGTCTTGTGTTCCAGTGAGTGTGTTTATATTGTCAGTGTAAATGTGTTGCTGTCTGTTGTCTTGTGTTCCAGTGAGTGGAGGAACTCGCTCTTCAGGATATGACACCGCCAGTGGAGCTCCAACCTTCACTGATGCTGATGTAAGTGTGAGAGAGGAAGATGTTTCATAGATGAAACTTTAGTCTGACATTAATCACAAACATTTAAGTTCTCATTTCGTTACTTTATGTTTCATTGTATTTTCAGTCTGTGGTGACGGGGCTAGAAGAATCAACCCTGCCAGCTGTCAGGAGAAGGAGAAGCATGACGCCACCTCCAAGTAGTGAGTATCAATATCCTGTCTGCAGCATATTGGCATTGTTCCTGCGTGTGTGCTTGCATGCGCGTTTGTGTGCGCGTGCGTGTGATGACCTTTTGTGTGTAAGAGGTCAAGAGGAACAGTGTCATGTAGGGTTTTCACATCCAGTTGTTTTTAATTTTATATTGTCAGTGTAAATGTGTTGCTGTCTGTTGTCTTGTGTTCCAGTGATTGTGTTTATATTGTCAGTGTAAATGTGTTGCTGTCTGTTGTCTTGTGTTCCAGTGAGTGTGTTTATATTGTCAGTGTAAATGTGTTGCTGTCTGTTGTCTTGTGTTCCAGTGATTGTGTTTATATTGTCAGTGTAAATGTGTTGCTGTCTGTTGTCTTGTGTTCCAGTGAGTGTGTTTATATATATTGTCAGTGTAAATGTGTTGCTGTCTGTTGTCTTGTGTTCCAGTGATTGTGTTTATATTGTCAGTGTAAATGTGTTTCTGTCTGTTGTCTTGTGTTCCAGTGAGTGTGTTTATATTGTCAGTGTAAATGTGTTGCTGGCTGTTGTCTTGTGTTCCAGTGAGAGTGTTTATATTGTCAGTGTAAATGTGTTGCTGTCTGTTGTCTTGTGTTCCAGTGATTGTGTTTATATTGTCAGTGTAAATGTGTTGCTGTCTGTTGTCTTGTGTTCCAGTGAGTGTGTTTATATATATTGTCAGTGTAAATGTGTTGCTGTCTGTTGTCTTGTGTTCCAGTGATTGTGTTTATATTGTCAGTGTAAATGTGTTTCTGTCTGTTGTCTTGTGTTCCAGTGAGTGTGTTTATATTGTCAGTGTAAATGTGTTGCTGGCTGTTGTCTTGTGTTCCAGTGAGTGTTTATATTGTCAGTGTAAGTGTGTTGCTGTCTGTTGTCTTGTGTTCCAGTGAGTGTGTTTATATTGTCAGTGTAAATGTGTTGCTGTCTGTTGTCTTGTGTTCCAGTGAGTGTGTTTATATTGTCAGTGTAAATGTGTTGCTGTCTGTTGTCTTGTGTTCCAGTGAGTGTGTTTATATTGTCAGTGTAAATGTGTTGCTGTCTGTTGTCTTGTGTTCCAGTGAGTGTGTTTATATTGTCAGTGTAAATGTGTTGCTGTCTGTTGTCTTGTGTTCCAGTGAGTGGAGGAACTCGCTCTTCAGGATATGACACCGCCAGTGGAGCTCCAACCTTCACTGATGCTGATGTAAGTGTGAGAGAGGAAGATGTTTCATAGATGAAACTTTAGTCTGACATTAATCACAAACATTTAAGTTCTCATTTCGTTACTTTATGTTTAATTGTATTTTCAGTCTGTGGTGACGGGGCTAGAAGAATCAACCCTGCCAGCTGTCAGGAGAAGGAGAAGCATGACGCCACCTCCAAGTAGTGAGTATCAATATCCTGTCTGCAGCATATTGGCATTGTTCCTGCGTGTGTGCTTGCATGCGCGTTTGTGTGCGCGTGCGTGTGATGACCTTTTGTGTGTAAGAGGAACAGTGTCATGTAGGGTTTTCACATCCAGTTGTTTTTAATTTTATATTGTCAGTGTAAATGTGTTGCTGTCTGTTGTCTTGTGTTCCAGTGAGTGTGTTTATATTGTCAGTGTAAATGTGTTGCTGTCTGTTGTCTTGTGTTCCAGTGAGTGTGTTTATATTGTCAGTGTAAATGTGTTGCTGTCTGTTGTCTTGTGTTCCAGTGAGTGTGTTTATATTGTCAGTGTAAATGTGTTGCTGTCTGTTGTCTTGTGTTCCAGTGAGTGTGTTTATATTGTCAGTGTAAATGTGTTGCTGTCTGTTGTCTTGTGTTCCAGTGAGTGTGTTTATATTGTCAGTGTAAATGTGTTGCTGTCTGTTGTCTTGTGTTCCAGTGAGTGTGTTTATATTGTCAGTGTAAGTGTGTTGTTGTCTTGTGAGTGTGTTTATATTGTCAGTGTAAATGTGTTGCTGTCTGTTCTTGTGTTCCAGTGATCGTGTTTATATTGTCAGTGTAAATGTGTTTCTGTCTGTTGTCTTGTGTTCCAGTGAGAGTGTTTATATTGTCAGTGTAAATGTGTTGCTGTCTGTTGTCTTGTGTTCCAGTGATTGTGTTTATATTGTCAGTGTAAATGTGTTGCTGTCTGTTGTCTTGTGTTCCAGTGAGTGTGTTTATATATATTGTCAGTGTAAATGTGTTGCTGTCTGTTGTCTTGTGTTCCAGTGATTGTGTTTATATTGTCAGTGTAAATGTGTTTCTGTCTGTTGTCTTGTGTTCCAGTGAGTGTGTTTATATTGTCAGTGTAAATGTGTTGCTGGCTGTTGTCTTGTGTTCCAGTGAGAGTGTTTATATTGTCAGTGTAAATGTGTTGCTGTCTGTTGTCTTGTGTTCCAGTGATTGTGTTTATATTGTCAGTGTAAATGTGTTGCTGTCTGTTGTCTTGTGTTCCAGTGAGTGTGTTTATATATATTGTCAGTGTAAATGTGTTGCTGTCTGTTGTCTTGTGTTCTAGTGATTGTGTTTATATTGTCAGTGTAAATGTGTTTCTGTCTGTTGTCTTGTGTTCCAGTGAGTGTGTTTATATTGTCAGTGTAAATGTGTTGCTGGCTGTTGTCTTGTGTTCCAGTGAGTGTTTATATTGTCAGTGTAAGTGTGTTGCTGTCTGTTGTCTTGTGTTCCAGTGAGTGTGTTTATATTGTCAGTGTAAATGTGTTGCTGTCTGTTGTCTTGTGTTCCAGTGAGTGTGTTTATATTGTCAGTGTAAATGTGTTGCTGTCTGTTGTCTTGTGTTCCAGTGAGTGTGTTTATATTGTCAGTGTAAATGTGTTGCTGTCTGTTGTCTTGTGTTCCAGTGAGTGTGTTTATATTGTCAGTGTAAATGTGTTGCTGTCTGTTGTCTTGTGTTCCAGTGAGTGGAGGAACTCGCTCTTCAGGATATGACACCGCCAGTGGAGCTCCAACCTTCACTGATGCTGATGTAAGTGTGAGAGAGGAAGATGTTTCATAGATGAAACTTTAGTCTGACATTAATCACAAACATTTAAGTTCTCATTTCGTTACTTTATGTTTCATTGTATTTTCAGTCTGTGGTGACGGGGCTAGAAGAATCAACCCTGCCAGCTGTCAGGAGAAGGAGAAGCATGACGCCACCTCCAAGTAGTGAGTATCAATATCCTGTCTGCAGCATATTGGCATTGTTCCTGCGTGTGTGCTTGCATGCGCGTTTGTGTGCGCGTGCGTGTGATGACCTTTTGTGTGTAAGAGGTCAAGAGGAACAGTGTCATGTAGGGTTTTCACATCCAGTTGTTTTTAATTTTATATTGTCAGTGTAAATGTGTTGCTGTCTGTTGTCTTGTGTTCCAGTGAGTGTGTTTATATTGTCAGTGTAAATGTGTTGCTGTCTGTTGTCTTGTGTTCCAGTGAGTGTGTTTATATTGTCAGTGTAAATGTGTTGCTGTCTGTTGTCTTGTGTTCCAGTGAGTGTGTTTATATTGTCAGTGTAAATGTGTTGCTGTCTGTTGTCTTGTGTTCCAGTGAGTGTGTTTATATTGTCAGTGTAAATGTGTTGCTGTCTGTTGTCTTGTGTTCCAGTGAGTGTGTTTATATTGTCAGTGTAAATGTGTTGCTGTCTGTTGTCTTGTGTTCCAGTGAGTGTGTTTATATTGTCAGTGTAAGTGTGTTGTTGTCTTGTGAGTGTGTTTATATTGTCAGTGTAAATGTGTTGCTGTCTGTTGTCTTGTGTTCCAGTGAGTGTGTTTATATTGTCAGTGTAAATGTGTTGCTGTCTGTTGTCTTGTGTTCCAGTGAGTGTGTTTATATTGTCAGTGTAAATGTGTTGCTGTCTGTTGTCTTGTGTTCCAGTGAGTGTGTTTATATTGTCAGTGTAAATGTGTTGCTGTCTGTTGTCTTGTGTTCCAGTGAGTGTGTTCATATTGTCAGTGTAAATGTGTTGCTGTCTGTTGTCTTGTGTTCCAGTGAGTGTGTTTATATTGTCAGTGTAAATGTGTTGCTGTCTGTTGTCTTGTGTTCCAGTGAGTGTGTTTATATTGTCAGTGTAAATGTGTTGCTGTCTGTTGTCTTGTGTTCCAGTGAGTGTGTTTATATTGTCAGTGTAAATGTGTTGCTGTCTGTTGTCTTGTGTTCCAGTGAGTGTGTTTATATTGTCAGTGTAAATGTGTTGCTGTCTGTTGTCTTGTGTTCCAGTTAGTGTGTTTATATTGTCAGTGTAAATGTGTTGCTGTCTGTTGTCTTGTGTTCCAGTGAGTGTGTTTATATTGTCAGTGTAAATGTGTTGCTGTCTGTTGTCTTGTGTTCCAGTGAGTGTGTATATATTGTCAGTGTAAATGTGTTGCTGTCTGTTGTCGTGTGTTTATATTGTCAGTGTAAATGTGTTGCTGTCTGTTGTCTTGTGTTCCAGTGAGTGTGTTTATATTGTCATTGTAAATGTGTTGCTGTCTGTTGTCTTGTGTTCCAGTGAGTGTGTTTATATTGTCAGTGTAAATGTGTTGCTGTCTGTTGTCTTGTGTTCCAGTGAGTGTGTTTATATTGTCAGTGTAAATGTGTTGCTGTCTGTTGTCTTGTGTTCCAGTGAGTGTGTTTATATTGTCAGTGTAAATGTGTTGCTGTCTGTTGTCTTGTGTTCCAGTGAGTGTGTTTATATTGTCAGTGTAAGTGTGTTGCTGTCTGTTGTCTTGTGTTCCAGTGAGTGTGTTTATATTGTCAGTGTAAATGTGTTGCTGTCTGTTGTCTTGTGTTCCAGTGAGTGTGTTTATATTGTCAGTGTAAATGTGTTGCTGTCTGTTGTCTTGTGTTCCAGTGAGTGTGTTTATATTGTCAGTGTAAGTGTGTTGCTGTCTGTTGTCTTGTGTTCCAGTGAGTGTGTTTATATTGTCAGTGTAAATGTGTTGCTGTCTGTTGTCTTGTGTTCCAGTGAGTGTGTTTATATTGTCAGTGTAAATGTGTTGCTGTCTGTTGTCTTGTGTTCCAGTGAGTGTGTTTATATTGTCAGTGTAAATGTGTTGCTGTCTGTTGTCTTGTGTTCCAGTTAGTGTGTTTATATTGTCAGTGTAAATGTGTTGCTGTCTGTTGTCTTGTGTTCCAGTGAGTGTGTTTATATTGTCAGTGTAAATGTGTTGCTGTCTGTTGTCTTGTGTTCCAGTGAGTGTGTATATATTGTCAGTGTAAATGTGTTGCTGTCTGTTGTCGTGTGTTTATATTGTCAGTGTAAATGTGTTGCTGTCTGTTGTCTTGTGTTCCAGTGAGTGTGTTTATATTGTCAGTGTAAGTGTGTTGTTGTCTTGTGAGTGTGTTTATATTGTCAGTGTAAATGTGTTGCTGTCTGTTGTCTTGTGTTCCAGTGAGTGTGTTTATATTGTCAGTGTAAATGTGTTGCTGTCTGTTGTCTTGTGTTCCAGTGAGTGTGTTTATATTGTCAGTGTAAATGTGTTGCTGTCTGTTGTCTTGTGTTCCAGTTAGTGTGTTTATATTGTCAGTGTAAATGTGTTGCTGTCTGTTGTCTTGTGTTCCAGTGAGTGTGTTTATATTGTCAGTGTAAGTGTGTTGCTGTCTGTTGTCTTGTGTTCCAGTGAGTGTGTTTATATTGTCAGTGTAAATGTGTTGCTGTCTGTTGTCTTGTGTTCCAGTTAGTGTGTTTATGTCTGTTGTCTTGTGTTCCAGTGAGTGTGTTTATATTGTCAGTGTAAATGTTTGCTGTCTGTTGTCGTGTGTTTATATTGTCAGTGTAAATGTGTTGCTGTCTGTTGTCTTGTGTTCCAGTGAGTGTGTTTATATTGTCAGTGTAAATGTGTTGCTGTCTGTTGTCTTGTGTTCCAGTGAGTGTGTTTATATTGTCAGTGTAAATGTGTTGCTGTCTGTTGTCTTGTGTTCCAGTGTGTGTTTATATTGTCAGTGTAAATGTGTTGCTGTCTGTTGTCTTGTGTTCCAGTGAGTGTGTTTATATTGTCAGTGTAAATGTGTTGCTGTCTGTTGTCTTGTGTTCCAGTGAGTGGAGGAAGTCGCTCTTCAGGATATGACACCGCCAGTGGAGCTCCAACCTTCACTGATGCTGATGTAAGTGTGAGAGAGGAAGATGTTTCATAGATGAAACTTTAGTCTGACTTTAATCACACGCATTTAAGTTCTCATTTCGTTACTTTATGTTTCATTGTATTTCCAGTCTGTGGTGACGGGGCTAGAAGAATCAACCATGCCAGCTGTCAGGAGAAGGAACAGCAAAGGGCACCTTCCTCCGAGTAGTGAGTATCAATATCCTGTCTGCAGCATATTGGCATTGTTCCTGCGTGTGTGCTTGCATGCGCGTTTGTGTGATGACCTTTTGTGTGTAAGAGGTCAAGAGGAACAGTGTCATGTAGGGTTTTCACATCCAGTTGTTTTTAATTGTATATTGTCAGTGTAAATGTGTTGTTGTCTTGTGTTCCAGTGAGTGTGCTTATATTGTCAGTGTAAATGTGTTGCTGTCTGTTGTCTTGTGTTCCAGTGAGTGTGTTTATATTGTCAGTGTAAATGTGTTGCTGTCTGTTGTCTTGTGTTCCAGTGAGTGTGCTTATATTGTCAGTGTAAATGTGTTGTTGTCTTGTGTTCCAGCGAGTGTTTATATTGTCAGTGTAAATGTGTTGCTGTCTGTTGTCTTGTGTTCCAGTGAGTGTGTTTATATTGTCAGTGTAAATGTGTTGCTGTCTGTTGTCTTGTGTTCCAGTGTGTGTTTATATGTCAGTGTAAATGTGTTGCTGTCTGTTGTCTTGTGTTCCAGTGAGTGTGTTTATATTGTCAGTGTAAATGTGTTGCTGTCTGTTGTCTTGTGTTCCAGTGAGTGGAGGAAGTCGCTCTTCAGGATATGACACCGCCAGTGGAGCTCCAACCTTCACTGATGCTGATGTAAGTGTGAGAGAGGAAGATGTTTCATAGATGAAACTTTAGTCTGACTTTAATCACACGCATTTAAGTTCTCATTTCGTTACTTTATGTTTCATTGTATTTCCAGTCTGTGGTGACGGGGCTAGAAGAATCAACCATGCCAGCTGTCAGGAGAAGGAACAGCAAAGGGCACCTTCCTCCGAGTAGTGAGTATCAATATCCTGTCTGCAGCATATTGGCATTGTTCCTGCGTGTGTGCTTGCATGCGCGTTTGTGTGATGACCTTTTGTGTGTAAGAGGTCAAGAGGAACAGTGTCATGTAGGGTTTTCACATCCAGTTGTTTTTAATTGTATATTGTCAGTGTAAATGTGTTGTTGTCTTGTGTTCCAGTGAGTGTGCTTATATTGTCAGTGTAAATGTGTTGCTGTCTGTTGTCTTGTGTTCCAGTGAGTGTGTTTATATTGTCAGTGTAAATGTGTTGCTGTCTGTTGTCTTGTGTTCCAGTGAGTGTGTTTATATTGTCAGTGTAAATGTGTTGCTGTCTGTTGTCTTGTGTTCCAGTGAGTGTGTTTATATTGTCAGTGTAAATGTGTTGCTGTCTGTTGTCTTGTGTTCCAGTGAGTGTGTTTATATTGTCAGTGTAAATGTGTTGCTGTCTGTTGTCTTGTGTTCCAGTGAGTGTGTTTATATTGTCAGTGTAAATGTGTTGCTGTCTGTTGTCTTGTGTTCCAGTGAGTGTGTTTATATTGTCAGTGTAAGTGTGTTGTTGTCTTGTGAGTGTGTTTATATTGTCAGTGTAAATGTGTTGCTGTCTGTTGTCTTGTGTTCCAGTGAGTGTGTTTATATTGTCAGTGTAAATGTGTTGCTGTCTGTTGTCTTGTGTTCCAGTGAGTGTGTTTATATTGTCAGTGTAAATGTGTTGCTGTCTGTTGTCTTGTGTTCCAGTGAGTGTGTTTATATTGTCAGTGTAAATGTGTTGCTGTCTGTTGTCTTGTGTTCCAGTGAGTGTGTTCATATTGTCAGTGTAAATGTGTTGCTGTCTGTTGTCTTGTGTTCCAGTGAGTGTGTTTATATTGTCAGTGTAAATGTGTTGCTGTCTGTTGTCTTGTGTTCCAGTGAGTGTGTTTATATTGTCAGTGTAAATGTGTTGCTGTCTGTTGTCTTGTGTTCCAGTGAGTGTGTTTATATTGTCAGTGTAAATGTGTTGCTGTCTGTTGTCTTGTGTTCCAGTGAGTGTGTTTATATTGTCAGTGTAAATGTGTTGCTGTCTGTTGTCTTGTGTTCCAGTTAGTGTGTTTATATTGTCAGTGTAAATGTGTTGCTGTCTGTTGTCTTGTGTTCCAGTGAGTGTGTTTATATTGTCAGTGTAAATGTGTTGCTGTCTGTTGTCTTGTGTTCCAGTGAGTGTGTATATATTGTCAGTGTAAATGTGTTGCTGTCTGTTGTCGTGTGTTTATATTGTCAGTGTAAATGTGTTGCTGTCTGTTGTCTTGTGTTCCAGTGAGTGTGTTTATATTGTCATTGTAAATGTGTTGCTGTCTGTTGTCTTGTGTTCCAGTGAGTGTGTTTATATTGTCAGTGTAAATGTGTTGCTGTCTGTTGTCTTGTGTTCCAGTGAGTGTGTTTATATTGTCAGTGTAAATGTGTTGCTGTCTGTTGTCTTGTGTTCCAGTGAGTGTGTTTATATTGTCAGTGTAAATGTGTTGCTGTCTGTTGTCTTGTGTTCCAGTGAGTGTGTTTATATTGTCAGTGTAAGTGTGTTGCTGTCTGTTGTCTTGTGTTCCAGTGAGTGTGTTTATATTGTCAGTGTAAATGTGTTGCTGTCTGTTGTCTTGTGTTCCAGTGAGTGTGTTTATATTGTCAGTGTAAATGTGTTGCTGTCTGTTGTCTTGTGTTCCAGTGAGTGTGTTTATATTGTCAGTGTAAGTGTGTTGCTGTCTGTTGTCTTGTGTTCCAGTGAGTGTGTTTATATTGTCAGTGTAAATGTGTTGCTGTCTGTTGTCTTGTGTTCCAGTTAGTGTGTTTATGTCTGTTGTCTTGTGTTCCAGTGAGTGTGTTTATATTGTCAGTGTAAATGTTTGCTGTCTGTTGTCGTGTGTTTATATTGTCAGTGTAAATGTGTTGCTGTCTGTTGTCTTGTGTTCCAGTGAGTGTGTTTATATTGTCAGTGTAAATGTGTTGCTGTCTGTTGTCTTGTGTTCCAGTGAGTGTGTTTATATTGTCAGTGTAAATGTGTTGCTGTCTGTTGTCTTGTGTTCCAGTGTGTGTTTATATTGTCAGTGTAAATGTGTTGCTGTCTGTTGTCTTGTGTTCCAGTGAGTGTGTTTATATTGTCAGTGTAAATGTGTTGCTGTCTGTTGTCTTGTGTTCCAGTGAGTGGAGGAAGTCGCTCTTCAGGATATGACACCGCCAGTGGAGCTCCAACCTTCACTGATGCTGATGTAAGTGTGAGAGAGGAAGATGTTTCATAGATGAAACTTTAGTCTGACTTTAATCACACGCATTTAAGTTCTCATTTCGTTACTTTATGTTTCATTGTATTTCCAGTCTGTGGTGACGGGGCTAGAAGAATCAACCATGCCAGCTGTCAGGAGAAGGAACAGCAAAGGGCACCTTCCTCCGAGTAGTGAGTATCAATATCCTGTCTGCAGCATATTGGCATTGTTCCTGCGTGTGTGCTTGCATGCGCGTTTGTGTGATGACCTTTTGTGTGTAAGAGGTCAAGAGGAACAGTGTCATGTAGGGTTTTCACATCCAGTTGTTTTTAATTGTATATTGTCAGTGTAAATGTGTTGTTGTCTTGTGTTCCAGTGAGTGTGCTTATATTGTCAGTGTAAATGTGTTGCTGTCTGTTGTCTTGTGTTCCAGTGAGTGTGTTTATATTGTCAGTGTAAATGTGTTGCTGTCTGTTGTCTTGTGTTCCAGTGAGTGTGCTTATATTGTCAGTGTAAATGTGTTGTTGTCTTGTGTTCCAGTGAGTGTTTATATTGTCAGTGTAAATGTGTTGCTGTCTGTTGTCTTGTGTTCCAGTGAGTGTGTTTATATTGTCAGTGTAAATGTGTTGCTGTCTGTTGTCTTGTGTTCCAGTGAGTGTGTTTATATTGTCAGTGTAAATGTGTTGCTGTCTGTTGTCTTGTGTTCCAGTGAGTGTGTTTATATTGTCAGTGTAAATGTGTTGCTGTCTGTTGTCTTGTGTTCCAGTGAGTGGAGGAACTCGCTCTTCAGGATTTGACACCATGAGTGTCGTTTCAAGCCAGGCAGAGACTGATGTAAGTGTTTCCATTGTGGTCTATTACATTAATCAACATAGCATAACACTTTGTTGATAACTAAGAGCTTTGGTTACAAATTAAAATGTAACTGATCATATTTGTCCATTGTTGTTTTTATATAGGAAGATAAATCAGATTGAAGTGCTGATGATATTTGTGCTTTTTCACTAATTAAAAATTTCCCTCTTTCCTGTTGATATTGTGACAAGGAGACACGACAGAAGAAGACTCTGTTTGAGAGACTGACAGGAGTTAAAACTCTAACAGCAGAAGAATGGAAGAAGAGAGAGGAGGAGCTGATCGAGACGATGTTGACGTTTGTGATGACGGAGCCACAAGAACCAAGTAGTGAGTCTTACTGTTGTCCTCTTATGTGGACACACATTACTTACTAAAATGTGTGTTCATGCAGTTTCATTAAAGAATGATTAGTAGGCTGCTCTGAGATGAACATTTAGGGTGACCAGATGTCCCCCGGCCGTTGCGTGGAGTCTCTCATTTCCAAGACTTTTCAGGCGTCCCACAAAGTGACTGGCAGGCATCAGTGTTCAAATTGAGACCCTGTCCCACATTGTGACTGACAGGCATCAGTGTTCAAACTGAGACCCTGTCCCACATTGTGACATGGCAGGCATCAGTGTTCAAACTGAGACCCTGTCCCACATTGTGACTAGCAGGCATCAGTGTTCAAACTGAGACCCTGTCCCACATTGTGACTAGCAGGCATCAGTGTTCAAACTGAGACCCTGTCCCACATTGTGACTGACAGGCATCAGTGTTCAAACTGAGACCCTGTCTGTCCCACATTGTGACTGACAGGCATCAGTGTTCAAATTGAGACCCTGTCCCACATTGTGACTGACAGGCATCAGTGTTCAAACTGAGACCCTGTCCCACATTGTGACTGGCAGGCATCAGTGTTCAAACTGAGACCCTGTCCCACATTGTGACTGGCAGGCATCAGTGTTCAAACTGAGACCCTGTCCCACATTGTGACTGGCAGGCATCAGTGTTCAAACTGAGACCCTGTCCCACATTGTGACTGACAGGCATCAGTGTTCAAACTGAGACCCTGTCCCACATTGTGACTGACAGGCATCAGTGTTCAAACTGAGACCCTGTCCCACATTGTGACTGGCAGGCATCAGTGTTCAAACTGAGACCCTGTCCCACATTGTGACTGACAGGCATCAGTGTTCAAACTGAGACCCTGTCCCACATTGTGACTGGCAGGCATCAGTGTTCAAACTGAGACCCTGTCCCACATTGTGACTGGCAGGCATCAGTGTTCAAACTGAGACCCTGTCCCACATTGTGACTGACAGGCATCAGTGTTCAAACTGAGACCCTGTCCCACAGTGTGACTGGCAGGCATCAGTGTTCAAACTGAGACCCTGTCCCACATTGTGACTGACAGGCATCAGTGTTCAAACTGAGACCCTGTCCCACAGTGTGACTGGCAGGCATCAGTGTTCAAACTGAGACCCTGTCCCACATTGTGACTGGCAGGCATCAGTGTTCAAACTGAGACCCTGTCCCACAGTGTGACTGACAGGCATCAGTGTTCAAACTGAGACCCTGTCCCACAGTGTGACTGGCAGGCATCAGTGTTCAAACTGAGACCCTGTCCCACATTGTGACTGACAGGCATCAGTGTTCAAACTGAGACCCTGTCCCACATTGTGACTGACAGGCATCAGTGTTCAAATTGAGACCCTGTCCCACATTGTGACTGACAGGCATCAGTGTTCAAACTGAGACCCTGTCCCACATTGTGACTGACAGGCATCAGTGTTCAAACTGAGACCCTGTCCCACATTGTGACTGACAGGCATCAGTGTTCAAACTGAGACCCAGTCCCACAGTGTGACTGACAGGCATCAGTGTTCAAACTGAGACCCTGTCCCACATTGTGACTGACAGGCATCAGTGTTCAAACTGAGACCCTGTCCCACATTGTGACTGACAGGCATCAGTGTTCAAATGCCCTAATTAAGTCAGTCCTCTAATAGTTGGCTTTCTGTTGTAAAGCTCTCTCGTTGTCTCTTTTCCAGCAAGATGTTTTTAAGCCTGTTGTAATAATAGGCTAACATGAGAAATATCCCCTAGGCTACAGTAGGCCTACCAGTAAGTCGGCCATACCACCATTTAGAACAAAATGTGAGGGTTTGTGTTTTTATTCTAATTGTAAATGTGTGGTGTGTTTGTTGTCTTGTGTTGCAGTGAGTGGTGACACAGCTTCTGCCAAGGTCTCAGATTGGCTGAACAGATATCCTGGACCAATAGCGCCCTCTTCAGGACATGACACCATGAGCATAGCTGCTCCCAGCCAGGCAGACACTGGTGATGTGAGGAGTGTGAGAGATGAAGATGTTTCATAGATGAAAACTTTATTAGGCTTGAGTTATACTTTGTTGCACACACCGGTGTCACACGGATGAATAGCAGATCTACAAGCTCACACAACTAGCATATTTCTACATTGGTTGGTGTTTAAATCACTTTAGGTTCATGTTTATTGGTCTTGATTCCTTTGTTAAATGTATTTTATCATTAGATTTCTATAAGTTGTTGAATAGTAAGTACAGGCTGATATTTGCATATTTCAGTCATATTGACATAATTGTCCCTTTCTGTAAATCTCTATTGGTCAATAAATTTAAACCCACACCAGTCGGACTGTGGACATTACAATGCATACATTTACAACCATGTGATCTTTCAGTCAGGGAACATTATTAGTACACTTCTGGTAAACAATTGGACACAAACAGGTCAAATTAGCTTCAGATGGACAACATTCAACCTCATCCACACCACAGTATAATGAATTAGTATTACTGTAAATGACTTTAACCCCTAGGACACTAAACCTGGGTGAAAATCACCCAGACAATTATGTTGCTGATGTGGGGCTACCAGTAGTCTGAAGAGAGTGGTGCAAAAGCACCCCCTATTGGTACTTTAAACATAGCTGTTCATTGGAGTGGTTGCAGCACTCAACAATGTTATGTATTAGGGGCAGAATAATTTCCATAAAACCTACATTTCTAAACTTAAAAGCAAATGCCCAACATATTAGATATTGGTCATAACTTATGTTTGTGTGTAGAAACTTGCATGCATTTCGATTGAGGATCCTGGGAGTAGAGAGATTTGAACTGTTTTTAACCCATTCTGGGCGGGAACCCCTTTTGGTGTTAGCATTATGTTATGCTTTAGCTATTGAAAAATAGCAGATCTACAAGCTCATAAGTGGCGCGCTACGAGCTTGTAGGTCTGCTATTTTTGAAAACTCGAAGAACGACTGACATAGAAACAGCTTTTTCAGAAAACTGAAATGGGTTCATATAGTTCAAAATGGTGGGACATCTAAAGGTCAGAGATCGAAGGTCGGAACACGACAGTTGTTCGGCATGAGGAGACGCATACGTGTATCGACATTTTATTGCCGACGGTCAAACGGTTCATGAGCTATGCCTGTTCAAAGTTAGCATTTTCAATTGAGTGCTATAGCGCCACCCTTTGGCCAATGGTCTTTGGCTTCGCGTCCTCACCGTTTGGCATGGCCCTCGCTCTACCATATTTCCAAGTTTTGGGAAAACTGACTGCACGGTTCAGCCAGAACAGAGGGTATGCGTGTGACATCATCATCATACCCGGAGGTTATGCGGGAACGCCTACCGAGTGGCAAAAAACTACTTTCTGGCCTTGACAGTCCGTACATCCACACAGAGAAGTCATGTTTGATTGCAGTAAATTACTTTATCCATCAATCCATCTTCAACCGCTTATCCGTAGTCGGGTCGCGGGGGCAACAGCTCCACCAGAGTGCTCCAGACTTCCCTCTCCAGAGCAACATTAGTGACTTCCTCCTGGGGGGATTCCGAGACGTTCCAAGGCCAGTGAGTCGATGGGTTTCCTCCAACTGCGCCTTGGTCTGCCCCAGGGGTCTCCTCCCAGTGGGACGTGCGTCGAGGACCTCCCTAGGGAGGTCTAAATTACTAGGGAGGTTTAAATTGCTTTAAACAACCTTAAATTCACTTTGCCACTGGATCTGCCATTCACTTTATGCATGCGCACACCCTCTACTGCTATGGTTGGCAGAAGAAAAGGGAGAAGATAACCGGATTGCAGCAGTATTGAGTCAGGTTAGGGAGAACAACAATGAGTCACCTAATAGAACTGACCAGTCAGTGGCCTTGTGGTTAAGAGTGTCCACTCTGAAACTGGGAGGTCGGGGGTTCGATCCCCGGCTGGGGTCATACCAAAGACTAAGAATGGGACCCAATGCGTCCCTGCTTGGTAATTTACAAGAAGTTATACATAAACAGAGTTATATAGAGCGTCGCAGTCCCGCTCCATCGAGAGACCCCTCATTTTCCTCATAGACTTTTCAAAAAGTATTTATTTAAAGACGTTTACGCCGCGGACAAAGACAACTGGAGTCGTGACAAATCCTGACAACAAACACAATGTTTTGGGCCGAACTAATAATTAGAAAGAAGGAAAAAAACGGCAGGTTAGAACACTTTCTTTTGTTGTTTTTCTTCTTTGTAATTATTTGTTTGGTCCAAAATATTGTGTTTGTTGTCATGACTTGTCACAACTCGAGTTGGCTTCGTACGACGCTTAAAAGGTCTTTAAATAAATACTTTTTGAAATGTCTATGGGAAAAATGCATTGGGAATTATTTCCTGGGCCTGGCGTCGTCATGAAAAGGGGCGGGGCTGGGCCCGGCGTCGTCATGAAAGGGGGCGGGGCTGTGCCTGGCGTCGTCATGAAAGGGGGCGGGACTGGGCCTGGCGTCGTCATGAAAGGGGGCGGGACTGGGCCTGGCGTCGTCATGAAAGGGGGCGGGACTGGGCCTGGCTTCGTCATGAAAGGGGGCGGGACTGGGCCTGGCTTCGTCATGAAAGGGGGCGGGACTGGGCCTGGCGTCGTCATGACAGGGGGCGGGACTGGGCCTGGCGTCGTCATGACAGGGGGCGGGACTGGGCCTGGCGTCGTCATGAAAGGGGGCGGGACTGGGCCTGGCGTCGTCATGAAAGGGGGCGGGACTGGGCCTGGCGTCGTCATGAAAGGGGGCGGGACTGGGCCTGGCTTCGTCATGAAAGGGGGCGGGACTGGGCCTGGCGTCGTCATGACAGGGGGCGGGACTGGGCCTGGCGTCGTCTTGTGATACAAATCGTAATCATATTAACGGTAACTTGTGATACAAATCGTAATCATATTAACGGTAACTTGTGATACAAATCGTAATCATATTAACGGTAACGTGTGATACAAATCGTAATCATATTAACGGTAACGTGTGATACAAATCGTAATCATATTAACGGTAACTTGTGATACAAATCGTAATCATATTGACGGTAACGTGTGATACAAATCGTAATCATATTGACTCTATGGTGCTATGGCATCTCATCCTTTCTAAATCCAGACTATGAATGAGGCTGGACTCTATGGTGCTATGGCATCTCATCCTTTCTAAATCCAGACTATGAATGAGGCTGGACTCTATGGTGATATGGCATCTCATCCTTTCTAAATCCAGACTATGAATGAGGCTGGACTCTATGGTGCTATGGCATCTCATCCTTTCTAAATCCAGACTATGAATGAGGCTGGACTCTATGGTGCTATGGCATCTCATCCTTTCTAAATCCAGACTATGAATGAGGCTGGACTCTATGGTGCTATGGCATCTCATCCTTTCTAAAGAGCATATTGCGGTCAGCGTTAACAGTGAACAGGTACGTGTGCACAGGAAGGGAACAGTGTTCAGGGTTCTACAGCAAAAGGTTCTCACCGGTCGGCTCCGGGGACCACCCGGGGGTCCAAATGGGACACTTAACGGGTCACACCGAGCACTAGAACTATACCTCAGTGGTCCGGGGACCACCAGGGGTCCATGAGGGGGGGTAACCAAATGGACCCTTATTAGACATTTAACTCTCAAGACATTTAATTCTCAATTAAGAGAATGTAGAAGAATAGTTTTTTTTGATCAACGTTTGCCTGTTCTCTCCTAATGGTACCGACATCAATACAGCCTGTTATCTCTCCAAATGGTACCGACATCACTACAGCCTGTTATCTCTCCTAATGGTACCGACATCAATACAGCCTGTTATCTCTCCTAATGGTACCGACATCAATACAGCCTGTTATCTCTCCTAATGGTACCGACATCAATACAACCTGTTATCTCTCCTAATGGTACCAACATCTACAGCCTGTTATCTCTCCTAATGGTACAGACATCAATACAGCCTGTTATCTCTCCTATTGGTACCGACATCAATACAGCCTGTTATCTCTCCTAATGGTACCGACATCAATACAGCCTGTTATCTCTCCTATTGGTACCGACATCAATACAGCCTGTTATCTATCCTAATGGTACCGACATCAATACAGCCTGTTATCTCTCCTAATGGTACCGACATCAATACAGCCTGTTATCTCTCCTAATGGTACCAACATCAATACAGCCTGTTATCTCTCCTAATGGTACCGACATCAATACAGCCTGTTATCTATCCTAATGGTACCGACATCAATACAGCCTGTTATCTCTCCTAATGGTACCGACATCAATACAGCCTGTTATCTCTCCTAATGGTACCGACATCAATACAGCCTGTTATCTCTCCTAATGGTACCGACATCAATACAGCCTGTTATCTCTCCTAATGGTACTACCAACATCAATACAGCCTGTCATCTCTCCTAATGGTACCAACATCAATACAGCCCGTTATCTCTCCTAATGGTACCGACATCAATACAGCATGGAACTGTAGGACAAAATATTAATTCTTTCGTTTTGGGTCCGAGAGGCTAAATCTCAACAAATGGCGGTCGGTGGCTCAAATGCCGAATTAATGAATAATGGACCTTGATGAGAAAAGCCTGTAACTATATTGTATTTTTATTTTATAGTCGGTGTGTGAATTCTGCCGTCCACTTGACACTTGAGAAGGATTTGTAAAACTAAATGTCTATATTTCTAGTGGTCAGTGTGAATGGTCCTTAAAAAAAAATACATTTCACAACATGTTTGTAACTTCAAATTCCATTTTGAACCATGATAGCTTCATTGAAGACATCCATCCGTAGTTCAGGTGACTGATATTGTTCTAATACGTGGTTTTCTATGACTTTTTACATTTATTTTGTGGGTTTTCTTTTATACTTTATTCCATTTGAACGTGAAACATCCCTGTGAACTCTCGAGGGTTCAAACGGACCCAATTAACCCATTCTGGGCGGGAACCCCTTTTGGTGTTTTAAACATGTTGTAATTTAGCTATTGAAAAATAGCAGATCTACAAGCTCGTAGCGCGCCACTCGGTGGCGCGCTACGAGCTTGTAGATCTGCTATTTTTGAAAAATCGTGAAAATATTGATTTCAGAAAACTGGAGGATTTAGAAGAATTGTTGTAAATGTTGAGGTCAGGCCTAAATGGGACCCTTAACGAGCCTGCGGTTTAAATGAACACTGAGGATTTTACAGTGTAGACTGAAGTCTACTGTAATCTATTACAGTGTAGACTGCAGTCTACTGTAATCTATTACAGTGTAGACTGAAGTCTACTGTAATCTATTACAGTGTAGACTGAAGTCTACACTGTAATCTATTACAGTGTAGACTGAAGTCTACTGTAATCTATTACAGTGTAGACTGCAGTCTACTGTAATCTATTACAGTGTAGACTGAAGTCTACTGTAATCTATTACAGTGTAGACTGAAGTCTACACTGTAATCTATTACAGTGTAGACTGAAGTCTACACTGTAATCTATTACAGTGTAGACTGAAGTCTACTGTAATCTATTACAGTGTAGACTGAAGTCTACTGTAATCTATTACAGTGTAGACTGAAGTCCCAAGAAAGTCAATAAAAAACGGTATACAAAAAACGGGGATCCGTGAATCCGTAGCTTTAATGCATCTCAACCCGTGGCTGAGAATCAACTGATCTACAAGTGGTAAGACTGTCCAGATGCTCAGGGAGTCTCTGAGCATCAGATCTAGAATCAACTGATCTACAAGTGGTAAGACTGTCCAGATGCTCAGGGAGTCTCTGAGCATCAGATCTAGAATCAACTGATCTACAAGTGGTAAGACTGTCCAGATGCTCAGGGAGTCTCTGAGCATCAGATCTAGAATCAACTGATCTACAAGTGGTAAGACTGTCCAGATGCTCAGGGAGTCTCTGAGCATCAGGTCTACAGATCTAGAATCAACTGATCTACAAGTGGTAAGACTGTCCAGATGCTCAGGGAGTCTCTGAGCATCAGGTCTACAGATCTAGAATCAACTGATCTACAAGTGGTAAGACTGTCCAGATGCTCAGGGAGTCTCTGAGCATCAGGTCTACAGATCTAGAATCAACTGATCTACAAGTGGTAAGACTGTCCAGATGCTCAGGGAGTCTCTGAGCATCAGGTCTACAGATCTAGAATCAACTGATCTACAAGTCGTAAGACTGTCCAGATGCTCAGGGAGTCTCTGAGCATCAGGTCTACAGATCTAGAATCAACTGAGCATCTCAGTCTCAGTGCATCTCAGAGCATCTGAGATGCACCCATAAGGGTCCATTTGGTTCCACACTTGATAGCTGGGGAGTGGGGACTCCCAGGGAACTCCCTCAAGGACCCCTGGGGGTCCCCCCCACCACTAGTCTACAGTTGGTGGTAGGACTGTCGGATGTTCAGAGAGTCTCGGAGCATCAGGTCTCGGAGGCGCCAAAGCGCGTCGGCCATGGTGCTGTGAGCTCCTTTACTCTTCAGCCAGTGTCCGGGGAGACGGCTCTCCTGCTCCTTGCTCAGGTACGAGTCTCGCCTCTGAGCTGCAGCGACCAGAGAGAGAGAGAGAGAGAGAGAGAGAGAGAGAGAGACCAGAGAGACGAGAGCAGGGCCGGTCCTGAGCAATCTGGCGCCCCAAGCAGGATTTTTCGCCTTTTTCTCAGTAAAGCAAAATAAAGAATACAAGAACTTGAAGTACGGCCGCACCGAGCGGTCAGCGTGAGGTCGGCGGAAAAAAGCGGGGGAGATGGAAAGGGCGACCTACCTGTCACCGTGTATCTGGGACCCAAACTACCATACTAACTAGTGAAAATGGCTGATCTGCAAGCTCACAACGCTTCGCTTCGCGCCGCATGAACAACACTGTTGACTAACGTGCACCGTTGAAATCAGCCACTATTTTAAGTCTTGTTTATTAGCCTATAGGCTAGAAGATGACATCAAATAAAGTTAGCCGTTAGCAAGCAGCTAAAAGATGTAGCTTGTAGCCTACAATCTCTTGTGTGACGGAAAATATGGAAATTATATCTCTGAATTCGCTAAATGTACTCAAATACAACCCCAACACAACACTCACACTTAAACTATAAAAACATTTGCTGTAAAACATTATTCACAATTATAACTTACTTGTTGTACGACCAAATGTGCGTCTGTGCTTCCAGCTTCTTGAAATTGGCAATTTCCCGGGGATGGGAAGGTGAGGCGGAGTGATACGAGGCTGAGGCTCTAGTCTACATCTACATCCACACCGTGCATGCAAAGCGTTGTAGAAGGCGGAGTGATATTGCGTTCTAGTATTAAGAAAAATAGTTCCAACTTCCAAGCTCAACTCATTGAACTCAAATATTTTGTGTGAGAGAGAGAGAGAGATTGGAAATTGTATTTCCTATGTAGAATGGGTACACTTCAAACGAAAGCACAAGTCAATACAAAAACTTCTACGAGGAAAATAAACTGAAAAGCACTGAGACTTGTTTAAATATGGGAAAATGAAAAACGATACGAGAGTCTAGGCCACCAGTAGGCCTACCTTCTACCCTGAGCCGTCCCAAACTAGCCAAATGGAATGGTGAGTCATCCCCCAGGCCGAGGCGAGAAGTAGTCGAATGACTCGAATCAGATTGTTTTGGGAGGTCTGAAGCGTAGTCTTTAGTGAAATAGAGAATAGGGATGGAGAAGGTGCAAGCATGGTCAATATGGCATTCGATTTAATGAGGGCTGCGGCTAGCTCTGGTACTATGGACCAGTGTTTTTTTTTAACTCTCACTCTTGTCCCATATATGCATAGAGTAGCATATAATATAATCGCTGGACAGCACTAATCACAAACAAAAATAAAACACCACTAATGACCACACAACAATATATACAAAAAACACTAACAATACAACTTTTTTCCCCTAAAATACTTTTGAAAGAAATTAATACTTCCATTGCTTTTTTATTAGACAAATTGTATTTGCGGTTTGACAAATACAATAATAACCATATGACGAAGTGATATGTCTCCTAGCCCCTTTCAGGAGTCGGTTACCTTTTCTGAATTTTGGACATACGGTACCCTAGGGTCCCCGACAGCTTCTTCCACCCTCCATAGGATGCAGATGTACATACACTCTGTTCACGGAGAGCGGCGGCGCCGCTTGAGTGTTGGTGAGATGTTTCAAAGATACATAACGCAGCTATTAAATATTCTCTGGTTGTGTTTGTGGGCTATGAGCTGACCACCCAAGTATCCCCGGTCAGAGAGATTGTGACACCAAAGTATAGCTTAACAATGTGGCAGTTTATTCTCCGTTCACCATGGTTTCTACAAACAAAGGAATACATTAGCAACTATACTAGTGCAATGGCAAAGTACTCAGAATACAGCATTATCTAAACGTTATGGCAAAGTGAGCAATAACCGATCAACATGTTGTATACAAATAATATATTAAAGTCAAAGCAGAACAAAGGCTCAAGTACGCATGGCTGGAGTAGTGGGTAGACTCAGGGAGATCTGCAGGTGCTGCATGTTGCCTGTGTGAAGGCTGGAGACTGAGTGAGGAGTGTGGGGTGAGTTGCTGGTTATATAGGGCACACCTAAACTGGTTGGCTAATGAGTTGAGTGGTGTGATGGCAAACACATGTGTGATTGTGGATGCAGGGAATGGGGAATGTCCAGCAGAGGCTGCCATTCTGACAGCATGGATATAATTCACAACAGCCGCCCCCACGGTAGCTCAGCTACTGTGAATAGAGAGAATTGTCTTTGCTATTGAGGTGGCAGTGAGTGTAGTGCAAGGTAAGAGCAACCGGTCTGGTGTATTGGGTGGACACAGAATGTTCGGTTGTCAGTTAGGGTCAAGTGTTGTCTGGGAAGACGGACAGTCGGCCGCCCCATGGAACAAAAACTTGGGGCTGGTGAAGGGGGGCAATCAGCCGTCCCGTGTTGACCAGATATTTGGGCTGGTGACAGGAGGTTACCTCAGGCAGACGGCCTGGAGGCTGGATAGGAGCGGAACTGGCCGCCCCAGTCAGGAACGAAGGACGACGCAGGTGCAGATGGTGACCAGGTGGTTGGGACCACCCAGGGGACTGCGGCCATCGGCACGACCACTCTGGCGGACGACCATGGTAGGGGAGCCAGACTGGAAACCGCCGACACTGGCGGGGCCATACTGGATGAGGGCCCGGAGGAGGGGGGCCATGAGGACGACCGGTGCTTTCGGCGGGGCTGCACGGGAGGGCGCCGATGCAGGTAGGACCAGTCAGGAAGTAGTGCGGCAGGTTGGCTTGGCTCAGAAGGCAGGTCTGCTGCATACTGTGGACGTGGACCTGTGGTGGCTGTGGGCCCCCGGACTGGAGGCTCTAGAAGAGGTGCTAGGCAAGGCGATGACCACGCCGGGACAGGAGGTGTTGGACACGCTGGATTGGGAGGCGTTGGACACGCCGGGTCTGGAGGCGACACACGCGCCGGACTGGATGGCGATACACACGCCGGATTGGATGGCGATACACACGCCGGACTGGATGGCGATACACACGGCGGACTGGATGGCGATACACACGGCGGACTGGATGGCGATACACACGCCAGACTGGATGGCGCCACTTGCGCCAGGACTGGAGGCGCCAGGACTGGAGGCGCCAGGACTGGAGGTGCAGCACGAGGCACCAGAGCAGGAGGTGCAGCACGAGGCACCAGAGCAGGAGGTGCAGCACGAGGCACCAGAGCAGGAGGTGCAGCATGAGGCACCAGAGCAGGAGGTGCAGCAGGAGGAGGCACCAGGACTGGAGGTGCAGCACGAGGCACCAGGACTGGAGGTGCAGCAGGAGGCACCAGGACGGGAGGTGCAGCAGGAGGCACCAGGACGGGAGGTGCAGCACGAGGCACCAGGACTGGAGGTGCAGCAGGAGGCACCAGGACGGGAGGTGCAGCACGAGGTACCAGGACGGGAGGTGCAGCACGAGGCACCAGGACTGGAGGTGCAGCAGGAGGCACCAGGACTGGAGGTGCAGCAGGAGGCACCAGGACTGGAGGTGCAGCAGGAGGCACCAGGACAGGAGAGGCTGGAACAGGTGGAGGACTAAGCTGGCTGAATGGCAGGAATGGCTGAGAATAGGCCGGGCTCAACTGGGGAAGAGTAGGGTGTGAATGCACCACCTGAACTGGTGGGCATATGATCATCATCTGCTTCTGTGCCGTTATGTGGTGATCATGGGGAGGTGCTCCAACTAGCTCTCCATGTTGGAAATGATCACACACCAGCCATGTGCTCATGTGTTTTAACAAGATTTGTCTTTCCCCGTCTATCCTATCGAGTTCATCCATTTTGCTCTTAATCAATTCCAGTTGATCGTTGTCCTCCATTTCAGCTTTCCTCATTGCTTCTACCATGTCAGATAGATCCTGGATGGACCTCAATGTCACCCTTGGGTAGTCAGCTAATTCCGCTCGAAGGACCATATTAAATATTCTCTGGTTGTGTTTGTGGGCTATGAGCTGACCACCCAAGTATCCCCGGTCAGAGAGATTGTGACACCAAAGTATAGCTTAACAATGTGGCAGTTTATTCTCCGTTCACCATGGTTTCTACAAACAAACAAAGGAATACATTAGCAACTATAGTGCAATGGCAAAGTACTCAGAATACAGCACATTATCTAAACGTTATGGAAAAGTGAGCAATAACCGATCAACATGTTGTATACAAATAATATATTAAAGTCAAAGCAGAACAAAGGCTTACATAGTCAAGTACGCATGGCTGGAGTAGTGCAGTGGGTAGACTCTGGGAGTTCTACAGGTGCTGCATGTTGCCTGTGTGAAGGCTGGAGACTGAGTGAGGAGTGTGGGGTGAGTTGCTGGTTATATAGGGCACACCTAAACTGTGGTTGGCTAATGAGTTGAGTGGTGTGATGGCAAACACATGTGTGATTGTGGATGCAGGGAATGGGGAATGTCCACCAGAGGTTGCCATTCTGACAGCATGGATATAATTCACAACAGCAGCTATAGGAGACAACGGAAACGTGGGCGAAACTGCATAACCGCCGATGCCGTTAAGTATTTTTAATCTTTTTTTAAAGTTTTGCTTCGCTGAACTTCTCTCTCCTCTCTCTTCCTTGACTTCCTTATTGACTTCCCATTGTACCGCCTCCTGAGCGGCGACATCTCTGCACCGACCACCCTGCCCTGGTGCGGGAGGCGGTACAAGAAGTCAATAAGGAAGTCAAGGAAGAGGAGAGAATTTCAGAGAAGCCAAAACTTCAAAAAAATTAAAAATACTTAACGGCTTCGGCGGTTAATGCAGTTTCGCCCACGTTTCCGTTGTCTCCTATAGCTGCGTTATGCATCTTTGAAACATCTCACCAACACTCAACTCCGTGAACAGAGTGTATGTACATCTCCATCCTATGGAGGGTGGAATAAGCTGTCAGGGACCCTAGGGTACCGTACGTCCAAAATTCAGAAAAGGTAACCGAGGGTCCTGAAAGGGGCTATATGTCTCCCTATGTTCTGGTCCTTTGCTCCTTTCAAAAAGAAGAGTGAAGAGGAAAAGTGCAGCTACTTGCTTCTCTGGATTGGAGATAAAGGCCGGGATGTCTACAATACATGGACACTTACAGAGGAGGAACGTAAAGTATTGAAAACATACTATGACCGCTTCAAAGCATATGTAGAGACCAAAGTGAATGTGACTTTCGCTAGATACCAGTTCCAAGAGAAAGTACAGGGAGCTAACAAGCCTTTTGAACAGTTTGTGACAGAATTGAGACTGCTTGTTAAGGACTGTAACTATCACGACAGTGAAGAGATGGTACGAGACGTGTGGTCTTTGGGATTAATTCATCAAGTGTGAGAGAAGCTGCTCAATGTCGGGTCCGATCTAACTTTGGATAGAGCAATAGACATTGCCAGGACTCATGATGTGGCACAAGCTCAGTTCAGGAGTTTTGCAAGCAGCAGCGTGAGCCCGCGCGAACAGGCCGTTCATGCAGTGAGCCGGCATTCTTCAAAGAGTGCCTGTGGGCCGTGTGCTCAATGTCACTTCACAGAGAAATGTCATTTTTTCTATCACCCATCAACAGGAAAACTAAGGGGCAAAATAACATGTACAACTACTCATGTAATTTATTTGCTCAGATGTCCCTGTGGGACATATGTCGGGAAAACAAAACGTGCATTGAAAATGCGCATTGCACAACACATCAGTACCATCAGAAATGGGGATGAAAATGTTTCATCTTTAAGATACCTGGGTATAGAAAAAGTACGCCTTCCAAGATGAGGTGGCGATATGGACAATCTCCTCTTAAAGAGAATTATGGTGAATCCACTACCTTAAAACTATGGCACCCGTGCAATGAAGAGTTTGACATTAGGCCATTTATTTAAATATTGCCAATAGAGGATTGTATAGAGTTCATGTGTATTTTTGTTTTCTCTCTTTTTTCTGGTTCTGTCTTTTATAAATAAGACAGATTTTGGAAATTGGTGTAGACACTATTACCGTCCTTTAAGGTGACCATTTACAGCCCTTATAGGGCTATTTGGGGTTCTACTTATAGCTGCTTTCAATATTGTCAAAATGTTTTTAAACTTTTTCTACTTTTCTCTATTTTTATATAATCGTCAAATCATGCTGTAAATAATCTCTGGCATTGCCTCTAATCATGCGAATCATGTATTTAATCAGAATCATGGGTATACAATCAGAGTTGAGATGTCAATCATGTTCTATGTATTCTAGTCAATCATGTTCACATGTATTGGTGTCACCCCAGGTCACCAGATGGGGCTAATAGCCTTTTGTTCACACAATGTATTAGCCCCTCTCGGGACCCTCTGTTTGTTTACACTACACTGTACATAGGGTCCCTTCCCATGTGTCTTAATCTATATGGTAATTATAGAATACAAACCGACGCAAACCCCTTTGCTGCGCTGTGTGTGTGATAGTGATTTTTTCCAAAAGAAGCATATATCGGGCATAGGAGACAACGGAAACCTCGGCGAAGTTTCCTTTGGCGCAGAAACCGTTGAGTATTTTTAATCTTTGCTTGACCGTTTTGGCAGCTCTGAAATTATCTCTTCCTTCCTTCCTTGACTTCCTTATTGACATCCCATTGTACCGCCTCCAGCGCCAGGTTGGCTAGCTACGCGTCCCTACGTTCCTGCCTCTGATCTGCTCTGTCAGCTAGCCAGTTCCGGCGCTGGAGGCGGTACAATGGGATGTCAATAAGGAAGGTTTCCGTTGTCTCCTATGCCCGATATATGCTTCTATAATAAATCTATACTTGACAAAGACCTTAAGGTCAAAACGTCGTATTTCTTGCCTGCCTGTCACTAAATAAAGTTTGGAGCATCGTAAAGTGAGTTGCGAGCCCCTGCTTTGCAGTGCTTTCTTTCCAGAGTCAAAGTATCCCAAAGTAAACCAAGCGTTGTAGATCCTCTAATAAAGTAGCCTAAATAAAGTAGTCCTTAAAGTTATAAAACAAAAAGGCAATGCATTGCTCACTGAAAAAAATAAAAAGTATATCCTCCTCACCCAACCTTTAAGCCAGGAGTCCTTGGTTGGTTCCTTTGTGCACAAACACAGGATTGTTTGCTTAGAGTTCAAAGCATCAGAAATGTCTGAACAAACTTTACTTCTTCCCACACCTCACTTCCTGTTCCTTTATAGCTTCCTGGCAGTTCACTTCCTGGAATGGGACAAGGATAGTATAAGAAGGATGAGACGCGAAGACCGTACGGGCGACGCCATGTTGCTTTGGAAGGAAAGAAACATGCGCAATGGGCTATATGCAGCCAACACTTCCGCGTTCAGCTTCCTTGGTCTCAACTGCGCATGTTCTTTCCTTCCATGGAGCACCATAAGCAACATGGCGTCGCCTGTACGGTCTTCGCGACTCATCCTTCTTAGACTATCCTTGGAATGGGACAAGGGAGCTCTGAGAAGGAAGGGAAGTGGTCACGTGACTGGGCTGCGCCATGACACTTTCATGGGAGCCAAACTCACACCGGAAGTGCAATGAATACATGGCAGTGAATGGAGCCGGCTGGACCAGCAAACATTAAACAAACATTATTTATGAACAATTGAGACCTTTTGTAAAGTAATCACTTCTGGAAAATAACAGAAGACATATCACAGGTTGTTTTCTAATCACTTACTTTTCGATGTGCACAGAGTGCACAGTATATAATTTTATCTGAGGATCTAAACAGCAGCAGGTATCGTTTCTGGCTCCGAAGTATCACGAGATTTGGCTGCCAGACAGGAAACGGTGGGAAGTCTTGCGATACTTGGTACGTTCAGAAAGGTACTTTGTGCTCTTTAGATACCATACCTCTATAAAAATTACACAGTGTACACATCGAATAACAACACAGCAGACAATAATATGTCTTCTGTTATTTTCCAGACGTTATTACTTTACAAAAGGTCTCAATTGTTCATAAATAATGTTTGTTATGAGCTGGTCCAGCTGGCTCCATTCACTGCCATGTATTCATTGCACTTCCGGTGTGAGTTTGGCTCCCATGAAAGTGTCCATGAAAGTATCATGGCACAGCCCAGTCACGTGACCACTTCTCTTCCTTCTCAGAGCTTCCTTGGAATGGGAACCCTATGCATAGACACACAGGGACTAAATTTCACGCACCCAAATGAGACAGCGGCCCCACTTCTGGCCCATAGAAGTCCATTGAAATTCAACTGTAGTTAGCCTACTTTTAAAAGAATACGACATGAACTGAAGACTATATTGAATAAAAATATGTTTCCAAATGTATGTCTTTGTCAACATATATTGTTGTTTTCTCAATAGAGGATCTATTTCACATTTAATTTACCACTTGAATGAGTTACCCATAATGTTAACAGAGCAGAGGGAGACGGCAGACAGAGAACCTGTCGCTTTTAAGGGACGTCACTGCCTTTACGAGACTACGAGCGCCGACTTTGAAGAGTGGAATTCTCAATAATACATCCCGATCCTGACTGACTTTGTTCATTCATGTCTATATTATGAACATATATGTCATGGGCTTATACTGTATACTTGTACTGGCAGAAGATCCACCAAGGACAGCGATCCTGGAGTCCGATTTATGGAGGTTTGAAGGTCCCCGATGGAGTCGGTGCGATGTAGGCAACCACACTTTGCAATTTCCCAGAATTGCATCTTGGTGAGACACAGCCATCTCTGTGGCACCTCATGGCTGGTCCTCTCCTCAACTAAGTCGTCATAGGGAATATGCCAAGTGTTGTCCCAAATCTGGATGGATCTCTCACACACACACACACACACACACACACACACACACACACACACACACACACACACACACACACACACACACACACACACACACACACACACACACACACACACACACACACACACACACACACACACACACACACACACACACACACACACACACACACACACACACACACACACACACACACGTTGTGAGCTTGTAGATGTACTGTAGAAGATCAACTATTTGCAGTACAAGACACTGCTATGCAACTCAGTATATCAGGCATAATGTCGAAAAGCTGAAATCTAATTATCCTAAACTTTTCCAAATTATAAGCCTTTCTAAACCACAAAACAACCATTTCAAGAATTATACAGAGGGAATAAGCAGAAATTATGGACAAAAGTGTTATAATATAGTTTATATCTCTTTACTCCTATAATCCACCTGAGATATCAAAGAAGCGTATCTTGGTGTGCGCACATCATTTCACCCCAGAGCATTTTTCCAACCTTGGTCAATTTCAGAGTGGGTTTGCAACCAAACCTTTTTTGCAACCAGGAGAATATCAAGTGTTGGTGTCCCAATCTCAACTGTAAGTATTTATACCGCAATGCTTTGTGTTAAGTTGTTGTGCAGTACTATATTTGAACATCGATGTTGGTTGTCTGATACCGTGGACTCACAGTAAAAATGAATAGCCAGCACTCCGAAGTCCTTCTGGTACTTTTAATTCATAATCAAGCATGACCCGTCCGTGTCGACTTGCTGTGTTTGTCCGTGTTTGACTATTATTAAGTAGCATGTGACGTGCCAAACTAGGGGGTTTTCATGATTCTGAATTTGAATTCTGAATAGTTTTGCACAAATAACACTCCTTGGGCTAAATTCTGCCATAGCCACTTGCCCAAATGTGCCCAAATGTGATTACCTCATCACATTGGTGATGACGGCTAAGGCTGTTTTTAGCCCAAGGAATGGATTCAGAATCATGAAAATCCCCTAGTTTGACACGTCACATGCTACTTAAAGCATAATTAAATGTAGGTTTGTTTGCCTTATATAGGTTGTCAATGGTATGGTCGCATATAACTGGCAATAACTGGCATTGGTAAATGGTGCATTTATATAGCACCTTTATCCAAGGCACTTTACATGATAGATTGTGCATTACATTTGCCTATTCACACACACATTCATACACCGATGGCCGTGGAAACCATGCAAGGCATCAACCAGCACATCAGGAGCAATTAGGGGTTCAGTGTCTTGCTCAAGGACACTGGGGGAGCCTGGGTTCGAACTGGCAACCTTGCGGTTACGATCCGGCCACTCTACCCCTGAAATGTATGGTGTTAGTCATATTTTAGTCATCTGAAAGGTTGTAGTTTTTTCGACTAAATATCACAAGACTTTAGTCGACTAAATATCATAAGACTTTAGTCGACTAAGTGTAAAGTTGACTTCAAATTGTCAGATCTCCATCCCTAACACTTTAGTCTAGTTTTTATTTGTTGACGAAACAATATATAATATATAACCTTATATGTGAATAGGCTTAGTCATTATATATATAGCTTAGTTTTTATTACATTTTCGTCAATGAAAAAAGGTAATCGACGGATATTTTTATCATAGTTTTTAGTTGACAAAATTAACATTGATTTGAATGACAGTCAACTAGCTCCATTTCCCCCTCTTCAGTCTCCTCTCCTCTCACCTGGAAGTGGACTCTTCTGTTAGGTGTGACAGTGGTTCCCAGAATGCAATGCTGCGTACAGGAGGAAGGGGTCGTCCTCTGAATTGAAAACAACACAAAGATGGAGAGATGAGATGGGCAGGCCGAAGCGGAGACGAGTTGATGAAACGATGTAGATTGAGGTTAAGGTTAAGTACAAGCAAGACTTCCAGAAAGAGAGTGGTAGGTAAACATGAAGATAGATCTACAGACTGGGGTTTTATACACGCCGCTTTGGAAAATGACACATTTTCTCACGTCACAATCACCTCATATGACGATTAAAGCAATCGGATTTAGGTTCAACATCAGCTAAGTTTCCCTTTAAAGGGATAGTTCAGATTTTTTTAACTTAAGTTGTATGAAATAATTGCCATTAATATAGTGGTTGCAACTGTATTAATTGATTGCCCGAGTCCCATGTCCGGGTAGAGTTTTATAGATGTATCCCCGTACTTGATTTGGCCCTTCGAGCAGCCCTCATCACCTTCACCTTGTCTCTATTGTCCAGGAATTTCATGATGAGAGTCCTCGGAGGAGCGTTGTCTTCTCTTCTCGGCCCAATCCTGTGGGCCACTTCAATGGTTAGCTTCGACGTTAAGTCCAATGTTTTTACCAGCCACTGCTCGAGAAAGTCACAAGCATCAGAACCCTCTGTCTTCTCTGGCAAATTTACCAATCTCACATTGGATCTTCTGGACCTTGTTTCTCCGCTCAGAACCTTTAGCTCCATTTGCTTGTATTTCTTTTCCAGGTCCTGGACCTTAGTCTGTAAGCTAGCAACAATGTCCTCAGTGCCAGAGATGCGAGTCTCCGCACCTTTGACTCGTTCTTTGCAATCTCCGACCTCTTTCTTCATACCTTCAATCGCCGACATGACTGAATCTAACTTTTGTGAGAATTCGGATTTCATCTCCTTGATAGCCTCGAGAATAGAGCAACTTGCACTCTCTGAGTGACGGCCCGTGTCTTCCACCTCAGCTCCCGAGCTCTCAGCCCCAGCCATGTTGCTAGCATTAGCTTTGATTGATTGATTGATTGAAGAATTTATTAACAGTTTGCAGAATTACAGTACATTTCAAGCACAAACTCAATACAAAGGCTGTTAACTGTGAGTGGACGACCCAATTAAGCATTACACTTGTTTCCAATAGGGTCCACCATGTTCAAATCATCAAGCTTCCCCGCTTTCCTTGGACCCAGCGGAACCAAAGCTCAACTTGGCTTGGTTTTTGCCACCTCGTTTGGGCATTCTTTTGTTATTCATCAGGTTGCTTAAATAAAACTGCTCACTTTTCCATTAGTCTGTTTTTTTTTGTTAAATAATTTGTAACAAGCTGCGGAGTTGAGAGACACACGTCCGTCTAGCTTGCCGCCATCTTGAAAAGTCGCTAAAATACTTTTAGTCTTACTAGAATTACTAAAATTACTAGGTTAGATTTCTGGTTTAGGTTTAGGTGTATTCTAAGTGGGGAACAAAGAACCTTTTTTGCATGGTGGGGAACATAGAACCTGGGGAACGCAACAGTCTGGGACACATGGTCCTCCAGCCAGATGTGCCTGCATGGTGGGGGTGGGGAAATGTTTTTTCTTTTCTTTTTCTATCAGTGGTCAGAACTGAAGTAACTATGCATTTACTGAGTTAAAATTTGATTTCATTTTAACTTTTACTACATCTCTTTACTACATCTCTCAGGCAAACATTTTAAGTGCCCCTCTCTCTCTCTCTCGCCTACAGTGCTGGTTTGCAATAGTAACTATGTTTTAGTTTATTTTATGCCAGTGTTAATTTTTAGTTGGCTAAGACTAGATAGTTTAAGTAGCCTAGGCAGGCCTAAAGTTCAATGGATTGTTCAAAGACTGAGCTTAAATCAGAATTTGCTACTAAAAGTAACACTACAACTAAGTTGCTAAAATACTTTTAATCTTACTAGAATTTCTCAAATTACTAGGTTGGGTTCCCCTCAGCCAGCTAGTTCTGGGACTAACAAGCACAACCACCAGACAGAAAACTGCTTCCCGGCATGCACGTATTGCAGGCACGCGTGTGCATGTGTGTGCGCACGCACATGCACGCACATAGCCATGCAGGGCGTGTGTATGGGCATGCACGTATTGCAGGCACGCGTGTGCATGTGTGTGCGCACGCACATGCACGCACATAGCCATGCATATGAGACACGTGCACAAATTCAGGGAGAGAAAGAAAATGCTGAATATGAATTAAAAATAATTTAATAAATTAATCATGAATTATAGTTCTGACTTATTTGGACACTCACAGGTACAGTATAAGTATGACGTATCAGGGACTCCATATTTGGGCATGACTGACCTGCTGGGAGGCCTAAACATAGACGTTGAAATGACGTTGTTTCGACGTCTAATGTAAGGCCTAGACCGCTAAAAAACTCAGTGGGAAACATATTTCAGCAGCATGATTCCTTCCTGATAAGGCCTGGGAACGGGCCTGGATAAAGGCATATTTGACCCATGGCTAACAGACAGGGTTTCAGTCAGGGGTCTATTTGACTGCATCTCCTGTCATCATTTATCTTTGGATTATTACAAAACGTCTGTTGTGGAAGATGGTAGTCATTACTACCAGCTCACTAACTTTGATTTAGTGTTTGTTTGTTTTTTGTTTTGTTTTGTTTTCATGTTTTATTCTTTCCGTTGCTGTTGCTAGTCATGGCTGCCAGTTCCCACCTGATGTTGTGTGGGAGTCCAGACTGCTCCAGACCGTACTGAATAACTGCTAGCTTACATAATGTCTTGAGGCTAGGACTGAAGTCTAAGACAGACAGGTCATCAGAGGTGGGGTATCCTCCAAAGAGGATGGCACGATCTCCCACCATGCAACAGCACATATTAAACGTCGGAGACGGGCCTTTCCCCTTGGGCTCAACCTTCTTCCAGGAGAAGGTCTCTGGACTGAATTTCCACACATCATTGAGGTCTCCTTCCTCACAGTAACCACCAAATATGTACAGCTCTCCATTGTAGGTAAAGGCTGAATGATTACAACGTCCTTCTCGAAGAGGCTGTGCAGAAGGTGTTGTCACCCAGTAGTTGGTCTCTGTGTCAAACACTCTGATGGTGTTGTAGTACTGAAACCAGCAGCCTCCAAATACAAACATCTTTGTCCCAATGATGCTTGCAGAGTGACCTGATGACTCAGGAGGTGGAGTTCCTCTGGTGTTAATTACAGACCAGACCATCGTGCTGGTGTCCAACTTGTAGATGTCATTAGTCTCTCCAGTCAGCTTGGTTTTTCCTCCATGGATAAACATGACCTTCCCCAACACACAGGCTGAGTGGTTCCACCTCTCCTCTGGAACTGACCCAGAAACCTGTGGTTTGAACCATGTGTGGGTGTCAACATCAAATGCATAAAGCACGTTGTTGTGCTCGTCTGAGAAGTACAGAAACTGACACCCTCCCCAGAGGTAGACAATATCTTCAATCAGCACAGCTGTGTGGCCCCAGCGCGAGGGAACCTCAAAGTGAGGTACTCCTCTTCCAGAGGTCACTGGGGCCAACTGCCTCCAGAGTAAAGTCAGTGTGTTGAAGGCCTGCACACCAACCTCATCCTTGTGGTTCTCGTCATTGATCATTCCAAAGTAGTACAGCTGGTGTCTCAATGCTACAGCAGCACCATCTTCCTTTGGTGATCCTTTATGATGCAACGTCCAGGAAAGCATGTTTTAACAGTTAATGGTGAATTTAAGTAAACCTGTTGGTTTCCTGCTCTGTAGAAGAACGAAGAGCTCAAGAGCCAAAGAAAAGGAGAGCCCGGTCACCCTTATAGAGTAAGTACGCTTCTAGATTCTAGAGTCTTGGTGGAAAAAGTCTTGAAGATAACAGTCTGGTAGAGATCTGTGGTGAAGAGTTGAGTCTTGGTGGAAAGAGTCTTGAAGATAACAGTCTGGTAGAGATCTGTGGTGAAGAGTTGAGTCTTGGTGGAAAGAGTCTTGAAGATAACAGTCTGGTAGAGATCTGTGGTGAAGAGTTGAGTCTTGGTGGAAAGAGTCTTGAAGATAACAGCCTGGTAGAGATCTGTGGTGAAGAGTTGAGTCTTGGTGGAAAGAGTCTTGAAGATAACAGCCTGGTAGAGATCTCAGGTGAAGAGTTGAGTCTTGGTGGAAAGAGTCTTGAAGATAACAGCCTGGTAGAGATCTGTGGTGAAGAGTTGAGTCTTGGTGGAAAGAGTCTTGAAGATAACAGCCTGGTAGAGATCTCAGGTGAAGAGTTGAGTCTTGGAGAAGTTGATTCAATCTGAACTCTCTCTGAGGCTCCAGTGCTTTTTATCATACTGGCTGTGATTGGTCGTATCATACCAGTGAGGTCACAGTACATAAGTATGTATGTCAGGAACCCCATATTTGGGCATTGCGGTGCTGCTGGGAAGCCATAATGAGCAGTTGAGATGAAAAACCATCTAAGTCCATAGTAATAAAAACCATCTAAGTCTAAGTCCATAGTAATAAAAAAATCACACCTGTGTGAACTGAGTTGTGTAAGGTATTATATAGCCTGATCAGCTGTGGTCTGACGTAATGTCTGACGTAATGAAATCAGCATCAACCAATCAGCATCAACCATGCTCATTTTTTGAGCACAGACAGACAGACACGTAAACTAACAAAGCCAGTTGTAGGAGTGGTTTACACCACTCAAAAACATCTAAGTCTAAGTCCATAGTAATAAAAACCATCTAAGTCTAAGTCCATAGTAATAAAAAACATCTAAGTCTAAGTCCATAGTAATTAAAACCATCCAAGTCCATAGCAATTATCCATATTCTATAATAATAATAAATATAGCTGCAAGCAGCTATAGGATCCCCGGGGTCAAGCCCAAAAACAAAGAAAAAAGCTATACACAATAAACACAATGAGCGATAAACATTGATGACTGAAATAATTTGACAAGTAATAAATACAAATCACACGCTCTCATCACGTTCTGTGCTCAGGCTATGAAAAAAATCACAAATGGGCTTTAATTCCCATGTGGGTTTTTATTAGATTCTACCCAGATCCAACCTGCTCAGACCCTATTGGTCAGCTCCAACCTGCTCAGACCCTATTGGTCAGCTCCAACCTGCTCAGACCCTATTGGTCATTCCTGTGTGGTTGTTGTGGTTGTTTTGGTGAGGCTGATTGGCTAAAGGGGCTGTCTGTCAACGATGTAGTCCCATAACCAGTCTCTGATTGGTTGAAGGGGCTGTCTGTCAACATTGTAGTCCCATAACCAGAGTCTCTGATTGGTTGAAGGGGCTGTCTGTCAACGCTGTAGTCCCATAACCAGAGTCTCGGATTGGCTGAAGGGGCTGTCTGTCAATGCTGTAGTCCCATAACCAGAGTCTCTGATTGGTTGAAGGGGCTGTCTGTCAACACTGTAGTCCCATAACCAGAGTCTCTGATTGGTTGAAGGGGCTGTCTGTCAATGCTGTAGTCCCATAACCAGAGTCTCTGATTGGCTGAAGGGGCTGTCTGTCAATGCTGTAGTCCCATAACCAGAGTCTCTGATTGGCTGAAGGGGCTGTCTGTCAATGCTGTAGTCCCATAACCAGTGTGGAAATATCCATGATATTGATATTGTTCAATAATGAAGGTACTATACCAGAGTTGACTCGACAAGAGGTCACCATTACTGCTGGCAAAGCAAGTTAACAGGAAGGTGTGAAATGTGACACCTCCGCCTCCCAAGGGAAGAGAGAGGACAGCCAGACCTCATGGCTATCACATGTCAGTGGGGAAATACTTCCTGGTCTTTCAACCAATAGAAAGGCTGTTACAATGTGCTCAGCAGCCAATGATGCCAAGCTGGTACGGAACCGCCTACAGGGCGGTCTCCACCGAACAGAGTTTTTATAAACCCTGCGAGGACTCTAGTAGCTCAGATTCTAGTAACATCAACAGGAGTCCACACCTCGTGCCAACCGTACGATGAACAACACAGCTCACATAGACCAATGGTAATTATTGATACATAATGCAAACTATTAATAATCAATGAATAATGTGTTATCCATGTGTTGTAACCTGCCTGTAATTGACGAATGCTATGTGTATCTCCGTCTCATTTATGCAGGTTATTTACCTAACTAAACCTAACTAAACGTCTAACCTAAACTGGGTTAAAACTAACCCTTAAACCAATCCTAGATAATTAGTTCATGTGTTTAAATGTATGTTTGTTAAACGACAATAAAAGTATAAAAGACACTTGAGTTATATTATTTAGACAGTTTGAGTAAAGACATTACTCTTTGTGCAGTTGTGACCCTTTCAGTAGGGATAGCTATGAACCACGATGCTATCAACTTAGCAAGTTAAATCGTAGATAGCTATAATCTGAACAACCAGAGTCTCTGATTGGTTGAAGGGGCTGTCTGTCAACGCTGTAGTCCCATAACCAGAGTCCATTGGCATGAATGGAAATGCAATTTCTGTGATGTGGCAAAAAAGACCCCTCTACATACAGCTATAGAGACCATAGACATATATAAAAGGCCCCTCCTACATACAGCTATAGAGACCATAGACATGTATAAAGGCTATATGGCTCAAGGTGGAGTCTCTGACGTAGTTCACTCGGCGGCCATCTTGCTTCGGGACGACAGTACAGTATGTTCAATGGCAGCTCAAACAAAAACAGTCATAACTCGCTCAAATCTTGACGGATTTAAAAACGGGTTGGTTTATTACAAACGTTGTCAACGTGGATATGATTAATTAAATAATGCATGCAGGGCAGGATTATTAATTTTACAACCCCCTAAAAGAAAGTGACCCAGATGCACTCCATAACAAGGCACACAGCAAAACTCTAGAGAGATGCCCCCTCAGCCAGCTGGCCTTGGAACTCTGCAAGAGCCACCAGATAGAAAATCCACTGTACTAAAACAAATAAGACGGGAAAGCTATTGACACATTGGAAAAAAGCAACACTAAAGCATAGTAAACTAGAATGCTATCTGGCCCTAAACAGAGAATACACTGAGCACTGCTCAGAACAAGAAAAAATGTTATAGATGCTGACAGTGAGCACAGCCTTGCTGCCCCCCCCCCCACCAATAATACTAGGCCAAATTAACTCTTTGTTTGGTGGGGTTTGGGGGATTACAAACTGCCTTGCAAGACAGACATGTAATTAATGTAATTAATTTAGCACCTTAAGAATTAACTCACTTAAAAACCTGAGTAGACCCCAGAATTGTTTTAAAGAGAAAACAAATACCCCTGGAAAAAGCACTAAAAGTACTACTTTGGTAAATACAAGTAAAAGTTTGTAATGCAACATTTACTTGAGTAAAAGTACAAAAGTAACAAGTAGAAATGACACTTTATGCATAATGTATCATTTCAAATATATATAAATCTTTTGGAAAATAGCAGATGTACAAGCTCACAAGCTTGTGTAGCTATATGGCTAAAATGAATGTGGGTGTTTGTGATGTGATCAAAAATCTACAAAGTAACTAGTATAAACAAAACAAGTTTTAAAATAATTGTAGTGTAGTAAAAGTAATTTACTCCATGCCTATGAGATGTAGTGGAGTAGTACATACATGTGTTTGCATGTATTACATGTAAACACATGTAGTGGAATGAACAGTGCAAATTACAATTTGCTATATGCCAGCTATAAGAATAGAGTAGTATAGAGTAAAGAGCTCTGGTCTGACACCTACTGTCCACCTACTATATTACACAGTGCGTGAAAAAAAGAAAGGTTAACCACACCCCTTAAGGCAAAACCACACCCCTCAGGGGAGTGGCCCCCAAAGGTACCTACGAGCTAGTGACATCCATAGGTACCTCTCTGGAAGGAAGGAAGGGAACCAGACTGTACATGCTCAAAATAGGCAGTAATGGGACGTGTTGTGAGTATAAAATGGGATTAAAGTAGTAAAAATTTCCCATATTTTGCTGTGGACTGCCTGGAACTTCCTCAAGGACCCCTTGAGGTCCCCAGGACCACACTTTGAGCATCTTGCAGCAGCAACAAAATTGCCATTGTGTGAGTTGGTGCAGGCTGCAGAAAGAGGCCTACTTTGATCCTATAAATAGTAAATACCGGTAGAATGATCAATCACTAACGGTCATAATTTACAGAATTTATGTGTGTGTGTGTGTGTGTGTGTGTGTGTGTGTGTGTGTGTGTGTTCGTTTTGAAATGATAAAAATGTATTATAGCAAAATGAGGGAGGTGGTGGGTCAGTTCAGAATAAGAATAACAAAGAATCAGTAAATAAGTTTAATTGTAATTTATTAAAAGCAAGCAAAATAAAGTTTAATAACAAAATGTTCACTTAATCAAATCAAAATAAAATAAAACTGCCTCAAAAGGGATGGGTGTAAATTCCAAGTGTCCTGGCACTGTCCAAAACTAAACTCATGTGTCCAAAAATAAATCAAAATCCAAACCAGTCTGTAGTATGCACGGAGTGTGGCCAGTCTCCTCTGGCCATCCTTAAACTCCTTCGCAAAGTCTGGTCCTTTAGAAATCCAATATCCAGGGAAAAATACTCCAAAAAGGAAAGAAAGGTCTCTATATCCAATGGTAGATATCCAAACGATCCAAATACAATAATATACCAAGACTTGGGAAAACTCTTGCTTCTCAGTAGACTGTCTCACTCTCTGTTCACCTCCACTCTGGACTGACAGAGTCAAACTCTCCAGGTGGCCCAAACATTGTGACGGCCCATCACTCAATCAGCCAGGTGAGCTGTGGGCGGGGTCTCAATCACTGCTTGTTGCCATAGCAACACATGCATCTCACTGGCCTCTTGTAGCCTATAGTCCAGCGGATAAATCTCAGAGTAGTGGATTGGTAGAAAATAATAAAGTACATCAAAATGGAGCATAGCAAACAAAAAATACATAGAAACAATGTGACTCTGGGCACAGAGGTTACAATATATATATATATATATATATATATATATATATATATATATTAAATATTTTAAAATGTATATAATTCTAATTCATATGTTTTATTATTTTTGACAGGTCTGCGACACTATCCTGACCCACGCCACACAAAGGTTCTCCTTCACTGACCACCTTGTAAGTGCCACACTGCTCCAAGGACACATGTTTAAAGACCACCGCCGTAGATTCCCTGTTGAGGCTCTGAACATCGCCGCAAGAGCATAGCCTACCCCATGCTGAACACGGCCCAACTCAAGACTGAACTGTCCCTGATATACCAGGGGTTCTCAACCCGTGGGTCGCGACCCCTCGGGGGGTCGCCAAATTATTTTGGGGGGTCCCCAAATTATTTAAAAAAAAAAAAAAAAAAAGAGATTTTTTTTAAATTTTATTTTCACGATCTTTCAAAAATAGCAGACCTACAAGCTCGTAGCGCGCCACTCGGTGGCGCGCTATGAGCTTGTAGATCTGCTATTTTTCAATAGCTAAATTATAACATAATGCTTAAAACACCAAAAGGGGTTCCCGCCCAAAATGCGTTAAGGTTATTGTAGCAGTCAATTTATATTGGGGGTCGGGAGGGGGCGGGGCGGGGGTCCCGAGATATTGCCAAAGCATTTCCGGGGGTCCCCGGCCAAATTTTTGAGAACCCCTGTGATATACGATAGTCCCGAATTCAAAGGCTGCTATGGCGCTCTATCAGCTTCTCCTGGTGTATGACCTGCAGGAGACTGTGGCTCTGTTGAACATCCTCATAGCCACTTCCATGACAACAGCTGAAGCTGAGAGACGTTTCCCCACCTTAAAGAGAATCAAGGCATTTCTGAGAAACACAATGGGACAGGAACATTTGAATGCACTGGCCATGCTTTCCATGGAGAGGGAACTCATTCAGAACTTTCCGGATTTCAATGAAAGTGTCATTGATAAGTTTGCTGCTTTGAAGGACAGACAAGCAAAATTCCAGTATAGGTGAGACATGTAAATTGGAGGTGGAGCGCTAGCGCTATCAGTCATTGTTATAGAGCGGCGCCAAAACTATTATTTGTTGACGAAATTGACAGCATACTTAGTCTTAGTTTACATCATGGCTTAGTTTTTATTTCATTTTTATTTCATTTTAGTGATGAAAAAGGTAGTCAACGAACATTTTTCGTCATGGTTTTAGTTGACGAAATTAACACACAAATGAACACATGCACTCTGTTGTGCTTTGTATGCGTTTTTAGTCCTTCAGAGCAGTCAGCAGAGGTTCTCAAACTGACAAAAATTACAAAAAAACGGCCACCATCGGCCAACATCACTTACTTACTTACTTACGCCTTCTGCCCCTTCTGGGGCATAGGCCGTCAACAAGCGATCTCCAGGCATCTCTGTCCATCTCCACCGGGCGCGTCAGCGTCGCGTCTCCGTCACCGTCAGGGAATGTTCCCTTTTTAATCAATGAAGGGTGGCTCCACTGCCCGCGTTGCGTTGCGTAGCGTGACTGCATTAAAATTGCCCGGTTCGTTTTTTGACGCACGCGACGGAGACTCAACGCGTCCGGTGGAGCCCCGGCGGAAAGAGGCAAGCATTGTGAAAATGGCAAATCTACATGCTCACAAGTAACGCCAGGGCTCCACCGGACACGTTGCGTTGCGTCTGCGTCGCGTCAAAAAACGCACCGGTTCAATTTTAATGCACGCGTCGCGTCTCCGTCAACGCGGGCAGTGGAGCCACCCTTCATTGATTAAAAAGGGAACATTCCCTGACGGTGACGGAGACGCGACGCTGACGCGCCCGGTGGAGCCCGGCCGTAACGCCAGGGCTCCACCGGACGCGTTGCGTCTCCGTCGCGTGCGTCAAAAAACGCACCGGTTCAATTTTAATGCACGCGTCGCGTCTCCGTCAACGCAACACGGGCAGTGGAGCCACCCTTCATTGATTAAAAAGGGAACATTCCCTGACGGTGACGGAGACGCGACGTTGACGCGACGTTGACGCGCCCGGTGGAGCCCGGCCGTAACGGCCGGGCTCCACCGGGCGCGTCAGCGTCGCGTCTCCGTCACCGTCAGGGAATGTTCCCTTTTTAATCAATGAAGGGTGGCTACACAGCCCGCGTTGACGGAGACGCGACGCGTGCATTAAAATTGAACCGGTGCGTTTTTTGACGCGACGCGACGGAGACGCAACGCGTCCGGTGGAGCCCTGGCGTAACGCCTTGCAATGTGAGACATTGTGAGCATGTAGATCTGCTTTTTTTCCACAATTTGGAACTGTGGAACAGAGTCAAACAAAATGTAATGTCTGAACTCCTACAATTCCAAGTGCTTGTCAGGGTGGGGGTCCCCAGTTCAAATATGATTATTTTGGGGGGTCTACTCGCAGCCTCAATAGTTTGAGAACCACTGCCTCAGCTTAAAGCGCTGGGTCATAGAAGCCAGGTTTTTGTACAAGTCACGTTTTGGTAGATAAGATTAGAGTAGAGAATACATTTAGTTCAATGAGTTGTTTGTTAGGTTAGTGGTTCAAAATCAAGGTTAGGTTTAGGATCCATCCATCTTCAACCGCTTATCTGGAATCGGGTCACAGCGGTAACAGTTGCATAACACACAGCATTAAACTACATGCTACAAGTACATCTCATCTACAGTGTAGAATATCATGTTTTATTGTGCACCTTATTCATACTGTATCATTCCCTGCTCCTCAGTTATCTGTTATGCCTCACATATCTTATGGTGACATAATGTGACATCCGACATATGTCATATGTCAGTGCTTCTCAAACATTTTCCCCAAATTGATATAATTACATTTGACCGTCGACCCCATTTGAAAAGATTTACTGTCAGGGACACCAGGGAATGGATCTAATACATTACATATATTTTTGAATAGCCGCAAAATAAAAGTGCTTAAGTGTTTAACCACTTGAATCCTAGTAGGCCTATCCCCCTTCTGTTGCTAACTTTGGTGAAAATAGCAGATCTGCAAGCTCACAACAGGTCACATTGTGGCACGTTGTGAACTTGTAGTTTGGTTATTTTCAGTGAAGATATAGTGTAGAGTAGACTGTTTTAACTCTACAATGTACACTTTTAACTCTTCACTGTACAGTGAAAACAGGTGCCAATGGGTTTCCGAGGCTAATTTGGAACGAACTACTACTAAGTACGATTTAAGTCTTTAAACTATACTCATTTAATTGGGGACGTGGAACTTACACATTGTGAGCTTGTACATATAGAATTTCACAAATATTAGTATTTTGCTGAGAAAATATCAAATGGGATTCTGCGTTTGGTACAGTACCTGTACTTTTGAACTTTTACTTGGGAACATTTTTGAATACAGGACTTTTAGTATACTGCGAGATCAGAACAAGCAGAGTAAGTATGGGTGTGCAGTATAGTCCGCAAACAAGAAGGTAAATACATAAATATTATTAGATTGCAGAGAGGACAATGTAGTGCCTCAAAGATGCCAGGTAAACGATGAACCAACCAAGCATCTGTCCAAATGACAAAAAATATCTTAACATTTTGTGCTCAAGAAAGAAATAATCTAAAAGTAACAAAAACATGGGAACAAGTGACCATGATATATCTGCATATTAAACTTCCATCAATCAAATAAAGAATACATAAACATACCGTGCGTACATATACTATACTATGCATGTACTGTATATAGCCTACCTGGCTGTTATCTTTATAATATATATTTTAGGTTGGCCTGGGCCGTGGCTCAGCGTCCAGGCACCTTGGCTGGTAAGCCAGCTTTACAGCAGGTTCGAGTCCTGATCCCGACGAACTTTGCTGTGTGTCTTCCCCCATCTCTCTCCCGTTTCCTGTCTACCTACTATCATCTGTCAAATAAAGGCAAAGAATATACTGAACCACTTGAACCCCAGCATCCATATTCTGGGGGGAACATTAGCCAAAAATAGCAGATCTACGTTTGTGGTACTTCGACTTAAAGGGATAGTTCAGATTTTTTTAACTTAAGTTGTATGAAATACTTGCCATTAATATAGTGGTTGCAACTGTATTAATTGATTGCCCGAGTCCCATGGTGGGAGTTCTGCTCTGGTTTTGGTCAATATTAAGGAGTTCCGGTCATTTTGTGGGGGGCACTGGGGCCACGCAGTAAAAGTAAATTAATCCACAAAACGAACGTAATTTGTATTGTTGACCTATTTCTAAAATATTAGCGCGACTTTCGTTCAACTTTGACCCCTCTATCACATGGAACTATTTTTTGGGCGTAGTGATATGGACACAAAAAACATAGTTCTGTGTGATAGAGGGGTAAAAAAAGAACGGAAGTTGCACTAATATTTTAGAAATAGGTCAACAATACAAATTACGTTAGTTTTGTGGATTAATTTTCTTTTACTGCGTGGCCCCCAGTGCCCCCCATAAAATGACCGGAACTACTTGATATTTCACCAAAACCAGAGCAGCACTCCCACCACAGGACTCGGGCAATCAATTAATACAGTTGCAACCACTATATTAATGGCAAGTATTTCATACAACTTAAGTTCAAAAAATCTGAACTATCCCTTTAAGTAACAAATCAGAGTAGTTCTCCTACTGTCCGTTATCCTTGGGTCATGCAGTGTCCTGATAATGTATGGTGTCACAGTTAGGTGAGTGCTTATAAGTCCAGCTCATTCTGATTAACATTCAGCTCAGAAGCAACAAGACAACAGGACAAACACAAGTTGGAACGGTGAGTCCATTTTCATGTTAAATTGAATATGATTTGATATGTTCACTTTAGCAAACTTTAATTGTAGTTTAGCACCATTTGATGGTGAAGCAGAATTCATGCTAGAGCTAATACTTTATAAAAGAAAAATACGATCACTGTCCCCAAACTTCAATACTTAAAAAAAAGGTAGAGGTGTACAGTTATACAATAATGTTAAGGATAACTCAAAAAGCCCTGTCTCCAATAAATTATGTCTTTTGCAGTCACTTTGGATTTTATTTGACAGTGTTGCCGTTAAAAGAAAAATAGCATAATAACAATAGACGGCTATTAATACTAGATGGCACAAACATTTCTTTTCTCGTTAAAGGACTTTACTTTCACTGACAAGTGACAACGTGTGAAAATAGAGCACATTAATACCCTCCAAGTGTATTTAAAACAAATTAAAAACCCACACATAGTCACATATACTGTAGCCCTCCAAATAATGCTGCATTCGTACTGTAAAACAAGGCCACTATAAGAGCACAGTGGAACGTAACAGCTTTCATTGTAGTATTACCATACCTTACCGTAGGTTTTTGTATTATACTGTTGGACATTGTTTGCACAGTATAGCACTGGCAGAGTCTGCTACACCGACATTGTACTTCACACATGCAGTACATGAGCGTGTGAGAAATAAGACTTAATTAAACGTGAATCCAGTACAGTGGTTTTCAACCTTTTTCATATCAAGGCCCATATTCAGCATTTGATGAGATTTTAGCTTCTCAGACCCAAAACTAAAGAATATTTTGTTTTCGTTGACACACAATTCCATACTGTCGGCAAATGTTGATCAAAATAACAATTCTTCTACATTGTGTAGGCTTCTTGTAAATTAAGTAATGCCAGATGTTTAACAATAATGTAATAACTCTTGATCTTTAACTCTCAAGTTAAGTTAAAGATCCATAAGGGTCCTGACTCCTGAGGGTCCATTTGGTTACCAACTCTCCATCATTTAGCTGGGGACCACCTGGAACCCCCTCAAGGACCACTGGTGGTCCCCGGAACCACTGGCTGAAAACCACTGATCTAGTAGTGGGTTGTACAGTGGCGAAATCAGTGCTTGCTGTACAGTGCCATCCGGTCTAAGAACCTTCCAGCAGTGCACACTAGGGGTCACTGTGTACAAGTCTATTATAGACCTACAATCCAATGTAACTAGAAGCCTGTAACTGCATTCTTCTGCCAGACACATTATGGTTGGTTTGGTGATACATGGGAAATTCCGATAGCCTTTTAGTGAACCTTGACTGTGTGATGAAACAACATTCTTATTGCAATTTAATCTCTAAATGAGACAGTATTAACTTTAAGGCATATCCCTGAACATAACAAGTAGGTTATATACATACTGTAAAAGAGGCACACCATGGCATTGCAATACATGTGTTGAAAAAACACAATAATACTTCATAATTGCTTAGAAAGCAAAGTTCTTTTGTCACCTTTTTTCTTTTTTTGCATTGGCACATTGCATAATTCCCAAGTTATGCTGGAGAACAATACTACGAATACATTAGAGTTGGTGTGGTCATCATTCTGTTCCCTCAGTATAAAAAAATATGTCACTGTCCTTGAGGAATATGTTTTGCAAACAAAGATGTCCAAGGCATGTTTACAACTCCAACCTGGCTTTTTAGTCAGTGTTTGTTCTCCAAACCAGTAGAGTCCAGATATGAAAAGATATTCACATAAATATATTAAAGTGATGCAGATATGTACATATACTGTAAAACAATGTTGGCGTAAAAAAAAAAAGAAAGAAGGAAAAAACAAGAAGAATAAATTCTTATCAACATTGTAAATCATAAAACAGTCTGCACACCAATTTCCGCCCCCAAATATATCTTTCACTCAAGTAAAATATATATTTGGGAGCGGAAATTGGTGTGCGGATTCATTCTTGAACTATCACAGTTTTTGATTCGGCGCCCAGCCTAATAGGTTTTAGATGTGCGTGACTGTTGGGCTTCTTTTCAGCCTCCTTTATTGCCAAATCATAAAACGGTGACATCCAAAATTGCATATATTTGCATATAATGTACAAATTTACATTGTAGTCAAATGAACGTGTGCAGTTTGCACGTAATGCATGTCCTGGCAGGGATCGAAGAGGAAGTATTTTTGTTTTTAGCCCAACAGATAAGAACTGTCTGAGTGCTCGGGGCTAATGCACAACAGGAGAAGTAGAAAGGGGCCACGGTGGGGTTGTTGGAGGTATGGAGGTGTAGTTATAGTGAGAGAGGAGGAGAGCACGATAGTGTGGTTGGTTCGGACAAGTCAGTCCAGTCACACACCAGACCAGTTCCACCGTCCAGCACACACACACACACACACACACACACACACACACACACACACACACACACACACACACACACACACACACACACACACACACACACACATCCTGCTGAATGAGGGATCCGGCCCTTAAACGTTGCAGTTTATAAATGGAGGAGGCACCGTATGTGCATTAACAGCACTTTGGTCGCGAGCAGCAGCATATTTGAGGCCTAAAAGTTCTTCTCATGGTGGACCACAAAGCGTCATACAGTTACTATGAAGAAGCAGGTACACCCATGAAGGCAGGCTGGCCCCCTCCGGCAGTCACTATGGCCCCTTTTCTTATAACCGGCCCGGGTTCTTATAGTCCATGAGCCAGAGCTCCAAAACGGGAATTATGAATTGAGTGGGTAAAACCTATGCCTATATTAAATTGTTGGGTCAATATAAGTAAATGAATACATGATGAAAACCCTTCCACTGTAGTAGCTTTTTCATATTTTCTATTTTTTGCATATTTTCCTATATAATGCCTAATTTGCATATTTAAACATACAATTTCGGAAAACTTGAAATACAATAAATCGCTTACACTTTGTGTAAGTAATCAACTGGAGAAGTTTCATTGTGATAACTATTAATTACGTTTTTACCTATAGGTGAAAATAACAAAGCTATACTCCTGTGGAAGGGTTATCATATATTCATGTACTTGTAGGTATGGTTTTGCCCACACAATTCGTAATTAACGTTCCAATTTTGGGGCTCTGGCTCATGGATTAAGAACCGGTGCCGGTTCAACCCTGGTGAAAAAGGGGCCTATACAGTATGCCTTGCTTGGACCCCCACCACCCCCCAAAAGTCTCACATCTGCTCCTCTGACCGTTCGTGCTAAACGATCTGAGCCTTGTGGATGAGGGATGCGTGGGGACTGATGGGGCTCGGCCGGGGTTTGGGTGATGGCCTCAGGGTGCCGTTCACCGGCTGAAAGCGGGGGTTGAGCGCGTCCGACAACTGGCTGTTGGTGTCGCTGTTCTGGTCGTCTGGACGTCCCCCATGGCTCGCGGGTCTCGTCAGACCCCCCAGGCCCTCATCCTCCTCGTCGTCGTCATCATCTTCATCGTCCGTCACGGGAGGGTAGCTGCAGCTGAGCGGAGAGTTCTGCTGGTTCCTGTTGCTGATGCTGCCAGCTCGCAGGATGCTGCCCTCCATGCTAGGGACCATCAGCGGGCTGCTGTTCAGGGGCCTCAGCAGCTCGGTGGAGTGCACCACCGGGAAGGGAGTGGGCATGAGAGGCGGGTGGAGGCGGTTCTCCTGCTGGGAAACAGTTAGTAAGTAGGTGAAGGGAGTGGGCATGAGAGGCGGGTGGAGGCGGTTCTCCTGCTGGGAAACAGTTAGTAAGTAGGTGAAGGGAGTGGGCATGAGAGGCGGGTGGAGGCGGTTCTCCTGCTGGGAAACAGTTAGTAAGTAGGTGAAGGGAGTGGGCATGAGAGGCGGGTGGAGGCGGTTCTCCTGCTGGGAAACAGTTAGTAAGTAGGTGAAGGGAGTGGGCATGAGAGGCGGGTGGAGGCGGTTCTCCTGCTGGGAAACAGTTAGTAAGTAGGTGAAGGGAGTGGGCATGAGAGGCGGGTGGAGGCGGTTCTCCTGCTGGGAAACAGTTAGTAAGTAGGTGAAGGGAGTGGGCATGAGAGGCGGGTGGAGGCGTTTCTCCTGCTGGGAAACAGTTAGTAAGTAGGTGAAGTGTGCGTGGAAGTATGCATACTGATTCAAGTGAAAGGTACTTCGACTGACTGGCATGCATGTTTCAAGCACAGACATGCCTGTAGTACACAATGTGTTACAAGACAACCTACCAGTGACATAGTGCTGTTGCGCACGTATGACTCCACTCTGAGTCTGCTCTCCTCGTCCCTCTCCATGGCCCGGTCTCTCGTCCTCCGTGAGCCGTTGTGGATAACAGGTCGGCCCAGGTAGTCCAGCATGGGCCCGCCCCCTCCTCCGCCACGCCCCCCACACGACAGAGTGGAGCGGCTGTCTCGACAGCGAGCCTGCTCCTGTCGGCCAAGGGAACAACATGGATGGCACCGAGAGAGAGAGAACAGTTAAACCATGGGTTCGCAAGTACGTTTTCATTTCAAGGACTCCCCCCAGAACTCTGAGGGTGTAAACAAAATCCATTCATACACTCTCTGGCCCCTTTTCCACCAAACTAACTTTCGTTTTAGAACTGGTACTGGTATATTTTTCTATTATGGCTTATGGTTCTCAAAGTGGGGTTTTCCACATGAACCCTGCTATTTATGAGTTGAATCGGTGGGGTGGGATTGGCTATCTTTGGGAGAGCTTTTGTTCTGTTTTGTCCTGTGTGTGTATATATGGATGTGCTGTTGTATTGTTTGGGTAGCCTAATGTATGTATTGTATGTACTGTTCATTTGTACTGTTCATTTAGCTGCGGACCACCTGGGAACCCCCTCAAGGACCACTGGTGGTCCGGGAACCACCGGTTGAAAACCACTGGGTTACATCATTTCCCAACAACCTCATCAATAACAGCAAACAAGCCAAGGGTGTTTGTTCTGTATGCCAAGTCCTTTACGGGAATCCCGTATCTCATCATCATAACGTCTAAAGATAATATGCATTCGTTTTGCTCGGAGGAATTAATCAACATCCTTGAGGCAAACGACACCCACAAGGGGAAATCAGCACAAAGTAAGCTACCCAATGATAAAGATAGTATTATACTATGTGGCGGAAAAAGACTTGCTCACTGCATGAAAAAGTAAGGAAAACTCCTTAGACCGAGACTCACAGAGCACTTTATGAGCATATAAAAATAAAATAAATGTTATTTTCTTAAGTCCCCGTCTAAGGAGTTTAGCCTAATTCTTCATGCAGTGAGTGAGTCTTTTTCTGCCAGTTTTCCTCTATGTTGGACCAAGAAAGAAGGCAATAATATAAAGCAATAGGAACAATACACACAAAAGCCATAGAATAAGCCATAGAAATGGAAGACTGAACTTGAGAAAAAGAAGACAATGTAATTGTGCAATGTTCTTGAAGACTCATATGCTGAGTTGGCAGTGCCCAGATTTGAACCAACAACCTTTTGGTCCAAAGGCATGAGCTCAACCAACTGTGCTATGCAGACACAACCAGTTGTCTTATTGTAAACAGCAATATCATTTAGTGTTTTTGATGACAATTATGTGTGTCCTGGTTTTGGGGATGTCCATACATTACTACAGTGTGTTTTGCTGTAAATCTTTTCACATACAAACTTCTCTTTAACCGGGAATCCGGGATTTCAGATAATGGTCCATTGATTGTGTGTAGAACGTTTTACGCAAATTGCTAAAATATTCATGCAGAAAATCAGGTATAAGCAACTGATCAAAATGGCGTAAAATCTGAGGGCGGAGCTTAATTGTCAAAGTGACAGATGTGTTCCCCATGAGTCAAGGAACATGTGGAAACAAGTGCCATGAATTTTAAGTCCAAACAAAGCATGAGTTATGACTGTTCAAAGGTTTCATTTTCAAGAAATTGCTATAGCGCCCCCCTTTGGCCAATTGGAGTAAGACTGCTTTCTGTGCTATTTGGCATGACCTTCTATTATACTGTAAAGTGACATAAGCATATGACGCTGCATGTATGTATTATAGGCAGAAGAAGAATTTTCACAAACCAGCAATTTTCAAACTTCATTTTTTTCACTTAAAATAAATGTACTACGATTCTTTGTCCAAAGTAGGGTCCAAAGTTTTCATGCATTTTGATCAAAGATCCTGAGAGGAGATAGATTTTAACTGTTTTTCATATAATTCAAAATGGCGGGTGTACTAAAGGTCAGAGGTCAAAAGTCAGAGCACGAAAGTTGTTCATGAGCTATGCACGTTCAAAGTTTGCATTTTCAATTGAGTGCTATAGCGCCACCCTTTGGCCAATGGTCATGGGCTTCGCATAGTCACCGTTTGGCATGGCCCGCTACCAGATTCCTGCGTTTTGCGAAAACAGACTGCACGGTTCAGCCAGAAGTTCTATTTTTGGCGGAAGGAGAAGGAGAAGAAGAAGAAGAAGAAGAAGAAGGAAAAAAAACACAAAAACAATAAGTGACCAAAGTCCCTTCGGGACTTCTTGGTTCCTTAATGAAAATGAATGTCATGAAACCTTTAAGTGATATCATTGCTACGTATGTGAAATGCTCTACATTTTATATGGTATCATCGCTTATTGTTTTATGTGAAATGCACTGCTATATTAGTATTATTACAAATGCTGAAAGAGTTGCCTGCAGAGCTCAGAACGTAGCCTCCTGGCCTCGGGCCAGTAAAGCCTGAGTTGGCGAAGCCAGCGGCGGGCCAGCATGCAGTGTTGTTTTTGGCAGCAAATTTTGATTTTAGTTTTAGTCCTTGTCTCTTCTTGAATGGCTTCCATTTAGTTTTAGTCACATTTTAGTCACCCGGAATGTTTTAGTGTTAGTCTAGTTTTAGTCGACTAAATATTATAAGATTTTAGTCGACAGTTGATTTAGCCTTCATAATGACTGTTTTTTTCACTTGCTGAAAATAGCCGATCTACAAGCTCACAATGCGTCGCAGCGCGACGCGTTGTGAGCTTGTAGATCTGCTATTTTCAGCATGCAATCAAGTGTAAAATGACTTATACTGGATCTCTTGTCCACTAGTCCCTTCCAAACATTTTAGTCTATATCTATATCTTGTATTTGTTGACGAAATTGTCAATATATTTAGTCTTAGTTTTAGTCATCGTAGCTTAGTTTTCATTTCGTTTCCATTTAGTTTTCAACAGTGGAAAAAGTTAGTCGACGAACATTTTTCGTCTTAGTTTTAGTTGACAAAATCAACACTGATGCACAGGCAGTGATAGACAGATTGGGAGACTGACCCCAAGCGAAGACAGGCTGGTCCGCAGGGTTCCCTCCACTCTCAGGGGAATGTTTTCCTCCTGCAATTTAAGGAAAAGACTAGAGTCAGTACTAGGCTAGAACAAATATGGGTAAATTCACTTTCCACAACACTGCCACGCAGGTGTGGAATGCCTTGCCCCCTTCCCTCAAAACAAGCAAATCACTGGTTTCCTTTAAAAAAGGACGGAAAATCATTAGTCATCAGGTCAAAGGAAGAGAAGATGATTATTGCCCCACAACTCTATCCCCCCCCCCCCCCCCCCCCCCTCCCTCCAATTAATTTCTATTACAACCTGTACATAGATTTAATGTTTTTTTTAGATATCTCAATTGTTGTTGTTATTGTTATTGTGAATGAATGCATGGGACCCAAATGGAAACAAGACCGCAAGGTCTTTCTTCGGTGCTGTCCTTTTGGACCAAATTGTGCTTTACTCTACCCTGTACCGTTTGCATCTTATTGTCTAATAGAAATAATGATCAATCAATCAAATGGTCCATGGAACCGACAAGGAGAAACAATGAAGTCTTATTCCAGTTGAATGGAAGTGATAACTGATAACTACCAGATCAGCTCTTCAAGTATGACTTATTTGGTACATATCTGGAATTTGAGCAGAAGAAAGCAATAACACTGACCACTCCTCTGGCATCGGTGCTGACAGAGTTAATTCTCCTGAAGGACGTTTGTCTTGATAGAGTGCTTATCTCCTCCCTGGGAGAGACGGAGCGAGACAGACAAGAAGAAAAAGCAGAACAAAATGTGACACGAGGAATAAATACAACAACGTATCAAATCAGACGGCGCTATATATGCCAAATAGTTCTCAAACTGCCCCCCAGGGGTCCTTGAGGGGGTTCCAGAGGGTCCTTGAGGGGGTTCCAGGGGGTCCCCAGATGAATTATCTATAGTTAGAAACCAAATGGATCCTGTGGCTGTAACTCTGAAAGTGTACAAATGGAACCAAATGGACCCTTATGGGTCCATTTGGTTCCATTTGTCCACTTTCAGAGTTGGTCCACGGTCCAATGCGGGGGTTCTCAAAGTGAGGACCCCCAGGGCCCTTTATACACATCAGCCATTTTCAAAAACAATTGACAATTCTTTGAAAATCGTTGAAACTTTTCAGATGGGGGTCCACCACGGCCAAATACACATTCATTTAGGGGTCCGCGACATGTCAAAAGTTTGAGAACCACTGATATATGCGGTGGTGAAAGCAGCGTATGTAATACCTCTTCTCCGTGAGCTCCCGCGTGAGTCTCTTGTTCTTGCGCTTGTGGTGACACGTGACGGCGATGGCGATGACCAGCATCATGAGCAGGAGGCCGCCGGCCGCCGCCGCCACGATGATGATCATCAGACTGTCCATGACCATCTCCTGCGTCCTTGGCGGCAGCTCTGTGGGGGGACATGTAGACGGAAAGAGACGAGACACGTGGAATAAAGCAGTGGTTCTCAAACCTTTTCATGTCAAGGACCCCCCAAATTGACATTTATGATTTGTCAGCCTGCGGACTCCCATTTGTTCACCTCTAGCAGTGTTTTTCAACCGTTTTCATTCCAAGGACCTCCAGTTTGACGTGCATTAAGCTACGGACGCCCATTTACTTAAGGTTACACTCTTATAGTTATATTAACAGTGAGGTTTTACTGTGTACTTAGGTAGGAACTGGTAAGTAGTTAATTGCTAAGTAGGCAATAGGCATGGAGGTAAATGGGAAGGCTAGATCAAATATTAAGTTGGCACGCACATGGATAAAGGTACACAGCAAAGTGTTACACTTACAGTAAGTGTTAACCCATTCTGACCTGAGATCAGATTCTAAAAATGTCTTCTACATCCTGACAGTTTTCTGAAAAAGCTATGTTTCTATGTCAGTGGTTCTGATTTTTCAAAAATAGCAGACCTACAAGCTCATAGCGCGCCACTCGGTGGCGCGCTATGAGCTTGTAGATCTGCTATTTTTCAATAGCTAAAGCATAACATAATGCTAACACCAAAAGGGGTTCCCGCCGAAAATGGGTTAAGTTAACTCTGTCTCTGGGCGTGTAAAAAACCTTTACACACACTCATAGAGTTAAATGATGGGACCATTTTGACGCACTCAGGGTTAAGTGAACATTCTGGACCTTAGCCGTGAAGCAAGTACATAAATACATACACAACACACACACTATGCAAACAAAGCATTATGTTATGGTGTGTCTGGTGTTGTGACGTGTCGTCTGGCCTGACTGTCACCTACCAGCCACGGTGACCTCCGTCTCGGCTCGTCCCACCCCGACTTCATTCTTCGCCTCACATTTGTAGAGGCCAGCGTCTGACAGGCTCAGGGGACGCCCAAACTCCAGTGTCCCGTTAGGGTGAGGGATCACACCCTCCGGTAAGTCCTTGCCCTCTCTGCACGAAGCAAAGAAAAACAAAATGTACACACACACACACAGCCATTATGGTATGGTTTCAATTAGCATGTGTACATACTGTACATACATTCTGGGTTGGCTATAATTAGAATATGGGCTAGAACTAGGACTGAATGTCGTCGCCTTCTTAAACTAAGTCATTTTCTTTTCAGGAAGAAAAAAAAAACGGATCCAAAACTAACCTATATAAAAAACGATCACTATTTAAATTAAAATAACTCTTAACTATTAGTTATGTAACACAAGAGGATTAAATAGAATAACATTTAATTAAACCTTAGACTTGTGCCAATTTAAAACCATTGACTTAGGCCAGATAATTGCCTATTTTGGCCTAAGTCACACTCTTGAGATATTGTTTTACTAAAAAGGAGCAGGATCAGCATGATCCTTTTCAACTTTTCACCAGAGATGGCCAGTGTCGATGAGGAGCTGACTTATAGGCAAAAACAAAAAACTCAAAAAATGACATAGGCCATTAGTTTAAGAAGGCGGCGATGTGTAAGTTAAACATTTACTGCATCCGGAATACAGATTGATGTAATAAAATGCGTCAGTAACCCTATAGAGTTCATTGCATATTCTGTGGAGTGTCTCTATATTCTACCTGGCATTGCAACAGCACAGACAGACAGACATCAGATTGTTGGCGTCAAATGAAACATGAGTGACGCACTATAGAAAATCAAATGTGACTGACTACCGTACCCTGGCCTACAGGTATGGAGTTCTACACAGCAGTTAAGAGAGAGCCCTCAGAGTTCTACACAGCAGTTAAGAGAGAGCCCTCAGAGTTCAACACAGCAGTTAAGAGAGAGCCCTCAGAGTTCTACACAGCAGTTAAGAGAGAGCCCTCAGAGTTCAACACAGCAGTTAAGAGAGAGCCCTCAGAGTTCTACACAGCAGTTAAGAGAGAGCCCTCAGAGTTCTACACAGCAGTTAAGAGAGAGCCCTCAGAGTTCAACACAGCAGTTAAGAGAGAGCCCTCAGAGTTCTACACAGCAGTTAAGAGAGAGCCCTCAGAGTTCTACACAGCAGTTAAGAGAGAGCCCTCAGAGTTCTACACAGCAGTTAAGAGAGAGCCCTCAGAGTTCTACACAGCAGTTAAGAGAGAGCCCTCAGAGTTCAACACAGATGACTTCACTCAGTGAAGTTCACTGTGATAGTATTATTTGCATCAGAGTTCGTTGAGCCTCTATGAGGCTGTATACCAGGGGTGTGCAACTTTGACGATGGAGAGGGCCATTATATTTCCATACTCACTCCAGAGGGGCCACATTGCATGCATGTCGTAGCAAAAATAGCCGATCTACAAGTTCAAAACGCGTCGCGATGCGACGCGTTTTGAACTTGTCATTTTAACTAAATACAAATATATTGGACATAAAAAAGACAATAACATTATTTGTAATACTACTCAACAAGCTACTAATTTAGACTGCAAGTAATTCAAGCGGGTCATGTTTGCATTTTTGGAATTAATCTGAGGGCCACATTAAGTGAAGGTGGGGGCCGCATGTGGCCCGCGGGCCGCCAGTTGCCCATGTATGCTGTATACCAACAGGAAAGAGGAGACATCGTTGAGCCCCTATGAGGCTGTATACCAACAGGAAAGAGGAGACATCGTTGAGCCCCTATGAGGCTGTATACCAACAGGAAAGAGGAGACATCGTTGAGCCCCTATGAGGCTGTATACCAACAGGAAAGAGGAGACATCGTTGAGCCCCTATGAGGCTGTATACCAACAGGAAAGAGGAGACATCGTTGAGCCCCTATGAGGCTGTATACCAACAGGAAAGAGGAGACATCGTTGAGCCCCTATGAGGCTGTATACCAACAGGAAAGAGGAGACATCGTTGAGCCCCTATGAGGCTGTATACCAACAGGAAAGAGGAGACATCGTTGAGCCCCTATGAGGCTGTATAGTGTATACCAACAGGAAAGAGGAGACATCGTATTTACATGTCAAAGATTCACTGTGTGATAAGATCACCAACACATCGACACTCTCTTCTTCCTCTTACTTCCTGCTCCTCGGTTCACTAACTCCTCTCGTACAACCGGCCAAACTATACGAGTTCACCTCCCACCTGTTATTATTTTTATTTATTTTTTTTATTTTTTTGTGGCTTTCGCCTTTATTTTATATTCTTTTATGGAGGGACAGACAGTAGGCTGACAGGAAATGGGCAGAGAGAGATGGGGGGAAGACATGCAGTAAAGGCAGTCGGGATCGGGAGTCGAACCCGCGGCACACTGCCAGACTGGACTACCAGCCAAGGTGCCTGGACCATTGAGCCATGGCCCAGCCCACCTGTTCTTCTTTTTGGGCAATTAGAGCGTGCGGCCTAAACAGTTACCATAAAAACCTTATTTCAAAAATAAACTAGCATAAAACAAGCTTGTGAGCTTGTAGATCCACACGTAAAAACAAATTAGGAATACAAAATTTGGCTAAATGTAATGTCATGCCCAAAACAGGGATGCCAGGTTGGAAGTTGTTAATGAATGTATAGGTTGCAGACAGGAAAACAAGTGTCATCTCTAAACGTATATGACGGGGGTTGACGCTAAGGTTTCAGAGGCATTTGCCCGTTGGACAAGTAGAGGTCAAGTTCTACTTGCCTAAAGTTCATGCCCACTTGCCCGAAAAGTAAAATACCGAATGGGGACAGTAACTTTGAAAGTCTGAATGAGGTACTACTTGTAAAACGGTATCATTGTTGGGGTTGCTTCCCCATTCAAAGTTTCCCGTCGGGCAACCTGAAAGCAAACGTCACTTGCCCCAACGTCTTATTTATAGCCACGGGCAGCCGGGCAGCCGTTAGTGTCAACCCCTGTAGGACGCTGGATGGCCGGCGTTGATTGAGATGCACTCAGTGCCAACGTAAGGTCAGATTCATTCATTGTACAAAAACAAATGTCAGAGTTGGAGAAAATATGCATAAAAGAATAGAATTTGAGGTTAAATGCGGACGCTAGGGGGTGGAAATTGCCTACTGCTGGGCCTGGGTGGGACCCCAAATGACGCCCCAGCACTCTCCCCTTTCAGTCTCCTGTGCCCCCACTACCATTTCTCCCCCCCCCCCCCCCCCTCCCCCCTCTTTCTCTCTCCCTCGTGTGAAACTGTCTCCTCCATGCAAGCTGCAACATGACACCGTGACACCAGCTATTACTTCACCTGCTGCTTCCCGCCGACAAAGCCAACAGGTTTGCCCACAGCCACTGCCTTGTGTGTGTGTGTGTGTGTGTGTGTGTGTGTGTGTGTGTGTGTGTGTGTGTGTGTGCGTGTGTGCGTGCGTGTGTGCGTGTGTTTGCCTAGATAGAAGTGAGTGTTGAGCATGGAGAGTGACTGACTGACTGACTGACTGCTTGTGATGAATGGTTTGAAAACCATCCATCCATTAATAATAAGAAGTTGGATTTGCGTGTGTGCGTGCGTGAAAGAGTGTGTGAGTGCCGGACCGGTGCTTTTCGCTTGAGTATGCTTGTGTACCTGGCGTGCGCCTGGTTAAGCTTTTTTACTCACAAACCCTCCTTTCTCAAGGTGTGTATGTACTGTATAAGCTGCTATGACTAATGGTTTAAGATCAGGTGGCAAATACCACCAACCTCCTCGTCTGGCAATAACAGCACCCTCACCTCACCATACAGTAGGTTCCACACTGACTGAAGGCAAATCACCAAAGGTTTAGACAGCCTCTCTACCGTCCCCTTTAGCCCGCCACTGGGTGAAGAATTTCCCCCTCGGGCCTAACTGTCTGTTCTCATAAGTAGACGAGTGCCAATTGTCGAGAACCATTTTCCCTGGCTCTCCTTTCGAACGTGCCACACCCTGGGAATACTTTAATCCAGCAAGCAGAATGGCTTCTTCCATGCAGTTGTCACCCGGGTGACTCAGGCAGAAAGCCGCAACAATCTCAAGTCAGCCCCTCCTCAGCAGTGTACGGCCCGGGCAGTAATGTGACAGATGTCAGTTTCCATTAGAAGACAAATAATCTGTGCGTCATCTTCGTCGTTGCTAAAATAAGCATAAACTAGTGGAGCATAAACAAGTTCATATGGCATACAATTAATGTCATGCCATGTACAGAATACAGTATAGTCTACCAGTTAGAAATGACTCGTGGCCGAAAACGGTGATACCGGAAGGTCGCCAGTTCGTATCCCCGGACCGGCACGTTAAAACCGCTGAAGTGCCCTTGAGCAAGGCATTGAACCACTACCATGAAATGTTCTATGAGCAGGGCCTGGCTGTAAACAAGTATCTGATGCTTAGTCCAGTTACCCTGGGTAAATATAGTAACTTTGCTTTGCTTTGCTAACTCAAATCCAACATCACTGGAAAAGACCCACGTAAACAATTCATCGACGACCAAGCTATACCTCTAGTCTAGTGGCATCCATTTGACATCCATTTCTGGATCATCAGGGCCCACTTGAAAATCTCAAAAGCGGTCGCGGCCATCTGACTGTCAGGACCGCCGGCTATGCTGTAAAATAGTCAGCTTAAGTTAACTTAACCAACCTTGGCCATTCGGCTGCCGTGTTAAGTGGTCAGATGGGTGGGCAACGTGTATTTTCAGAGCATGTTTAATCGATTGTGTTCCGGCTTAAATCCATTTTGACCTGAGATCAGATTCTAAAAATGTCTGTTTGAAAAAGCTATGTTTCTATGTCAGTCGATTTTTCCCCAAAATGGGTTAACAAGATCGCGTTCCAGCTTGGATCGATGGAACTATAACAGATCGATATCACAACGAAAACTCCCCTTTTCAACGTTTTACAGAAAACATAACACCAATAACAAATATATGAGATAAGCTCCAAAACAAAATAACCATATCCAAATAACAAATATATGCCTGAGACTCTGAGCAATACTAAATATCTACTGTAAACGACATGAAAGATAGGATAATAAATAAATTGGGCATGACGCGTGCGTCATGTAGGAAAGAAACCAATAGGGAAAACCGAAATTAAATTATTTTAATGGGTACCCGGTACCACCAGGTACCACCAGGTACCCAAGCATGTTCGGTTCGGTACCCGTTTGGTCCCGACGTTCAGGACCCACACCTATAACAGTGGCCATACTGCACACACACAACCACAGGTAACTTCAGTTAGACAGTTAGTCATGCAGATAGACAGGGGCAAACAGGCAGGCAGGCAGACAGGCAGAGAGGCAGACAGGCAGGCAGACAGACAGGCAGAGAGGCAGGCAGACAGGCAGGCAGACAGACAGGCAGAGAGGCAGGCAGGTCGTACCTGGTCCAGGTGAAACTCTGCGGTGTGGGGTTTCCTCTGCTCACACACCTCAGAGCAGCGTGCTCCAGGCCCACGTACCACTTATTGCTGAAGCCACTTACGTCTGCGTCCGGAGGGTCTGGCAGACAAATAAGAAGAATGGAGTTGCATTAAAACTATAGACACAGATAGAACACAGTGATATGCAATGATAGAATAGAAACAAATAGACAATGTAATAGAAATAAGTTCAATGTTTGTTAAGACTTGACGCGATTTTTAAAAATATTTTCAAAAACCTTTTAAAATAGTTCTAATAGCTGGTCTACAAGCTCACAACGTGTCGATTTGATTGATTGATTGATTGAAATATTTATTAACAGTTTGCAGAATTACAGTACATTTCAAGCACAAACTCAATACAAAGACTGTTAACTGTGAGTGGACAACCCAATTAAGCATTACACTTGTTCACAAGAGGGTCCACCTTGTTCAATTCATCAAAACATTTAGAGACGTACAAATAGACACTTCTATATATAGTCAAAGAACAGAACAGGAATTCATCATAGATGTAGATCGACACGTTGATGTAGTCGATTAGTTTAGGTATAAGGGGTGGCACAAGATAGGGCCCCTATGTTCAGTAACAGGGTCTTCTGATATATTTAGTAAACTAACAATACATTTCAGATCAGGATACCGATTTATATCTAATCCAAGATCTTTATCCAATACATAGGTGTATACGGGAGGTTTTAACACTATTAAAACCAAGGGCAATATTTCCATGTGGATATTTGTGGTGCAGCTCAGACTGTTGACAGATGAGATGATCATAAAGATAGGACTTGTGTGTCTGTCTCTGTCTGCGTGCGTGCGTGCGCGGCTGCGCGCGTGCGTGTGTGTGTGTGTGCGCGTGTGTGTGTGTGTGTGTGTGTGTGTGTGTGTACACATACAGTATAGACCATGTTTGCAGTAGTTTTACAAACCAACTGAAAGGCCCCAGGAAGTGTAATGATGTTGTAGGACATGACAGCGTCTTGTTCTCAAACAGTGGGTGAGGAGTCTGAGGACCCATTTGTGGGTTGCAGACAAATATTTGCGGTTGCAGACAAATACCCCTTGTTTTGTTTAGGGTTTTTTTCTACAATTACAAATTATTAATTATTTCAAATTATGGCCTAGATCAGTACTAATATCCCTCCTGACATACTCACAGTGCACCACCAGCCCTGTTGCTGATCCTAGATCTGTACTAATATCCCTCCTGACATACTCACAGTGCACCACCAGCCTGTTGCTGATCCTAGATCTGTACTAATATTCCTCCTGACATACTCACAGTGCACCACCAGCCTGTTGCTGATCCTAGATCTGTACTAATATCCCTCCTCCTGACATACTCACAGTGCACCACCAGCCTGTTACTGATCCTAGATCAGTACTAATATCCCTCCTGACATACTCACAGTGCACCACCAGCCCTGTCGCTGATCCTAGATCTGTACTAATATCCCTCCTGACATACTCACAGTGCACCACCAGCCCTGTTGCTGATCCTAGATCTGTACTAATATCCCTCCTGACATACTCACAGTGCACCACCAGCCCTGTCGCTGATCCTAGATCAGTACTAATATCCCTCCTGACATACTCACAGTGCACCACCAGCCTGTTACTGATCCTAGATCTGTACTAATATCCCTCCTGACATACTCACAGTGCACCACCAGCCCTGTCGCTGATCCTAGATCAGTACTAATATCCCTCCTGACATACTCACAGTGCACCACCAGCCTGTTACTGATCCTAGATCAGTACTAATATCCCTCCTGACATACTCACAGTGCACCACCAGCCTGATGCTGATCCTAGATCTGTACTAATATCCCTCCTCCTGACATACTCACAGTGCACCACCAGCCCTGTTGCTGATTCTAGATCAGTACTAATATCCCTCCTGACATACTCACAGTGCACCACCAGCCTGTTGCTGATCCTAGATCAGTACTAATATCCCTCCTGACATACTCACAGTGCACCACCAGCCTGTTACTGATCCTAGATCAGTACTAATATCCCTCCTGACATACTCACAGTGCACCACCAGCCTGTTGCTGATCCTAGATCAGTACTAATATCCCTCCTGACATACTCACAGTGCACCACCAGCCTGTTGCTGATCCTAGATCAGTACTAATATCCCTCCTGACATACTCACAGTGCACCACCAGCCTGATGCTGATCCTAGATCTGTACTAATATCCCTCCTGACATACTCACAGTGCACCACCAGCCTGTTGCTGATCCTAGATCAGTACTAATATCCCTCCTGACATACTCACAGTGCACCACCAGCCTGTTACTGATCCTAGATCAGTACTAATATCCCTCCTGACATACTCACAGTGCACCACCAGCCTGTTGCTGATCCTAGATCAGTACTAATATCCCTCCTGACATACTCACAGTGCACCACCAGCCTGATGCTGATCCTAGATCTGTACTAATATCCCTCCTGACATACTCACAGTGCACCACCAGCCTGTTACTGATCCTAGATCAGTACTAATATCCCTCCTGACATACTCACAGTGCACCACCAGCCCTGTTGCTGATCCTAGATCAGTACTAATATTCCTCCTGACATACTCACAGTGCACCACCAGCCCTGTTGCTGATCCTAGATCAGTACTAATATTCCTACTGACATACTCACAGTGCACCACCAGCCTGTTACTGATCCTAGATCAGTACTAATATCCCTCCTGACATACTCACAGTGCACCACCAGCCCTGTCGCTGATCCTAGATCAGTACTAATATCCCTCCTCCTGACATACTCACAGTGCACCACCAGCCCTGTCGCTGATCCTAGATCAGTACTAATATCCCTCCTGACATACTCACAGTGCACCACCAGCCTGTTACTGATCCTAGATCAGTACTAATATCCCTCCTGACATACTCACAGTGCACCACCAGCCCTGTCGCTGATCCTAGATCAGTACTAATATCCCTCCTGACATACTCACAGTGCACCACCAGCCTGTTACTGATCCTAGATCAGTACTAATATCCCTCCTGACATACTCACAGTGCACCACCAGCCCTGTCGCTGATCCTAGATCAGTACTAATATCCCTCCTGACATACTCACAGTGCACCACCAGCCCTGTTGCTGATCCTAGATCAGTACTAATATCCCTCCTGACATACTCACAGTGCACCACCAGCCTGTTTGGGATCCTGCGGGGGGTGTCGAGGGCGGGGTGCCACACCAGGCAGTCCAGCTTCTTGCCGTTCATGCTGCGCAGCGGGTGCAGGGAGTACTGGGAGCTGACCGAGCCGCCCTCCGACGTGCGGTTGCTGGCCTTGCCGTTGAGCTCCGTGTCCCAGGAGAGGCGCGGCGTCGGGCGGGCCATGGCGCGGCACGTGGCGGCCACCCGGAAGTCCTGGCCCTCCGTCATCACCACGTGGTCCAGGTTGGCGATGGGTACGGCTGCAGGGGTCAAAGGTTAAATTAAGAAGCGCTACGGTGAGACTGTCCACAATCCGTGGCTTAAGTTATTACATCTAAATCAGCCTCCGGGGGTTGTGTGTACATTCATTCAGAATGTATTTAATTTTAGGGGCTCCATGGGGGCTCACCTGGAAAACATCAGCGCACATCACCATTAAATAAATAAGGATTATTTAACGTCCTTCCCACAGCTGGCCTGGGTTTTAATCCCACCCTGGGCCAGCTGCGGGATCCGGCTCTTCACTGCATGTCATCCCCCTCCCTCTCTCCTCTCTCTCAACTTTGTTTCAAAACAAAACCGTGTAGAGTATAGCCCTCCCCTAATCAGAAACTGATTGAGTGGCAGATATTTCGTGTCCTAAATATAGCGATGGGATCCTTCAGGATTTGAACGATTAATTTCTGGCGCTTTAACAATTCCCTCTTAGCGGTCTGATTCTTTAATGGTTCCGTTTAACGATTCTATAGGGTGTTCCAAATGGTCTCTTAGAAGTCTGTAACTCTGAGAGGGTACAACATGGACCCAAGGGTTTTGTACCCTTATGAGGGTCCTTGAAATAAAAAGGTTTGAGAACCACCAGTATAGTAACTCTAGCAGACGTGAAGTCCACATCATGCCAGCTCTGACAGTGATCGTCGCTAATTATTTTTGAGTGGTGCAACCACTCCAAGGAACAGCAATGTCCCTATGTCCCAACCTACCGGTATGTGACTATGTCCCAATGTTTAGAGTACCAGTAGGGGCAAAAGTGGCGCTGTTGTGCTAGAAACAGAGAGAGGGATAGTGTTGCACTGTTGCCTGCTAGAGAGAGAGAGAGAGAGAGAGAGAGAGAGAGGTGTCTGCTAAATGCTAATTCCCCCACACAGTAACTACATTTCTCGACCGTTTCGGACGTGGGCCGACTCGCCGGAACCGGGCTGGCAACCTGGGCACGTTCCTGTGGGTCTGGATGTTCCGGGGACCCACCGGGGACGCCCACACGGAGTTGCACCACTCAGTTCACACGGGTGTGATTTTTATATTGCAGTGTTGATACTTTGAGTACTGTTTCAGTCATGGTGAGATGAACACTTACTGCGGACGGTGAGGGAGAGCTGCCTCTCGAAGCTCCCGCTGGGGAAGATGCTGACGTGACACGTGTACCTCCCCTCGCTGGACACCTCCGTGTTCAGGATGACCAGAGACGAGTCCGCGGTGGGCTCGCCGCTTCTGAACCGCACACGGTTTGACCAGGAGCCAAACGCTGCAGGCAGAGAGAGAGAGAGAGACAGAGAGAGAGAGAGAGAGAGAGAGAGAGAGAGAGAGAGAGATGGAAGGAAACAGAAATGGAGAGAAAGACAAATTTTACTTTTATATTGTAATCAGTAAATATAATTCAGTGTTTTTTAATGTCATCTGCAGTCTTTTCAAGCATGTGTGATGATGCTGAAAAGCAAACTAAATATAAACAGGAGTTACACAGAAGATATAAATTACAGCTCTGTTCCATTTAGTGTGCAAATGGTTCTCAAACTTTTTAATTTCAAGGACCCCCCATAACCCCGGGAGTGTACAAACATGCACAACATGCACAATAGCAGCACCCTGACTCTCTGTTTGACCAGAATGCAGCAGAGCCTTCATTAGTATCATTAACACTGACTCCGTTTGACCAGAATGGAACAGAGCCTTCATTAGTATCATAACACTGACTCTGTTTGACCAGAATGCAACAGAGCCTTCATTAGGATCATTAACACTGACTCTGTTTGACCAGAATGGAACAGAGCCTTCATTAGTATCATTAACACTGACTCCGTTTGACCAGAATGGAACAGAGCCTTCATTAGTATCATTAACACTGACTCCGTTTGACCAGAATGCAACAGAGCCTTCATTAGGATCATTAACACTGACTCTGTTTGACCAGAATGCAACAGAGCCTTCATTAGTATCATTAACACATGACTCCGTTTGACCAGAATGGAACAGAGCCTTCATTAGTATCATTAACACTGACTCTGTTTGACCAGAATGGAACAGAGCCTTCATTAGTATCATTAACACATGACTCCGTTTGACCAGAATGGAACAGAGCCTTCATTAGTATCATTAACACTGACTCTGTTTGACCAGAATGGAACAGAGCCTTCATTAGTATCATTAACACTGACTCCGTTTGACCAGAATGTAACAGAGCCTTCATTAGGATCATTAACACTGACTCTGTTTGACCAGAATGGAACAGAGCCTTCATTAGTATCAGCGGTAACACCTGTGAAGGTAGTATACTGTAGGGAAGGGCCCAAGTTCTTTCCAAAATAGCGTGTGTGCAAAGAGCCCATTCCGTGAAGACAGTACAGAGGCTACCAGTGTTGTTTTTGGCAGCAAATTTTGATTTTAGTTTTAGTCATAGTCTCTTGAATAGTATTCATTTAGTTTTAGTCACATTTTAGTCGACTAAATCTAAGATTTGAGTCCACTAAATCTAAGATTTGAGTCCACTAAATCTAAGATTTTAGTCCACTAAATCTACAGTTGATTTAGTACAAGCCTGCGACGCGTTGTGGGCTTGTAGATCGTCTATTTTCAGCATGCAACTAATTGTAAAATGACTTACAGTGGATCTCTTCTCCACTATAGTAAAAGGTAGTCGACGAACATTTTTCGTCTTAGTTTTAGTCGACGAAATCAACACTGGAGGCTACTGTACCCGTCTGTCCAGCAGTGTGGTGCGCTGCGATGATCTGCTCCTTCTGGCCGTCGGCCCTCTCCTTATACCAGGTGACCTGCACCACCGTCTCCCCGGGGTCCACTTGGTAGCGACACGGCAGGGTGGTCTCCTCCTCCGCCACGCACAGCATGGAGTGGTTGGGAGGGGGCTCCACGAAGTCTCCCCGCGCCCGCCTGACTGTTAGGGTTGGAGGACAAGCGTATTAGTGGACAGACAGACAAGATTAGACCTTAGACCATACATGGGCAACTGGCGACCCGGGGGCCACATGCGGCCCCCACCTTCACTTAAGGCGGGCCTCAAAGAAATCACAGAATACTGATATATTATTGATTTGAAAACATGACCCGTTTTAATTAGGCCTACTTCTAAATTAGTAAAATTAGTAGCTTAATGAGTTGTATTAAAATGTAATTGACTTATGTCCAATGTATTTGTATTTAGTTCATAAAGTTAACATAACTATAATTAATTTAAATAATAAAAATGTAACTTTTTATTTTTTTCAGGATTTCAATTCAAATATTAGTAAAAAAAAATAGCTGATCTACAAATTCAAAACGCTTCACAGTGCGACGCGTTTTGAGCTTGTAGATCAGCTATTTTTGCTACGATTGTAATATGCAATGCGGGCCCCTGGAGTGAGAGTGGAAATGTAGTGGCCCTCTCCCTCGTCAAAGTTGCCCACTCCTGCCTTAGACCATCATTGAGTGGTTGGGAGGGGGCTCCACGAAGTCTCCCCGTGTGACCCGCGTGACTGTATATGGTTGGAGGACAAGATCGTACGAGACAATTCGGTATGCAATTAACAAAAAAAAGATCATGTCTTCCATCATGCCCTATGTTGGATCTCCTGTGGTGGAACACGTTCTCCAGGTGGCCCCTCCTCAAGTGCTTGAGAGCAGTCTGGGTTAAGATGACTCTTTATAAAAAACATTGTAATGTAACAACAAACGTATATCACATGCTGTGACATCTCCTCTGACACTTTTTTGGCCGGGTTATTTTTCTCCTTTCTCTACATCTCTGCTCTCTTCAATGTAATGCTTTTACTATTATTTGTACCCTTTTGGGTTATTAGGGGGTTGGGTGAGTGGGTTGGGTTATTAGGGGGTTGGGTGAGTGGGTTTGTCTTGTGAGTTTGTTTTTTTTCTCCAGAAAACCTGAAGGGTTACTACTGACTGACTGTGACATCCCTTCAATAAACACCTACATTTGATTCTACAAAACGTCTTCTAAATCATGACTGTTTTCAGAAAAACCTATGTTTTTATGTCAGTGGTGCTCAAACTATTTCATGTCAAGGACCCCAAAAATGTCATATAATTGGCGGCCAACACCCATTTGAAAATATGTAGTTCCAGGGACCCTCATATCCCAGAAGCAAAGATTTGAGTTAAAAACGTTCACTCTGAAAGAATATATATGATCAAAGATTTGCCACACATTTTCACGATTTTTCAAAAATAGCAGATCTGTAGATCTGCTATTTTTCAATAGCTAAAGTATAACAATGCTTAAAACACCAAAAGGGGTTCCCGTCCAGAATGGGTTAAAATAAGATGGCATGAGACAGACGTTAGACGACACAGAGAGGCGGCCATACCGAGACAGCCGCGCTGTGTCAGCCATTATAATGGAGGGCCGGAGAGAGATATATTTATTTACGCTGTAGTAGGAGGATGGTGATGAAATGATCAACCACATGTTCAGGTGAACTGTAGTAGCCTACACTGTGCAACCTGTTCCTCCAGGCACTCCTTACAGGCTACGTATCCAGCCAGCAACGATGTTAACTCACTATTCTTCCAATATGTTTAGTTCTATTTAGTTTTATTATTAAAGTACAATTTATAATTACAAGTATTCATTATTATTCTATCGTCATTAAACATGAGTTCCCAAATGAGTTGAGTTCCCAAAAGTGATCAGGGATAACACCAAAAAGTGAAAGACTTGATTTAATTGTGGTTTCAATTTAAGTGTACACTATCAGACAGTATAGGGAAATTAATCCATTTTGACCTGAGATCAGATTCTAAAAATGTCGTCTACATCCTGACAGTTTTCTGAAAAAGCTATGTTTCTATGTCAGTGGTTCTTCGATTTTTCAAAAATAGCAGACCTACAAGCTCGTAGCGCACCACTCGGTGGCGCGCTATGAGCTTGTAGATCTGCTATTTTTCAATAGCTAAAGCATAACACCAAAAGGGGTTCCCGCCCCAAAATGGGTTAACGTATTTACAGTAGGCCTATGTACAGTTAACATTTGTACAGTTATCATAACATTAATACATCCCTTATTAAAACAATACAGGAACTCTTCAAGCTAAACAAAGTATTCAAAACCTCTGGTACAAAATATAACATTTTTTTATATATCATATGAAGACATTTTGTAGCCTACTCTGGTAACCTTTCAAGGAGACAAGTTTATCCATTTTGTGTTTAAAGACACTACAAAGGCTTTCCTTTACTCCAGCGTTGCTGTGAATTCAGTTGCATTGGCAATGTGACACATTAATGTGTGGCTTTCACTTTGATAAACATTAACCACAGTAATCTGCTCTCTGCTTATTTCATTTGGCTTTGGTTTACCCGTGCATGTGTTTTACCAACATAATTGGCACGAAGGTACAAATGCTTCGGTCCTGACCGCATCTGTTGTGCCAATAATAATGGTATACAAGCACACCCTCTCGTGTAACATTGCTTAATTAAAGATTCCTTTCTAGAAGACAGAGTTCTCAGTTGCATTATCAAAAACAACAGAATGTACATAGTATATTTTGAGACACAAATCAGGGGAGATTTACTTTAAAAGGTAGTGTAAGTGATTTCAAATATGTGTTACAATTAAAGCTCCATAGTGTGATAGTACTCATTGCTATAGAGCGTTTGTTCAGTAACAGGAGTCTCCATGTCTCTCCAGCTTTTCATTAAACAGAAAATGTATTTTCAGAAACCGAAACCGGGATACCAATTTTATCCAATCAGGATAGAGAACGCAGTCAGGATACAGATTAAACAAGTGGAATTGTAAGTGATGACACAGAGAAATGAGCAGACAAAATCTGAACTGGAACACTATAAAAATTAAGCTAATAAATAGCTACTCTCTCCTGATTGACTGACATTTTGTCACCTACCTGAAAATGTATTTTCTGTTTATTAAAGAGCTGTAGAGACAGAGAGACCTCTGTCACTGAACAAACACTCTATAGCAATGATTACTATCAGAATATAGGTTAACCTTTTAACAAAAAATCACACCTAAGTAAGTGGTGCAACTCTGTGTGGGGGGGGGGGGGGAATGACAGCGTTACCGTGTGGGGGTCCCTCTACTGTACCCTCCACTGTACTGTACTGTAACTGTACTGGAACACCCGAAATCACCATATATACAGTTAATATGTGCGTGTGTTTGTGTGTGTGTTAGGTTGTTCACAGGTGGTGAAAAACAACCATGCTGTTTTCGTGCTCAGACGCACCCAGCCAGCCAGCCAGCCAGCCAGCCAGCCACCCACCCAGCCAGCCACCCACCCACACACATAGTCACTTAAGGAAGTGGTTGCACCACTTAAAAATCATTTTGTTTCAACCAAAACATATGAATTAGCCTACATCACGAGCATGCATGGGTCCCTCAATCGCTTTCTGTTCAAACCTCACATGCCCAGTTAACCACGTGTTAACCACCATGATAAGCACTATTCAAAACCATTTTGGACAATAATCTTGCCATAATGACATGCCCCAAATAGAGAGAGACACGAGGGTGAAGATTTTCAATAAATACCGGTGTCATGGTGGCACTAACTAGACCAACATTATTTAGACGCCTGTATTAAAACGCTTTGTGCGCCCACACAACACTTTCAAAATAGTTACCCGGGGTGCCCAATGTTATTTTTGTCATTTTTGAGTGGTGCAACCACTCCAAGGAACAGCAATGTCCGTGTTCACCTACCTATGTGACTCGTGTTAACCTATGTGACTCGTGTTAATGTGTGTGACTCATGTGTGACTCATGAGTACCAGTAGGGGCGCTGTTGTGGCAGAAACAGAGACAGAGATATGCACTGTTGCCTGCTAATGAGAGAGAGAGAGAGAGAGAGAGAGAGAGAGAGAGAGGGTGGGGGGGGGGGGATTTGCACCACTCAGTTCCCACGGGTGTGATTTTTTAATGAAAATCACGTGCGTCCTGGGCACCGCATACGGTAATTCCCAGGACGTCTGTGGACGTCTTGGGCACAAAATGTGTTTAAATACTGCTGATTTTGAGACGGGGTCGAGAAGCGACAGAAAGGGAAGTGGAATTCGATGGGCCCACTAAAGAAAGGAGGGAGGGGGAGAGAAAAGATGAAGGTGTCTCCCAAAAAAACAAGAGCTCAACTGACTAGAGGTTGGAGCTATGTCGCTGAACTAGTTGCCCTAGATAAGACTTCAAAGCAATTCCAAGACAAGAAACAGAGGAAGCTAGTGTGTCTGGACAGCAGGACACAATCCACAACCATGTGCTTGTTTATTAGTTACCTGCCCCAGGTAACAAACAGGTCATAAAATGAGACAAGATATACACACGCACAGACACAAAGCGTGACACTGTCTGTCACCCTGTAACATATACCACTCACACACGCAATGTTAACAACACTAATCTGTGTCTCTATTCCACGCTCTCTCTCTCTCTCTCTCTCCCTCTGTGTGTTTACAGATCAAATTAGCCTACATGTTTGATGTAGACGCCATGTGACATTTTAGCTTCTACTGTCCCCCAGCAGTTGTCATGCATTGTTTGCGGACGCATGCATGAAACAAATATACAGTCAGTCACATGTTGATCTAGAGTGTAGCGGAGTGGCTCAGAGCCTCAGCCTGATGGCCTCAAAAAGTCTTAATATCTCCCCCAGTCCAGAGAGGGTTATCCCTTTGGTCTAGTGGTTAAGATGTTGGGCTTTCACGCGGGAGACCAGAGTTTGAATCCCGGGTGTTACACAAGCAACATTTGATGGCCATAATGATACTACAGCATTTATTAATTTATTTATCTGGAAACAAAAAGTGTGAAAGAAGCAACAAAACGTTATACAGTACGTGGTAGTGGGACAAAACACCACCAAACTTCAACCTCCGGTTGGACACTATGTTCACTGTTGACATTTAAGATGAAAAATATTCTTAATTGAGGTATAATTTCCAAAGATCTTAATTCCTCAATGAGTTACAGATACTGTACGTAATCTAACAAGGAGGCGGAAATTACATGTCAGGCGCGAGGGGCCTTCGATCGTCGGGCGCGATGAAGGCCCCTCTATAAGAAAGTAAGTAGGTTGAAGTGGTTTATTGTTAGTATCGGCCGAGCAAGGGACGATGGAGGGAGCTAGTCTGTGACCTGCCCTGCTGTTGCTACGCAGGATAAGCTACTCTACTGTATACTGTGGCAAGCATCCAGTGGAGTAAGGAGGAGGACAAAGACATTTTTTAATAAAAACGTCACTCTGGCACACGTGTGTGATGGCCTTAAACATGGACTGTGTGTGTCTATGTGCAATATACCAGTTTCATATACCACACATTGACTGACACACACACTGTGTATATGAATTGCACACGCACTTCATGTACACTACAGGCATTTGGGCAGGCATGTGCATACACACACACACACACACAGTCACACACACACACACACACACACACACACACACACACACACACACACACACACACACACACACACACACACACACACACACACACACACACACACACACACACACACACACAATTTATGTCTACTGCCCACGTGATGCAACAGTCCATATAGTCCGGCAGCAGAGGTGGACGGGTGGGAAATTTGGTATATAGTCTTTTTTTATTGGCCTAAAATAGTCTATATATACCTTCATGAAACCACTTGCTGTCACAATTGGGCATTTTTTAATAGGGGTTTCCCTACCATTAACATCCTATGGGAGGCGAAGATGTCCACAATGTCAAACTTTCCTTTTGCTTTAAGTAGCATGTGACATGTCAAACTAGGGGGTTTTCATGATTCTGAATCCATTCCAAGCATTAGTTTTGCACAAAATACACTCCTTGGGCTAAAAACAGCCATAGCCACTTGCCCAAAATGTGCTGACCTCATCACATTTGTCGTTTGCCGTTTTTCCCCCAATTTAAACAAAAGAAGTCTGTCGGCTGCCGGACAGATAAGGAGCTCAGAGTATTTCCAATCGTCAGTACTTTTTCTGTTGTTAACGAAGTCCACACCCACAACACCAGAGGGAGTGCAACGAACCATGTACAACCCAGATTCGGCACAAACAAGGGACTAAATTCTTTTCGCTCCTATGCCACCAAAATGTGGAACGCCCTACCAACTGTCATTAAGACATGCGAATCCCTTGACTCCTTCAAAACCGCTCTCAAAGGGCACCTACGGATGGCTGCAATTCGAAACTGGCCCCCGTAAAATCTGAATCCCCCCCCCGCCCCCCCCTTCTTTCCCCTCACTGTATATATTTCTTTTCCCTTTTTACCTCCTTTTTGATGAATTCCTGTTCTGTCTATAGAAGTGTCTATTTGTACGTCTCTAAATGTTTTGATGATTTGAACATGGTGGACCCTGTTGGAAACAAGTGTAATGCTTAATTGGGTCGTCCACTCACAGTTAACAGCCTTTGTATTGAGTTTGTGCTTGAAATGTACTGTAATTCTGCAAACTGTTAATAAATTCTTCAATCAATCAATCAATTCTTCTACTCCGCTACGCTACATCTCAGAGGCAAATATTGTACTTTTTACTCCACTACCATTATTTGAAAATGTTAGTAGTTACTCTGTCGATTTAGAATATTATTAAAAAAATACATACACTAACCACTTCAGTCCTATGCATTGGCTATTTTCACAAGATTTGTATACATTTAGAAACATGTCAAATGGGACATTCTGCATGACGAGTATACTTTCTCTTTTTGGTACTTAAGGTGCATTTTGATGCCAATACTTATAATAATAATGGATTGCATTTTTATAGCGCTTTTCTATGCACTACGTGCTTACTCGAAGCGCTTTACAATGGTCCATTCCTTCATACATTGGGAGGTGAAGCGGTGAACAGTCGACGCCAGCATCCTCACTTCCCACATTCACACACCAATGGTGGCAACCACTGGAGGGCAAGACGGGGTTCAGTGTCTTGCCCAAGGACACTTCGACATGTGGACAGGAGGAGCCGGGATTCGAACCGCCAACCCATGGATCATTGGACGACCTGCTCTACCTCCTGAGCCACAGTCACCCTTTTGTACTTCGACTCGACTAAGTCAATTTCGAATTCCAGACTTTTACTTTGTAAACTGTGGCTCAATAGGTAGAGCAGGTCGTCCAATGATCCATGGGTCGGCGGTTAGAATCCCAGCTCCTCCTGGCTACATGTCGAAGTGTCCTTGGGCAAGACACTGAACCCCAAATTGCTCCCGATGTGCTGGTTGGTACCTTGCATGGCTTGAATGAATGTGTGTGTGAATGGGTGAATGTAATGCACAATCTATGTAAAGCGCCTTGGATAAAAGGCGCTATATAAATGCACCATTTACCATTTATTTACCATTTAAAATAGTATTTCTACATGGTGGTATTCAGTAAAAATCAGTACTTCTTTCACCACTGCATGTGGGAAACAAACGCTGCTGAGCCGAAACCTGTCAACAGACAGGACGTGAATCATACGTTCTTACTGTCAGTAGATTCAGTGTGTCCTGCAGACAGAGACAACAGGTGTGTTTTTCCACCTCAGGAGTGCGTGTGAGTGAGTGAGTGAGTGTGTGTGTGTGTGTGTGTGTGTGTGTGTGTGTGTGTGAGTGAGTGTGTGTGTGTGGGTGTTACCCTGAGGTTTTTAAACCTATCATGGAATCTGCCTGTACTGCATTACTGGAATAACGCAGAGACAGCAGCTTTATTTTCATAATAGTACCGACGGAGCTTCTCTCTCATCTCTCAAACAACACACGGTACAGGTTGACCCTTTTTATTACCTCTGCCGTGGTGGAAATGGCTACAGGCACAACACACTCGCATGCTCCCCTCTCCCCCCCAGATCAGGTGTATGGGCTTATACAATAGACGGTACATTACACATACATCACGGATTGACACTATCACTGTCATCGCATGTGTCTGTCTGTGTTTCTATGTGCAGGGCGTTGATTGAAAATGAGCACCTGTGCTCAGCTACTTCCCTGGGTAAATAAAGAATAATTAAAATGTACAGTACACACTTCCCACTGAGCAATAGTCGCTCTTAGATGTCTGTCTAAAAATGGGTTATAATTGGTCTAAAAAAAGTTTTTTTGCGGTCTAAGCTTAGCTTAGACGTGGTTTTATTAAACGTCTATATATAGTCTGTCTATATATAGACCTTTTAAGACCGCTAAACGACGTTTCAACTTCAATCTAAGCATAGACTGCTAAAACTTTTTAGACCATTTATAACCCATTTTTAGATGGCCATTTAGACATAATATAAAACGTCTATTAGGCAAAACAAAAGCTCAGTGAGTTACTTATACACACACAAATGAAAAGTATGATTGCCTTAAACATGGACTGTGTGTGTCTGTGTAGTATGTGTCATACTACCGGCACACACACACACAGTCCATTTACACACTGTATATGAACTGCTCACGCACCTCAGGCACAGGCATGAGCGCAGGCATGTGCGCGCAGCCGCATGCACGCACGCACATGAACACACACACACACACACACACACACACACACACACACACACACACTATGTAGTCACTGTGAATCACGAACGGGTGGGAGGGAAATTGATCAACAGCAACCAGTTTTTCCTGAAATATCAGACAGCCTCTTAAGTGTTTTCTTTCTTTCTTTCTTTCTGTTTTTGGACTCCGTCCCAGTGAAGACAACTGTTGGCCACCTGCCCAGGCTTCAGAGAGCTTTGATGAAAATAATATTTGTTGAAGTTTTTACATTTTACACATGTCTATTCTGCAATTAACGCTCAACCTTGAAAATGTGTCTGAACCACCAGAAGTTATCAGTAAACATCTCTCTCTCTCTACGTACATACTACAATATACATACTACATACTACAAACATACTACACTTATATTCAGTAAATGTATACAGTATACACACACATACATCATATATTTGTTTTATTTACTTACCTAAACACCAAAGGGCCAGCAGCAGACACAGTGACAGGCCGTTCGCCAGCGATGTCATTCTCCTCCCAGTTCTGTCCTGTCGTGACACCAACTGGACGCTGAGACAGCAAAACGGTGTACGAGGTGGGACCACTTCTCTGCTGGAGGAAACCTTTCAATTCAAGGCATTGGTCCAAGAAACATCACATGGAGTCAGCGATATGAAAAGACAAAACCGGCAAAACAACTGCAGCCCACTTTATGGTGGGGAATAATTCCGTCAAGACAGCAGGTAGAAACTGTTCGGTTCCTCTATTTTAGAAACTGCTCTATTTCTGATTCAGTTATTGACTCACACACACCCTCATCCACTATAAGCACATCGTTGACGATTAGAGACTAAGTCTAAGTTAACAGCTGAAGTGTCCTTCAGAAAAAAGAAGTGTGATGAAAAACAGCTCTGCCCTAGCTTGAAAAAAGTTGTAATCCTTTGGTATGTTTCTTGTTTTGTCAAAGTGACAACACAATATGTTTTTTTGCTAAGCAGTCAAAGAAGGTGCAGCTACCTGCTCGGGATACACCTGTCGCAAGTCGCCTCTATGCTCCCTCCCCTCTCTCACACGAACACACACACACACACACACGCACACACACACACACACACACACGCGCACGCACACACACACCACTCTCCCTCTCTCGAAAGTTGCCTTTCCTGTTTGGTTGAAGCAACATGACAGTTATTTTCTCGTCTTTACATGCTCTAGCAGAGAAGCGACGACAGACAGCATGGGATCTGGTTTTAACAAACAAGAATAAATATCACGTTTCATAGAAAGGGATAAAAGGTTTATGGTTTGAAAAGGAACACGCGTGCAGAGCTAATTGTATATTGGGGTATTACTCGTTATACAATTTTTATCCCACGATCTTGTAATCCATTTTTCACCCGGTGTCAATTATCTACTGTAATCCTGGGCTCTACACTCCCTCTGCCAACCTGGGGAGAGCAACGGACTGACCTCATGCTTCCTTCAATGCATGAGGAGTCCAAGCCGCTTCTTTTCACCTGACAGGGTGGGGGAGTTTCCCCGTTCGAGCGTGGAAGGAACACGTTATTCCAACCAGTTCCTTCCCCTCCATCAGGCACCCCTGGCTGACCAGGGAGAGGCGGTTTAGAGGCCAGGATTGTATACAGTATATTTGGGGTTTATTGGGGGCATTAAACCTACTAGCAGATACCTAGGCCAATATTATCTTTGCATTGCATTTCATTTAAAGACATATTTCTTATACTACAAATAGTTGGTGCCAGTGCAGACCATGCTCGTCTCGTCTCACATCTCTCTCCCTTTAGTACAATAACTGAATAAAAGATGGAGAAACAATATACTGTAACAGGAGATCTTTGTGACATTTATGCAATCATACTTTTAATCTCATGTAATGCAGGTACAGCCGTACAGTAATCCTTTAACACCTCAACTTTGGTGAAAAATACACAAAATGGTCAACAATTAAAATGCATTAAAACCACATCTAATCATTGTGGCCTATAAACCTGTGTACACTACAGTATGTAGGCATCTATCTTCTGTGTGTGTGTGTGTGTGTGTGTGCCTGCCAAACTGAGCAAATATATCCTTTGTCGCCACCCTGTGGCATATACTTGCATCTCTTTGGACTCCACCTCACCCTCCCAGCACTAGCTTCTCTCCTTGTTGCCCATTTTGACAGATGCTACTCATACTATGCATACAATATGTGTCTGTTATTTGTTCACATGTTTTGTTATTTAGATTTGTTTTGCTTAGCCAAAATTCAAAAATAGCAAAACACAATTAAGGATTTGAATTCAAATATAGCAAAAAAAATAGCCGTTCTAAAAGTTCAAAACACGTGTTTTGAGCTTGTAGATCGGCTATTTTTGCTACGACCGAAATATATGGAAATATATGGTGGCCCTCTGGAGTGAGTGTGGAAATATAGTGGCCCTCTGGAGTGAGTGTGGAAATATAGTTGCCCTCTGGTGTGAGTGTGGAAATATATAGTGGCCCTTTGGAGTGAGTGTGGAAATATAGTGGCCCTTTGGAGTGAGTGTGGAACTATAGTGGCACTCTGGAGTGAGTGTGGAACTATAGTGGCCCTCTGGAGTGAGTGTGGAACTATAGTGGCCCTCTGGAGTGAGTTTTGAAATATAGTGGCCCTCTGGAGTGAGTGTGGAACTATAGTGGCCCTCTGGAGTGAGTGTGGAACTATAGTGGCCCTCTGGAGTGAGTTTTGAAATATAGTGGCCCTCTGGAGTGAGTGTGGAACTATAGTGGCCCTCTGGAGTGAGTTTTGAAATATAGTGGCCCTCTGGAGTGAGTGTGGAAATATAGTGGCCCTCTGGAGTGAGTGTGGAAATATAGTGGCCCTCTGGAGTGAGTGTGGAAATATAGTGGCCCTCTGGAGTGAGTGTGGAAATATAGTGGCCCTCTGGAGTGAGTGTGGAAATATAGTGGCCCTCTGGAGTGAGTGTGGAACTATAGTGGCCCTCTGGAGTGAGTGTGGAAATATAGTGGCCCTCTGGAGTGAGTGTGGAAATATAGTGGCCCTCTGGAGTGAGTGTGGAAATATAGTGGCCCTCTGGAGTGAGTGTGGAAATATAGTGGCCCTCTGGAGTGAGTGTGGAACTATAGTGGCCATCTGGAGTGAGTGTGGAACTATAGTGGCCATCTGGAGTGAGTGTGGAACTATAGTGGCCCTCTGGAGTGAGTGTGGAACTATAGTGGCCCTCTGGAGTGAGTGTGGAACTATAGTGGCCCTCTGGAGTGAGTTTTGAAATATAGTGGCCCTCTGGAGTGAGTGTGGAAATATAGTGGCACTCTGGAGTGAGTGTGGAAATATAGTGGCCCTCTGGAGTGAGTGTGGAACTATAGTGGCCCTCTGGAGTGAGTTTTGAAATATAGTGGCCCTCTGGAGTGAGTGTGGAAATATAGTGGCCCTCTGGAGTGAGTGTGGAACTATAGTGGCCCTCTGGAGTGAGTGTGGAACTATAGGGGCCCTCTGGAGTGAGTGTGGAACTATAGTGGCCCTCTGGAGTGAGTGTGGAACTATAGTGGCCCTCTGGAGTGAGTGTGGAAATATAGTGGCCCTCTGGAGTGAGTGTGGAAATATAGTGACCCTCTGGAGTGAGTGTGGAAATATAGTGGCCCTCTGGAGTGAGTGTGGAACTATAGTGGCCCTCTGGAGTGAGTTTTGAAATATAGTGGCCCTCTGGAGTGAGTGTGGAAATATAGTGGCCCTCTGGAGTGAGTGTGGAACTATAGTGGCCCTCTGGAGTGAGTGTGGAACTATAGGGGCCCTCTGGAGTGAGTGTGGAACTATAGTGGCCCTCTGGAGTGAGTGTGGAACTATAGTGGCCCTCTGGAGTGAGTGTGGAAATATAGTGGCCCTCTGGAGTGAGTGTGGAAATATAGTGGCCCTCTGGAGTGAGTGTGGAAATATAGTGGCCCTCTGGAGTGAGTGTGGAAATATAGTGGCCCTCTGGAGTGAGTGTGGAAATATAGTGGCCCTCTGGAGTGAGTGTGGAAATATAGTGGCCCTCTCCATCGTCAAAGTTTCCCACCCCTGAAGTATGTGACCATTTACAATTTACACTGATCCTGCACGTGTAAGTCACTATGGGTAAGAATCTCTAAACTGTAATTTAATGTTTATCTGTCTTTCTTTCTATTGCGCTATAGTCACACGTTATGGTGCAACCACACTGAGGAAGTGGACCGGACAGTGGTGGGAGGGCAGAGCAAGGTTCCACGCTACACGTACGTCTGGAGGAGACATAACATGATGAGTTTCCATATTGGGGGAAACGTAAGTCTTCCACAGGCGTTCCAGGGCTACTATACAAATCGCTATCCACATACTGTAGGTCGCAAAGATGCATCCATGTAATGAGAATGTATCGGAAGAATGTATCAGGCTCTAATGTTTTTAACTATTTTTCATAGCTTTTTTTTATTAGTTATTGTTCAAAGAGTATGTGTAAATGAAATGCCGGTAAATAAAATTTCTTCAATACATTAGTGAAATACAGTATCTTGTGTGCAAGAGGACACCCAACATTTAACAAGAGTTTTATTGTCTTTCTTTCTTGCAACTTCCCTCTTTTTCTAAGTGTTACATTGCTGCTACACTTGTGTCTTTGATGGGCACCCAGCTGACTCTTACATTAAAAGGAAAAAAAAGAAGTGAACAAAAATACAGTATAACATCTTCTTAAAACATTGCAAAGTAAGTAGGGCTGAGTGAGTGATATGTACAAAAGCATACAGGGTCAAACCGAGACGTGTCTTTAAACAAGTGGTTTTCAACCCTTTTCATTATCATAAAGCAAATAATAGACAAGCTAGAAGTCAAGTAATTACATTTCTGTAATGTAACCTTCAAAACCAAGAAATAACACCACTTATGTCATATCACTATATTATGATATCATGATATCAATAATATAACATCAATACATTGCTCAGCCCAGACAACCATTTAACTGCAACATTAAATAACCAAAACAAAACAAAACCGTTTACGGAATAAAAGGAAATAAGGAACATAGCTTCATTATTCACTTCTTCAGGCCAATGGTCTCATATGTGTCCGTGGGGTGCGGGGTCAGACCCTGAGACGAGACACAGACAGACAGACAGAGAGAGAGAATGATCATACAACAATGAATAGATGCCTACATCACTGGTGAACCATGAGGATATTGCAAATAATTGCTTGCCCAAATGTGCTGACCTCATCACATTTGTGATGACGGCTCTGGCCGTTTTTAGTCCAAGGAGTGTTTTTTGTGCAAAACAGAATCATGAAAACGCCCTAGTTTGACACATCACATGCTACTTAAAGCATAATGATTATTATTTTTACCTTATATAGGTTGTTACCCCAACTTTCAACCCCTGAATTTACCATGATCCACTAAATATTTCATGTACAATTTTAATATGTTATTTGGATGACCCTAAGGATCATTAAAAAAAACCTTGAATGATTTGCAATTTAGGTTAGATTGACTGGCCTAACATGAAGAGCTCCTATAGCGCTCTCCTGCACACTAAAGCCTAATGGTTTCTAAGTTCGTTGCATGCGGGTGTCATGCACTGCAAATAGACCATTTGTGTTACACGTCGCAGCGTCACATTGCCACATGCACCACATTGCGTGTGAAGGCGTTTTGACCTATGCTTTTACACACTATCCAACTTCCAATTTCTACATTCTAACGATGACTGGGACCATATGATGTCTGCGTTTTGACAAAGTGAGAGAGTGCTGTGAAACTATTTTAAGGAACCAAAGTTAAAAGACAAAAAGAAAAAAGCAGTGAAAAAGGAAGTCTCGCTTTGTTGTTAAAACCCAGATCTCGAATCAGCAAGATCCACACACCACAATGACAAAATATATATATATATCAGCTAAAAGCAAATTAAAGCTGCAATCCACAACATCGAGGTCCTACTGGGGGATTCGAACCCGGGTCTCCGAGTCCTGCGTGAGAGACCAACATTTTTGGTTTGGCTTCACGCAGTACCACTTGTCAGCCAGTAGGTGTCCTACCTGACACCAGGGTGTTAATTTCTCAATGGAACTGTGGAGCTGTGCTACTTATATTGTATATTGAATTATTGACACACTTGAAAATAATGCTTTTATTCTTTAAAATAAGTTCCAGATTGCAGCCTTATATACGCATGTCTATGAATTGATTGCATAGGGCCTAAATGGAAACAAGACCGCAAGGACCTTTTTTTTGGTGCTCTTTTGGACTGAGTGTTTGACCGTAGACTCTGTCTAATAAACTATTCAATCAATCAAAAACAGCTACATCTACATTGTATATTTTGAATCATAACATTGCCGTGTCCCTTGCATCTCTCCTTCAGTTCTGTATAGGGATGTCCTGATACACTTGTTTTGTTCCCGATCCGATACCACAATTTCTGTGTTAGCTGATACCGATACCGAATACCAGAGAATATTTATAATAATAAAAAAGAAAATTACTTATTTTATCTTGTGTTGTTAATAGCAGAATCCTCACTCAAATGTGCACTTGCAGTTTGGGCAACTCGAAAGCAAACTCCACATGCCCCAACATATAATTTACCTGCCATAGTGTCAACCCCTTACCCCTGTGTCGGATCGGTGGTTAGACTGGCATATTCGCCGATACCGATATGACCAGAAAGGTACTTTTCCGATACCAATACAGTATCAGAACATCTCTAGTTCTGTATCATCATCATCCAAATGGTCAACTCACCGTATAGATGCCCTCTTCAGCCATCTGTAAGGGTGAGAACGAAGACAACATCAGTTGAAGAAAAGCAACAATTCCAAAAATCTCTCTACACTAGTAACTTGACAGTTGACACAGAAGCCTCCCTTTTATGAATGTGTAAAATGCCAAAGAATTTGCCGTCGTCCAACAAATTATCAGTCAAACCACCTATTTCGTCACGCAAGGACATCTCACTTTGTCATGTCAGCCGTGTGTGTGTGTGTGCGTGGTGGCGTCATTTGGTGTTCTAGGGCCTATAGCAAAATGTAGATCTTTTAGTCATATTTCCTCTCAGCGTCTTTTGCAGATTAATAAAATATTCTTTTGTATTTTATTTTATTCCATTTCTTCTTTCAGAAATAGAAGATCTACAGTGTACAAGATCATCACAATGCATTGTGAGCTTGTAGATCGGCTGTGTGTGTGTGTGTGTGTTTACCCTTGGTCCTTTTGCAGCTTTTTCCGCTCTTGCCTTGAGAACTTTGCGTTGAGCAAGGAGTACCATGATCTTTTGGATCTGAAGGGGAAAAAAATCAACATTCAATGACAGAAGAGGAACGTCGTCGTCTCTGTTGGGTAGAAACCTCATCTTCCATCTATAAATGCACCAGGTCTCTGTGTGTACGTCTGGAATCCACCGACTTCAAATACGACACACGCGTTCCACACCCCCAGTGCCCCTGCCCGGGCTCTGGACAGGGCCCCTGCCCGGGCTCTGGACAGGGCCCCTGCCCGGGCTCTGGACAGGGCCCCTGCCCGGGCTCTGGACAGGGCCCCTGCACGGGCTCTGGACAGGGCCCCTGCACGGGCTCTGGACAGGGCCCCTGCACGGGCTCTGGACAGGGCCCCTGCCGGGGCTCTGGACAGGGCCCCTGCCGGGGCTCTGGACAGGGCCCCTGCACGGGCTCTGGACAGGGCCCCTGCACGGGCTCCATAATGTATATGGAGCTGGCCTGTTCGGACATCACAATGATGTCAGAATATTTGGGCATGCCTGACAAAGAACTCCATATATGGGCATAAAAGGGACATTATAACTGGGTGGGGCATTCATTTCCAACTTGCATCGTTCCAAGTAGGCCAGTGTCCAAATTCAAAGAAAAAACACCATATTGACAAGATTAAAGGTGCTTTTTTACTCCTTTGTTTTACACAGAACTTTCAGTAAGTGGAAGTTTCCTTTTCGTTCATTTTTAGCACCATTTTCTGTTCCTTATTCAGTCAAAGGGCCGTTTCCACAGGTTACAACTGTCAGTTCTAACTTCAAACTTTCACCCACTTAAATTCCAAATAGATTCAAACATAAACGTATCCATAGGATTTAGCTGTGACTGTGTTTGCAAATGCCCACTAAAATGTAATAAAATGCCGTCGTAATGACAAACACTTGCTGAAAATAGCTCTACAAGCTCACAACGCGTAGATCGGCTATTTTCAGCATGCAACCAAGTGTACAATGACTTATACTGGATCTCTTGTCCACTAGTCCCTTCCTAACGTTTTGTCAGTATATTTAGTCTTAGTTTTAGTCATCATAGCTTAGTTTGTATTTAGTTTCCATTTAGTTTTCGTCAGTGGAAAAAGGTAGTCGACGAACATTTTTTTGTCTTGCTTTTAGTCGACGAAATCAACACTGCTTGACGTACCTTGAGTCTGCTGTAGAGGGCTGTCAGGATGACTCCGTAGATAAGTAAGATGGCATCCAACAAGTAGCAGATCTCAGGCTCTTTAAGAGCCGCTACGGACACAAATAAAGGAACATACGTTAAAGCACAAAGCGCAATTATTAATGCAAATCATGACAACAAATAAAAACATTTGGGCCGAACAAATAATTAGAAAGAAGAAAAAAAAGGGCAGGGTACAACACTTTTTTTTGTTTTTCTTCTTTGTAATTATTTGTTCGGCCCAAAATATTTTATAAAATATAATACGTTTGTTGTCATGATTTGTCACGATCAGAGTTGGCTTTGTCCGTGGCGTAAACGTCTTTAAAGGAGAATTCCATGCTAGAAGGCTTTCTTACCTTTATTTGTAGTCGTTACGTCCCCACCAAAGAGTTATTTTGTGCAAAAGCACATTATTGGCTATTACCCCTAACATAAGCCCTCAATGAATTGAATGGGGCATTGGGGTGTTCGCCTATTTCCAACGATTTTTGTATACATATATATTCTCTTCATAATGTAAATAGTATCCCAAGCGGCACACTTACTAATTTCGATAGAAATAAGTGAATTAGCACAAAAACCCAACCCCCATTGAGGGCTTATATTAGGGTAAATAACCCCCCCCCCCCCCCCCCTGTTCACACATTTAAAATGTCATCTTTAAACACCTGTCATAAGCTATAAATGGCAGACCAGAAGTGGTAGGCTACTTATCTATTTGACCATCTTCTTTGGTTTCCGCACCTCGTATCTGACGTGAGCTCAAAAAGGAAATAGCTGCGGAAACCTAAAATATCTAACGGTGTAGGATATCTCAGGGTGACCAACTGCCATATCATTATAGGGAGAACATTTTTTTAATACATTTTCATTCCACAATTGTTTGAAAATCGTCCGTGTCTCATCGCAATGCGTTATGGGCTTGAATAGGTGTGCCTTGAGGCATTGTCTTGGCCATTGGTGTGCCTTGCTTGGGCACAGAAATGTGATGATCACTGATGTAGAGTGATGTGTCCTGTGTCCTGCATGTGATGCCAATCTGAGAGGTAATTATGTCCTAAAACACATCTTATCCTGTAAGGAAATTACTCAACTGGTTGCACAAGATGTCACCTAAAGAATGTCACTGCATCACACTGACCACATATCCACAGCCCGAGTTAGAAGTCAGCTTGTCATGGCTTCCCTACCTTTCTGACTTCGGGCAATCGGGCATACATGGTGCCTTGCAGCCTTACACACAGTACATATTGGCAAAATAGTGTATCTTGTGAGCCCGTCTAAACAGGCTTGCAGTCGCTAGTAGTCATGTAAACCAAAACAACTGCAACATTTCTCTGAAATGCTACCGCGAGGGGGGTAGACGGGTGGGTTTGTTTTCACAGGAACACCTATGTATGTATGTGGTACGGTAACTTCACTTAACTGACGCAGACTGTCAAATGGGCCTAGTTATGAGAAAACTATACATTGGGCTGTACAGTATACAGCCAACATCAAATACGTTTTCAACTAGGATTTGGTTGTTTGTACTGCATGTTGAGAACAAGTCTGTTCTCAACATACGTCACACTGGATGGAAAAACAAAACGTATTCCAACTGTAAGTTTGCACCATACAGTTTAAATTCACCCACAACCTTGTTTAAATGTATTGTGAAGAAGGTTACAAAGATCTCAAAACAATTTCTAAAAGCGGTTTCTTTCTTCACCAGCCAGCCACAGAGGACCTGAACCTGGCTGGTCCCAAACGGTGTTCTTCATGCAACCGTACCTCGACCATTTCATAATTCATTTTCAAACTTATTGCGCCATCTCTATCCTTACCTTAGTTAAAACATTCCTATATATCATCTATCAAAACCTACATACGGATGAGAACATTTTAACCACTTTTCCAAACAAGAAAGTAAGTAGACCCTCGTCGCACCCTAGAGACTATGCTAAACCATAAGGATTAAGGCCCCCCCTCAAGGTTAACATTAACCGACCTCCGGTCGCAATTAACTACTCACCAACACTGCCAAAACTCATCCACAAGAGAATGACAGAGCAGACCTGGCTTCTTCTTATCCACATGGTCACAGTTATCAGCACGTCGTCGACGGCGCACAAATGGAGGCAGCAAAGAGGTGTCTGTTTCTGTAGCAGCGGGGGACTGCTCAGTAGATGCTTTTAATCTGAGTTTGAGCGAAGAGAAAAAAAAAACAACAAGTGTTGCACTCTCTCACTCACAGCCAGCGGCAGGGGGGGAAGTTGTGGTCGGAGCTCTCGGTCCATTTTCTCTCAGATGTGATCAGTCAGACCCCTCCTCCTTTCGATGCCACACCAGAGGAAGGACATGCTATCTAGGCTTGTTCATTCACACACACACAAATGGTATTTCTGTTATCTTTTACAGGTGTGCACACACGCGCATGCACACGCACACACACACACACACACACGATAAAGAAATGCTTTAGCCAATGCTCTAATTCAGTTCCTAAACAAAAAAAAACAACGTACGTCTTAGTTTGGTCATAAAATATTACTTAGGTTTATTTAGACACATTGTACATCGATGGTTTACGAGCAGAATCCTCTCTGTCGACGTGTTTCTCTACAGTGAATCGCGAAGACAACCGTGACAGATGAACAGGTTAGGGCAGAGGAGAAGAAGAAGAAGAAGTCCTCTTCGAGAGAGATAAATTAACAGATAAGCAGCAGCAGCTTTTAACGGTCAACTTCTCCAAACACAATATCCTGTGTGCCTGTTGTAAGAGAGAGGAGAAGAAGTGCCCTTTTAAAATAGTGTCATCAGTCATTACATCAGGTATTTAGCATTTGACTGCACCTTTGAGATAGTTTGAATCCAATAAATTGTGAAGAACATTTTGAACATAGTTTCAGATGGTGAACGTTTGAAGAATGTCTGGTGTCTTTCTTACCGATAATGGCCACCACGTCAGCAAGCATGTGTCCCTTGGCCATCATGTCCAGAGCAGCCTGGTAGAAGGAAAACATTATTATTAATAATGTATTGATTTCATCTTTATTGTGATAGAAATTAACATGTTTTATTCACAAAAGCATTACATGGTAATTACCACCCCTGAAACCCAGTATTCGGTTCAATAAAGCCATGGAACAAAGACAAATTAAATCTCAAGACTGAAAATGATGATGTTTTAGGCCGACCAGCTGAAGAAATCATGACATTTCTGAGACAATTCATATTTCTGGAACTATTCTATTGCCGAAAATAGCAGATCTACAAGATCACAACACGTGGCAGATCTGCTATTTTCAATGCGTAGCATGCTTTCACAGAAGACACGCTGGCTTCTATGGAATCCAAATGAGTGAAATCAGTCGTGGCGACTGAGAACTTTAATATAATATAATAAATAAAGCAGATAATTTTTGTCCTTCCATGTGTTGCAAGTTACTGGGTTAAAATAAATGGCCAAACACACTCAACAGAACAAAGTATGCCAGTCGACTGTTTTGCCGAGTGAGGGTTATTCCATTTGTCAGTTTGACAAAAAACTGTCTTGTTGACAATCAGGCTTAATGTGAAATGTAATCCATTTTCAACTTAACTAAAGTGTTGACCTGTCCGGCGCTTACAAGTTTGTGTGCTTTTAAAAATAATACTTTGGTTGCTTTATAAACAGACTTAATGATGTATAAGACAAGTATCTTTAATCCATTTAGACCTGAGGACGATTCTAAAAAAATGTCTTCTAAATCCTAAAAGTTTTCTGAAAAACCTGTTTCTACGTCAGTGGTGCTCAACCTTTTTCATGTCAAGGACCCCCAGAATTATCTGTATTTGGCCGCAGACCCCCATCTGAAAATTTGTTGTTCCAGGGACCCCCCCCAGAAGCAAAGATTTAAGTTAAAAACGTTCGCTCTGAAAGAATATATATTTCAAAGTTTGAGCCACATTTTCACGATTTTTCAAAAATAACTAAAAGTATAACATAATGCTTAAAACACCCAAAGGGGTTCCCGCCCAGAATGGGTTAAGCTGTGCACGCACCAAGTGGGCGAATCCGGGTGCTTTGATCTTGCATCGGTACGGTCTGCTGGAGCCGTCTGACACCAGATAGACGCCAAACTCGCCCTGGAATGAATAAATGAATTAACACAGAACACAACCAGGTTATATAAGGTTATCTTTTTCATGTCAAGGTCCCCCAATATTTTCTTCCAGATCTAGAGATCCCCAGACACCATTTGTGTTAAAATGTGAAATGTTTGTGAAAATACCGGAACTTGTAGCTCCGGTATTTTCAAATAGCCGATGTTTATACTAAGGGTTAAAGTGGTTAAACAGGGCCTGGCCAGCCTAGCGGCTCAGGCACCTAAACTCCAAATTCAGCCTGACAGCGCATTGTGGGTTCGAGTCGCCAATCCTGACAAATTCTGCTGGGAAGATCCCCATAACAGAGTATCATTTCAGAGGACGTTCATCATTACACACCTCTTTTCTCTTCGAAGTTCTACAAGTTGGATCTTCCAACATTAAAACATTGATTGATGGCACTTGTTATCACACCTTATTACATGGCTTGGTTGAATGCTTGATTCTGATTGGTCAATCGCTTAATTCAGCGGTGAGTTATCTCATGATAATGACCGCTCCGCTGTATAATGACCGCTGCCTAATCAAACCCTCTGAGCACCACCAGCTGCGCGGCTGCGCCCGCTTGATTTACTGCCGTTTCCAACATACCAGCCATGTAAACACACACACTACTGACACACAATGTAATTTACAGCTAAACATTGCTCTTAAAAATGTTTTTGAAAACATTTGAGCGAGAAATAGACGAAGCAGCTGGACCCGAAAATGGATTCTATTTGATCAACTCACTTCCTTGTTTTCCGACAGTGCTTCAGCCCTGCAGCTGGGCAGACGCAGCCAGCGCGAAGTTATGGAATACTTTTTTTGTTGTGTTTTGGATCAATGGATTAATTTATGTTAGTTAGCCATGTAATAAGCGGGATAATATCTGGCTAGGTGGTCATTGTCGGGATATAATTCACCTTCAGGGAGTGTAACCACCTCGGCTTCGCCTCGGTGGTTAAACTCCCTGTCGGTGAATTATCTCCCGACAATGACCACCTAGCCAGATATTATCCCTTACTTAGCAGGCACGCAGCGCCAGTGTTGTTTTTGGCAGCAAAATTTGATTTTAGTTTTAGTCATAGTCTTTTGAATAGTTTTCATATAGTTTTAGTCACATTTTAGTCACCTGGAATGCCTTAGTGTTAGTCTAGTTTTAGTCGACTAAATGTCATGCGATTTTAGTCGACTAAATCTACAGTTGATTTAGTCGACTAAAATGGTGGGCCTTGATGCCGTCGTAATGACTGATTTTACACTTGCTGAAAATAGCAGATCTACAAGTTCACAATGCGTCGCGCTGCGACGCATTGTGAACTTGTAGATCTGCTATTTTCAGCATGCAACCAAGTGTAAAATGACCTATACTGGATCTCTGGTCCACTAGTCCCTTCCTAACATTTTAGTCTAGTTTTTATTTGTTGACGAAATTGTCAGTATATTTAGTCTTAGTTTTAGTCATCATAGCTTCGTTTTCATGTAGTTTCCATTTAGTTGTCGTCAGTGAAAAAAGGTAGTCGACGAACACTTTTCGTCTTAGTTTTAGTCGACAAAAACAACACTGCGCAGCGCCATTCAAGGAAAAGGATGGGAGCCTCACCTTGGGTGCCTCCACAGCTGTGTACGTGGCCCCAGGAGGGACCTGGTAACCCTCTGTGTAGAGTTTAAAGTGGTGGATCAGAGACTCCATGGATGTCTGTCATGGGGGCAACACACACACACACACACACAAAAGCAATCAAATGTCACGTAATGTAGACGTTCCTACACTGGATGATTGGTACAAGGAGGTAATGACTGTGGTTCCTCTGGAGAAACTGACTTATCTCCTCCGTGATAACATGGAAGGGTTCACAAAGGTATGGGAACCAGTCTTAGATACAGTGGACCCTTCTAGACTGTGCTTCAATGTACCAAAGACTCTGGTGACCTGTAATGTAATCATGTCAAGACTGTGGTGTACTCGTTTTGTCTTTTTTCTTTTTGTGTTTGTTTGTTTTTTGTCTGTGCATTGTAATGTCCGTATTGTGGTTCTTGTTGTTTTCCTATGTTATGTTGAAAAAAGAAAAATGTGTGGTTCTATATACATTGAATTGTGATTGAACAGTTGTGAAATCTCAGAGCCTCAATAAAAATACATTAAAAAAAAAAGAAAAATGTCACGTAATGTAAAAGGATGGATATTTCATCGCCTAGTTCATGCATGGGCAATCTGCGGCCCAGGGGCCGAATGCGGCCCCCTACCTTCACTTAATGCAGCCCGCAAGGTTAATATCAGAATACTGATATATGATTGATTTCAGCTGTTGCAATTCCAAACATGAAAACATGACCCGCTTGAATTACTTCAGTCTATACACGTAGCTTAATGACTAGTATTAAAATGTTGTCTTTTTATGTACAATGTATTTGCAATTAAGTTCATGGAGTTAACATAAGTATAACTAAATGCATTTGAAATTAAATAAGAAAATTACTTTTCAGGTTTCCAATATAAAAAAAAAATATATATATTTTTTTAAATCCGGATTTCAATTCAAATACAGCAAAAATAGCTTGTAGATCTGCTATTTTTGCTACAACAGTATATGCAATGTGGCCCTCTGTGAGTGAGTGTGTAACTATAGTGGCCCTCTGTGAGTGAGTGTGGAACTATAGTGGCCCTCTCCATATTCAAAGTTGCCCACCCCTGGCCTAGTTGAACAATTTTACGGATAATAGGGCCCTTCGTGTCATACCTTCATCTCAGACCTCTTGGGCGGAGCCACCTTGGCATCGTCCACCTTGATCTCTCCCTCTGGCATTTTGTTCATCGCCTCCAACATGATGCGAAGACTCTGCCTCATCTCCTCTACCCTGCACAGGTACCTGCACGCACACACAGTCACACACACACACAGTATATTCAATGTGGTCCTCTGGAGTGAGTGTGGAAATATAGAGGCCCTCTCCATCAAAGTTGCCCACCACCCCTGTGCTAGATCTACGGCTGTACCAGTCATCATAAACATACAAGATCAACGGCTGTACCCGTCATCATAAACATACTAGATCTACGGCTGTACCCGTCATCATAAATACTAGATCTACGGCTGTACCCGTCGTCATAAACATGCTAGATCTACGGCTGTACCCGTCATCATAAACATGCTAGATCAACGGCTGTACCCGTCATCATAAACATGCTAGATCTACGGCTGTACCCGTCATCATAAACATGCTAGATCAACGGCTGTACCCGTCATCATAAACATGCTAGATCAACGGCTGTACCCGTCATCATAAACATGCTAGATCTACGGCTGTACCCGTCATCATAAACATGCTAGATCTACGGCTGTACCCGTCATCATAAACATACTAGATCAACGGCTGTACCCGTCATCATAAACATGCTAGATCTACGGCTGTACCCGTCATCATAAACATGCTAGATCTACGGCTGTACCCGTCATCATAAACATACTAGATCTACGGCTGTACCCGTCATCATAAACATGCTAGATCTACGGCTGTACCCGTCATCATAAACATGCTAGATCTACGGCTGTACCCGTCATCATAAACATGCTAGATCTACGGCTGTACCCGTCATCATAAACATGCTAGATCTACGGCTGTACCCGTCATCATAAACATACTAGATCTACGGCTGTACCCGTCATCATAAACATGCTAGATCTACGGCTGTACCCGTCATCATAAACATACTAGATCTACGGCTGTACCCGTCATCATAAACATGCTAGATCTACGGCTGTACCCGTCATCATAAATACTAGATCTACGGCTGTACCCGTCATCATAAACATACTAGATCTACGGCTGTACCCGTCATCATAAACATGCTAGATCTACGGCTGTACCCGTCATCATAAACATACTAGATCAACGGCTGTACCCGTCATCATAAACATGCTAGATCTACGGCTGTACCCGTCATCATAAACATGCTAGATCTACGGCTGTACCCGTCATCATAAACATGCTAGATCTACGGCTGTACCCGTCATCATAAACATGCTAGATCTACGGCTGTACCCGTCATCATAAACATACTAGATCTACGGCTGTACCCGTCATCATAAACATGCTAGATCTACGGCTGTACCCGTCATCATAAACATACTAGATCTACGGCTGTACTGTACCTGTCATAGCAGTCGCCTTTGCTTCCGATGGGGACGTCGAATGACACCTCGTCGTACTTGTCATAGGGTTGGGACTTCCTCAGATCCCATTTGATCCCCGAGCCCCTCAGCATCACTCCACTGACACAGGGAGGAAAAAAAACGCCATTTTTGGATTGATTGATATGAGAGAATTACATTCAGCTTCAGAGGTCAAGTTGAAGTCTTCACAGATAACTGGTTTAGATGGATTACTCATGTTTATACCATAAGACCTGATTTTGTAATAGTTTCAGTTAAACCTGTTTAACCTGTATATGCACCTGTTTGAGGTACTTATGTATTATGAATGATCATCGATAGAGAAGAGAGGCAGACATCTCCCCTTGTGTGTATTGTACGTATATTGTCTTGTTTTGTTTTCGGTTGTATGTATTGTCAATTGTCAGTCGTTTCGTTTTCATGTATGTTTGATTAAAATTCAATAAAACGTAAATTAAAAAAAAAAAAAATGCATCGAGGCGGCCATGACACACAGAAGACACAGGACACAAGTGTGTCTTAGGTGTGAGTGAAGCCGTAGTGTGTGTGTACCTTTATGTATGTGTGCGCATAAGAGACATGGGTACATAACACAAGTCAGGAGGATATGCAATAATAAAAATATATAGCATTCAAACGTGGTGACTATCAAGACGTATTTCCTCTCTTTGAGGGGGTGGGAGGGGCTGGGGGGGCAAGGCAAGAGACATGAGTCAGATCGTGTGAGATAATCCCCACATAGCCTACAACAACTTCCGTCAACCGAATTCACTGTAGTAGCCTTTTCATGAATTATATTTGTGCTTAGGCTGTCGTGAACGTTTAGAATAGTTAGAGACATTAGAGAAGTTTCAACACCAAAGTAGTAGTAGTTGTGAATTAGCAAACTGGACATTGAATGTTTCCTTTATACTCGTGTTGTGCTTCTATTTTTGCCGTAGTTTTCATTTTTGTTGTTTTTCATAAGCGCACGTCCATTGTGCTTCAACTACACATTTCTGTGTGACCTTCCCAGCCCCTGCCACCCCTCACTGGGGAGGATTTCAGGAGGAAAAACGGGCAAGTATAGGTTACCTGAAACCATAGTTAAGGGCCTCCTCAGCGGTGACCACCCCGATGTCAACCGTGCGGTTCTTCCAGATACGGTTGTTGGTCAGCATCTGCCCAGAGGGGATGAAAAAAAACACAGTGTGATCTATTGATGGCTTGACCACCATACCTACTACATAGATTGTTGGACAACCACTTCAGAGGCTCTATACATCCACATATAACAGCATCCTAAGGTTAGCAAGGAATATCACCTCTAATACTAGCCATGTCTTGTATGGAGAGTATAGGTTGCTGCCTTCAGGAAGGAGATATGGTGTTCCAGCATACAATAAGGTCAGACTGAAGAGGTCTTTTGTCCATCAGTCGACTCTGAGGCTTAACCAGAATTTTGGCCAGGACTAGACTGAGCTGTGGCCTTATATGTCTCTATGTATGTAACTGCATTTTATTTTATTGTCCTGTGTTATGTCAAATGTGTATATGTGTTGCATACAAGGCCGCTGGGAAAACTGACAATAAAGTACTATATCATATCATATCATAACTGTAAAATGTCTGATTAACCAGATAGGCAGCAGAAACAAACCTCTTCCACCTCGTCGATTCGGATGGAGAAGTTCTTTGCCCACTCATAGATGTCATCCATCAAGCCCAGGGGCATGTCCTGGAACGCAACGTCACACGACACGTCACTTCACCACGGCTGCCTTAAGTCTTGTACTAAATACGTGGCTAAGACCTTATTTTTAGTTATTATATTTTTTCATCCAGTGACTAGATAAGACATGAGACACAAAACTACATTTCTCCCACTAACTAAGAAATGTCTAACGTAAAAATAGCCTTGTTCAAAGAAGCTGAAGACCAGATGGTTACGGTAGTTTTCTAAAAGCTACTACAGAAATGATGGTGGCGTAACAGCGTAACTGAATCCAGCGCTTTACCTGGTGAACGCCGCCGGGTCTGACGTAGGCAGCGTGCATCCTGGCTCCAGACACGCGCTCGTAGAACTCAAACATCTGGACAGGACAGACAGGGGGACGGGAGGTCAGGGTGCTTATTGTCACAGAGCCACATCATGGTTCGTATGACACAGACAGAGCCACATCATGGTTCGTATGACACAGACAGAACCACATCATGGTTCGTATGACACAGACAGAGCCACATCATGGTTCGTATGACACAGACAGAGCCACATCATGGTTCGTATGACACAGACAGAGCCACATCATGGTTCGTATGACACAGACAGAGCCACATCATGGTTCGTATGACACAGACAGAGCCACATCATGGTTCGTATGACACAGACAGAGCCACATCATGGTTCGTATGACACAGACAGTATAAATGAGGCTTAAAAATGTGGGCGCTCAAGTAAGGTCATTATGATAAACTAGAATGAGAGAGGAAGAAGGATCGATATTTCCCCATCATCAGTGGTTCCTAAACTGGATGTCGGGGACATTTTCTCACTCAACAGTAATCAAACCATCATACAGTATAAGTGTATACAGGACAGGTATATTAAGACATTTTTAATATCAAATTGTCAAATATTACATACGAAAAGAGGCTGTACTACAAGCTCACAAGACGCCTCACACACTGACTGCAAGTTACTTTTCAGGATTTGAAATTCAAAAATAGCAAATCGACAAGTTCAAAACCCGTTCGCATTGCGACATGTTTTCGAGAACTGCCATTATTTGGATACTTTCGTGTGACGCTGTCATACATACGTATGACCAAGTAGGGTGTTCATTTACAGGGAAAGAAAATATGGAGATACGAGGTTTCTGCCTGACAGCAAAGATATACAATATACATTTAACCCATTCAGGCCTGACGTCGAAATTTAAAAAAAAAAGAAAGTTTTCTAAATCATGACAATTTTCGGAAAGATTTGAGGCACATTTTAACGATTTTTCAAAAATAGCAGACCTACAAGTTCATAGCGCGCCACTCGGTGGCGCGCTATGAGCTTGTAGATCTGCTATTTTTCAATAGCTAAATTATAACATAATGTTTAAAACGCTAACGCTAACGTGACATGGATGCGTTCCAGGTCTCAATGGATTAATGTCCGCTGCTACAACTCCATCCTAGTGGGAAACACAGGGATAAGGAGGAGGGAGCACAGGAGTAATGCTGCACATTTCTTGCTCAAATGTGAATCTCGATTTTCCTCCATAAGAATTAAGATCACGTTCTCATTTTATCCATGAAAACATTCATTGTCTTTAGTCTGTAGTTGCTGAACATCACTACATTCAAAATGTGGCACCTGGAGCCATAACTACTGTGGCTTTAAACAGACAACATCTAAGTGCTTGACTTAAACCTCTCTTAAAGTCTTTTTGTGTGTCTTTTTGTGTGTTTTTGCTACTCTTGTAGCAAAAACACAAGAGTAACTAAAATGAATTGGACAGCCAACTAGTGCGATCCTTCACAAAATGAGATTGCGTAGGTGTCTGAATCTAGATCGCGATCTTTTTTTCCGATGAATTGTGCAGCGCTTGTGCAGGAGGGTACGTGGTGATATTTCTCTGACCTTCTCTCTCTCCTCAAACAGCCAGAAGAAGGGGGTCATGGCTCCGATGTCCAGGGCGTGCGTGGTGATGGCCATGATGTGGTTCAGGATGCGAGTCAGCTCACCGAACAGCACTGCAGACACAACACCAACAACAACTCGAGTTTCTATAGACAGGGTTCTCACACAATTTTACCAACGGATTTCCAACACTTTTACAGAATATTTAACCCATTTTGACCTGAGATCAGATTCTAAAAATGTCTTCTACATCCTGACAGTTTTCTGAAAAAGCTATGTTTCTATGTCAGTGGTTCTTCGATTTTTCAAAAATAGCAGATCTACAAGCTCATAGCGCGCCACCGAGTGGCGCGCTATGAGCTTGTAGATCTGCTATTTTTCAATAGCTAAAGCATAACATAGTGCTAACACCAAAAGGGGTTCCCGCCCAAAATGGGTTAACCCAATTTTCAGGCCTATACACAGTGGAGCAACAATAAAGCAATAGAACGCTATAATTCTATTCCAAATCTTTCCACAATGGCTCAGGTCTGCACCCTAGAGGGCAGACCTTGTCCATCAGGGTCCTCCTCATTTTCTCCATTCAGAAAAACATAGCGTCTTTTTTATTCATTTTTATTTAACAACAATTCACGTTCATGAGCTCAGTTAATCATCATTCAACTGTTGCCAAATTTCAGCCATAGATCGTAGAGATGCTCCGATCAATCGGCCGCCAACCGGTGATCGGCCGATATTTACTCCAAATGACTCAATCGGCGATACGCAATTTAGAATTTAGATCTGGAGAAACCGATCTTTTACACCATTTAAGTGGTATAAATGTCAATCAGATATATAGTATAACATCATTTTTGCACCTTATGACAGTCCTAAACATTCTCCCCTTCCTCCCCACACACAGGAAGAGTTTTAATTTTGGACATATTCAAATGTTCCCCTTATTACACACAAGACCGGTATCGGCCGATCACGCTAAAATCGGTGATCGGTCCCAAACAACCTGATCGGAGCATTCCCTATCAGGTGGTTTGATCCTCACCTCTGATCCACTGTGCTCGGAGAGGAGCCTGGATGTTGAGCAGTTTCTCCACGGCCAGAGAATAGGCCTGCTCGTTGCACATCATAGACACGTAGTCCAGGCGGTCAAAGTAGGGCAGCGCCTGAGAGACAACACAAACCACACCATGCACATTTTTAACCACTTGAACCCATTTAGACCTGAGGTCGATTAAAAATATGTCTTCTAAAACGGTTGTCTGAAAAACCTATGTTTCTATGTCAGTGGTGCTCAACCTTTTTCATGTCAAGGACCCCTAGAATTATATGAATTTGGCTGCGGACCACCCCCCCCCCCCCCCCCCCCCCCCCCATCCGAAAAGAGTTTGAGTTAAAAACATTCACTCTGAAGGAATATTCAAAGATTTGCGCCACATTTTCACGATTTGAGACCTGGAGAGGGCAGTTGTTTTACAGACGGGTAAAAGGGCAGGGGCTGAAGCCCCCTTTGATGTCTATACTGTGCATGTCCCTGATCTACAGTCGTGCCATGACTGTCCCCTGGGCAAGACTTTGAAGTTTGGACGTGTTCTCTCTGCCTCCGATGAGCAGGTTTGTACTTTGCATGGTTTCCTAATGCTAAGCACATTGGAAAGCGCTAGGGATAAAAGGCGCTATATACAGTACAATGCACCATGTTACCACTTTTTCCCCATCTTCACAAACTGATCACCTATTATGGTGATCGCATTCTGGGGGTTCATGTGGTTAAATCAGTTTTGATCACAGCTTAAACAAATAAATCATAATTGAGCGAATTAATAATAAATAATTTCAAGACTTTATTTATCACCTTCTAATACATGAACTGTACAGTACTTTGTATAACATACAGTATAACTGAAAATGTCTAATAAGTTAATAACGGCATGAAAGTCATGTGGATGTCAGGAAAAATAGGGGCACCTAATCAATTGTTTTGGGATAGTCTGCAATAAATGTAATTAAAGTAAATCTGGTCTAAAAAAAAGGTGCAAATATTTACAACATACATCTCCAACATCATTCTCATCATTTCAAACAACACAATGACCGTTAATCATTACAAGCATGGGTAAACAACTGAATCATTTCAAGATTTTTACAGGCAACCGTAAATGTTCCAGAACGTAAAATGTAATGGCAGGATTATTAGCCCAGACATTAATTATAGGGTGCTACTGCTAGCGCACTTGGCTGGAGCCGCAAATGTAGTTGGCTGGCATAAAAAGGCATATAAATCAAGATAACCACAAAATATCCACTAAAGAAGCACGTTTGCCTTTTTTCTATGGTTTCCATAAGGGCTGCACCGCCACCTACTGTACATCATCAGGCGTTGACACTAAGGATTGCCCACCTGCCCCCTGACAGGTAAATAAAACCGTCGGGCAGGTGGAGTTGGCTTTGGGCAAGTAGAACTAAACAGGACCTTGCCTGATGGGCAGGTGCCTCAGGGCAGATTCACACTATGGTCCCGGGTGGGGGTCCACTCGCGACCACTTGGCAGATGTTGTGGTTAGTATGAATGCCACGTACCGTTCCCCGGAGTGGATCACCCAAACCGTTCCCGGGACCAACATGGAGGTATATAGTCTCGGGACCGATTGAAGTGTACTCTGATACGGATCACTGCAATGTGAGAGCATTGAATACAGTTGAATGAAGTGTACTTGGGTGCGGAAGAATGAAGGCCAATGTGAATCATGGCCAGCGGGGACCAGGCAATCAATCATATTGGGGAACAGTTTGAAATCAAACAGACTCGGTGTGAATCTACCCTCAGAGACCTTAGTGTCAACCCCTGAACACGGGGGATAATTGATACATATAAAGCATGACATCACTGTAGCTAAAACAATTAACTTCCATTACAAAATGTAACTGATTTCGATGCTGTGATTACCGGTAGCCCAGGGAAATCACACACACACACACACAAACACACACACTGGCCATCTCTCCGAGATGGGCCGAGACATTCTTCTGATCGGCCCAGTTGTGTAGCCGTGGACAGACAGACAGACGGACCAACTGCTACATGGATCGCTGCCTAGGAGCTAGGAGTCGTCGTCGTGAATATTAAAGCGAACCTAAATCTCTCATTCTGGGCGGAAATGCTCAGTGGCGTTTTAAAGCACCCGGAAGACTGCCGGAAGTACAATTATAACTCAATGGCTCGAGCGAGCGGAAGTTTAGCCTAGCCTAGCCTAGCCTAGCCTAGCCTAGCCCCGGACCTCAAATTTGAGGTCACATGCCGTCATGAACGTCCGTCCACCTCCATGAAAGTGCTGCAGTTGCTCTTTTCGCCAGTAGATAGTGGCAGCTTCACCATTGGATAGCCTTACTGCTGGGGGCTTGGACGACGCGTGGGCGGATGAGCCAAGACGTGACGACACACCGGGCACGAGCCGGACTTCTGGAGCCACGTGGCGACACATTGTCTGTGGAAACCGTGGCTGCAAGGCAGACTGGTGTACACCTCGCCTCCAACGTACTGGCCGCAGCAGATCGGGCAGGAGGAGTCCTCCGCCTCCAGATAATCCCGGTGGACGGTAATGTGTGGCAGAGAAGCGATCACGTGCCTATTGGCCGGCAGCGGAGGAGCCTGGTCGGCCAGCGAGGAGGAGTCGTCCTGGTTGGCCAGCAGCGCCTCCATGGCCATGGCCAGCCTCTCCTCCAGGGCCAGCCTCTCCTCCATGGCCCGGGCCTTCATGTCCTCCAGGACCTGCATCTCCACCATGGCCCGCTCCCGCATCTCCTCCAGGGCCATGTACATGTAGATCTCGCGGCCTTCCAGCAGACTCCACTGGAGCCCCAGGTGGTCCAAGTCCGAGTCGGAGTCCAAAGACGGTTTGTTTGATTCTGGAGTTAACGCCTCTCGGTTGAAGTCTGCGTTGCTGTTTTCGTCTTCCATGTAGTTCATGTAGTCATGGAAGAACGGTTCCATCCTACTTAGTATGCTTTTCCGTTTTAAGTTAAGCTCTATAGCTTTCTCACATACATTAAATAAATCCTATAATTACTCATAGTACCGGCCTATCTATTGCACGAATTATATTTAGAGGTCCGTTATCATAGCGTAGCGTGATGTCACCAGCCATGACCAAATATGGTATTTTGCTATGGTGACTAGTTCAGTTAATAGAGAAGGAAGCGTAAAGTTTACTGTAAATGGCAAATGCACGTTGACAAGTGTAACTGCTGCCACTGACAGCTATTCAACCTGGTTGCACATTATTTGCTCTGAAAGCTTGACTATCCTAAGAATCAACTGTACCTAATCGGCCTATTCAATAACCTGAATTGCATCCGTGTTCTGCATGGGCATAGGCAGACAATTGGCGAAAATAGCAGATCTACAATATCACAGGGACCAAGAGTACACCCCTTGGGAACACTGGTCAAGTTAGTTAAGAAGGAATACTGACGTTTTGTGCAACTGCTATTTCATTGTATTCATTAATTACAGTCAGAATCTGTTTTTGTTTTGTTTCAGTCTCCTGATTAACAACGTGGAGGCGAGGAGGCAAAACAGGGAGTTACACAATTAACTCCTGTTGCAGCTGATATACAATTAATTATACCACAAGAAAACTAATTCTACTTATTTGTAAGTCACACGTTCCATTTTTGCACAGCTAACAACGGCCTAATAACGGCTGTGTGTGTGAGCACGTGGATGTAGTATTAAATTCACAAATAATAAAACGAATAATACAAATGTGATGCACACTTCATCAGACAGAGTTACCGACAGTGTTGCACCTTTCCGTGCTCAGACACAGGGACACGTATAGGTAAATGGTGCATTTATATAGCGCCTTTATCCAAGGCGCTTTACATAGATTGTGCATCAATTCATCCATTCACACACACATTCATACACCATTGGCGGCGGAAACCATGCAAGGCACCAACCAGCACATCAGGAGCAATTAGGGGTTCAGTGTCTTGCTCAAGGACACTTCGACACTACCTCTGGGGGAGCCCGGGTTCGAACTGGCAACCTTGCGGTTTCCATCCAGCCACTCTACCCGTGAGCCACCACCACACACATGGCTCCGTAATGGAGAGGAGGCACCGCTCAAAAAAGGAGGAAACTACAGAAAATGGAAATGACAATGAGGGGGTTGTGTTTTGGAGTCCATCCGTTACCTGCAGGTAGGTCTTGTACTCGATGAGTTTCTCCGTGCCGCGGTGCAGCAGGCCTATGTGAGGGTCACACTTCTTCACCGACTCTCCGCTGAGCTCCAGCACCAGACGCAGCACGCCGTGGGCAGCAGGGTGCTGCGGACCAAAGTTAATGGTCAGGTTGGACACCTCCTTCTCCATGTTAGGATCAATGTCTGGAGGGAGAGGAGAGGAAGCATCAAAGATGACCTTAGAGGAACCAGAAATCATTCAGCTTTTTTTACTCTCCCTTACAGAGAGAGGTAATTGCAACGATGTCGATGTCAGATCTACAATAAAGAAGGCAGCGCGAGCACATCTTTCAATCAATCATCCATTTGGAACCGCCTAGGAATCGGGACCAGAATCAGAACCGCAAAAATCCTAAAAAGGATCCCAACCCTAGCTATCTAACATTGTGGCTGTGTGTAGTCGTGTTTGTACCGTTCCATGGTGGTGGGACCTATCGAACGGTGTGGCTGTGTCTAGTGTAGTTTTACCGTTCCATGGTGGTGGGACCTATCGAACGGTGTGGCTGTGTCTAGTGTAGTTTTACCGTTCCATGGTGGTGGGACCTATCGAACGGTGTGGCTGTGTCTAGTGTAGTTTTACCGTTCCACGGTGGTGGGACCTATCGAACGGTGTGGCTGTGTCTAGTGTAGTTTTACCGTTCCACGGTGGTGGGACCTATCGAACGGTGTGGCTGTGTCTAGTGTAGTTTTACCATTCCATGGTGGTGGGACCTATCGAACGGTGTGGCTGTGTCTAGTGTAGTTTTACCGTTCCACGGAGGTGGGACCCATTTCTCGTTGAAGGCTGTGGGGTACATCACTGCCCCGGCGTACTGCTCCGTCCACTCCACGTCTGGCTGCCATTGTTTCTGCCTGAGAGATGGACACAAGAGATGGCATTCAGTAACCAAGCAGGCTGCCCCGTTAACTCATTTACCGCGTATGTGCAGAATGATACCCTGTATATTATATAACCAACATACACTTATGAATGCTGGTTTGTTTACTGTTGAGATAGAATACAATGTTGCACAACATTAAACTAATCATCTGGGGACCCCACATAATAATCTGGGGACCCCACATAATAATCTGGGGACCCCACATAATAATCTGGGGACCCCACATAATAATCTGGGGACCCCTCTCTGGGGGTCCTGACCGCCGGTTTAGGAACCACTGTACTAGACAGTTAAGGAATTCTGGACCAAATTACAGATTATTTTTGGACCAAATCATGTCCAACAAGTCAACAAAGAAAATGTTAGGGTCCCAGATTATGTTTGTGTATATTTGGGGTCTTCTTTAAAATTAAAGATTGAGAAGCCATGAAATAAGAGATGCTAAATTCACCTATCACCTTGGCAACAGGATATAGGCGGGCAGAGTGGGTGTTATCAATCAATGCTTTATTTCAGACCCATGGAGATCCATAACACAGAAGAGTAAAATACATATAAAACAGTATAAATCACTCAAAGTACAGTACAAAAAATAAATAAAAAATACAGTTTTTCAACGTCTAACAGGCAGACAAGTCCGCCAATGCTTCCACAGTTTGGAAGAGAATCTATACGAGCTGTATACAGGGTTAGTCACAGCAGTAATGATGTCATTTTCTGACTCGGTTGCTCTGCACATAAATTTATACATCAAGTTTCTTAAAACTTCAGGGCAAGTTGGAACCCCGAGTTGACGCTTACAAACATATGGCTAGCACTTGGAGCTCCTAGCAGCAGCCTCATACTATCATTATACCACCTTGAGTTTTCTCATGCTCTCTTGACTTAAGTAAAGCAGATGTCTAACAATAATGTAACTCTTGAGAGCGTAAAATGAAACCAAATGGACCCGCACAGGACTCTCAAGAGTTAAAGATCTATAAGGGTCCATTTGATAACCAACTCTCCATCCTTTAGCTGGGGACCACCTGGAACCACCTCAAGGACTACTGCTGGTGGTCCCCGGACCACTGGTTTGAAAACCACTGAATTTTTACACGGAGGTGCCCAGATGTACCTATCATTGATTGATTGAGGTATGTATACAGTTTGCAGAATTACAGTACATTTCAAGCACAACTCAATAACGAAAAAATGTCAACTGTGAGTGGACGACACCATAAACGTATTACACTTGTTTAAGTTGTTTACAAGAGGGTCCACCATTTTCAATTCATCATATATCATCAGTGCCCCACCTATCCTATCCTGTATCCTTCACCTTGACCTCATACTGCCTCAGTCAGAGATGTAAACACCGGTACACGTTGAGCATTACCTTCCACCAGCAGCATAGCTACATTAGCTGGCCTGTATTTGGCATTACAGTCCAAATTCCACACACTCATGGTCGTAATGGCTACGTGACATTATAATAACGACCATTATGATTACATTTAACGTCTTTATTCAGATATGAGAGGTTCGAGAACAAACAACAGAGCTGACATGGAGCTTTAGTTAGGTAAAGTCAGTCACATTTATTATTAGCTTCATGCTATCATTAGGGGACTTTTTTTATCATGGCTAAAGCAAGAGCAGAAATTGTGCTTTTTGGATCGAACATTTATGGATTTCGTGTTGCTTCTTACCTGTTGTGCAGCACAGTGCACGCCGAGCTGTTTAATAGGAGTTTAGTTGAAGGACGTCCTAATCTGGAACTGAGCGACCTCAACATTGTGGCCGCCATCTTGGCTGTCAGAAAGCCCACTGAGACCACGTGACAGCACTGTTTGAGTTTCCTATCTGGTTTTTGTTGGAACAACAGGGCCACCTGCCGGCCATATAGGGTGGAGGAATAGCCCAGAAGTGTAATCCCGATTCCCCGGCCTACTCTATGATATGAATGCCAGTGTTTTTTTTTATTGAATGATTGATTGATTGATTGATTGATTGATTGATTGATTGATTGATTGATTGATTGATTAATTGATTGATTGATTGAAGTATTTATTAACAGTTTGCAGAATTACAGTACATTTCAAGCACAATTCAATACAAAGACTGTTAACTGTGAGTGGACGACCCAATAAAGCATTACTGTAAAATAGCTCGAACCAGTGCTGGTTATTTAGTTAGGACCCACGACAGTGGTGTTCGATACGAACTTAACCGGGATGTTGAAACCTCCAATGAAAAGCTCTATAATTTGCTTGGCCAGATATTCCGTCCTATCCAACTGACTCAGGCCAAATATATTAGAAGATATTCTGCCACCTTAAATCTCTGACTGTAATCCTTTTATACTTTTTAGTTATATGTGTGTCATAATGACAATGCTATCCAATCGCATATGACGATGACACACGTGTACATCCCTATATGGGGTTCCCACATCAATCCGATGTCAGCATTGGATATTTCCATTATCTCCACATATGGGCCATAAATCATCATCATATGTGGAGATCCAAGTGACAGCCTTTTATCCCCATATATGGAGATCCATTTGAGAGCCTTCGCAACAATTACACTTGTTTACAAGAGGGCCTACCTTGTTCAAATCATCAAAACATTTAGAGACAGACACTTCTTATCTATCAAAACATTTAGGTCTGACCTTCCTCAATCTACTGTACCCGCCGTGGCACTCAATATGTAAACAATAAACATTAAGCGAACCATTCTCAAACATACCATGTCCTACAACATTTTAAAGGTTTTCCAGTAGATCAGCAAATAAATAGGCTGATCCACAAGCTATTCTACTGTGTTATTATAGGACGCCCCTGCTTCTAATTAGCTATAACGTTTACACCTGTGACATTACCCATGATTCAACGCCATGACAAAAGTCTAAAACAAAAAACATGAATAATTATATAGGGGCGCTTTCCAAGTTCAGGACCGACATTTCCTTTTATCTAGAAACCGGTGTTTGCTTTGTTGTCTGTCAACTATACAAAAATAATTGTGGTTAAGGGTTGCACCATGGATTTCAAGACCATGCCCTACTGAGACCTATAAATATATCAGAGTCGGACTGCTTATGGTATAGGATGGGCGGGATGATGACGCTTCTGTCATGGTACAGTTAGTGCCAGTTCACCCCCCTCGTGTGCTCCTGTTGACCCAGTATGACACTGACGAGCCTGTTTACAGGTGTAAGGTGATCTGCTGGGACCCTGATGGAGCATGCGAACTGGTCCTGAAAGTGACTGAGACATAATAATCTGACCACCCATTTGCAAATCATTTTCACACTGTTAATATTGATTTCCTGTTTTGTTTTTTATATAGAAGTGCATTATACAGTGAATATACAGCACGGCCACCCAGGCGTGGAATGCCCTGACTTCCTCCCTCAAAAAATGCAGATCATCTTTTAAAGCAGGCCTGAAAATCCACCTTTCAACTGGCCCAAGAGAGAAGAAATGATCCTTCCTTTTTAAAAAGGTGATCACTGCCCCCCCCCTTCCCTTTTCCTTTTCCCCACTCTGTACTGTAGTTTTTTTTTTCCTGAAATGATATAGATAGATTTTTGTTATTGATGATATTGAATTTTGTTGATATTGTTCATGTCATGTCTATATGAATTGATTGAATAGGGCCTAAATGGAAACAGGATCGCAAGGACCTTTTTTGTGCTATCCCTTTTGAACTGAGTGTTTTTGAGTGGTGTAAACCACTCCTACGACTGGCTTTGTTAGTTTACGTGTCTGTCTGTCTGTCTGTCTGTCTGTCTGTCTGTCTGTCTGTTCGTACCAAAAAATGAGCATGGTTGCTACGGTCACCCAGTTCACACGGGTGTGATTTCATTACGTCAGACATTACGTCAGACCACAGTTGATCAGTCTATATAAGACCTTACACCACTCAGTTCACACGGGTGTGATTTCATTACGTCAGACATTACGTCAGACCACAGTTGATCAGTTTATATAAGACCTTACACCACTCAGTTCACACGGGTGTGATTTTTACATTTATGTTCAATAAACTATTCAATCAATCAATCAATCAAACCATGGTGCAGGGACGTGCACACATGTTGGACATCAAATTGGGGGCTTCAGCCCCTGCCCTTTTACCCGTCTGTAAAACAACTGCCCTTTCCACTAGACCACGAATGCAGCGTTTACTATGGTGAAAGAAATGCAAAAGTGCCACTCCTTTCCATTCCATGCCGGAAGGCAGCATTCAGGATAATTGCTTTTTTCCGAAGTCTCCTGAACTTGAACGCAGCATTTTGCGCTGAACAAATTTGTTTAGAAATCCATGTCGTACATCTCAGATCTCTCCACTAGGGCTGAGCTCACACCTTTCATGCAATTCTCGTGCTCGTTGGATGCTCGTTGGATGCATGTTGTGTTGTGTCATGGCCGCCCAATGTATTTCCAATGGAGGTCACATGGTTTGACCCAACATTGTGTTGTGTGAGGGGGAGGGGCACATTCGCTGCGCCCCTCCCCCTCACACAACACAATGTTGTGTCAAACCATGTGACCTCCATTGGAAATACATTGGGCGGCCATGACACAACACAACATGCATCCAACGAGCATCCAACGAGCACGAGAATTGCATGAAAGGTGTTAGCTCAGCCTAGCTCAGCTGAAGAGTGCTGGGTTGCGCCCCGAAAATAGCTGATCTACAAGCTTGTAGATCTGCTATTATCGTTATTTTGGGTCCAAAAGTGCCCTCTTACGGGATTTCAGCCCCTGCCTCTCTAACACTCTCTGCGTGTCGCTGCCATGGTGCATTGATATCTGATTCCGTTTACAGTGGCTGATTTACCAGTCCCCAGGATTAAAGTATACTTATTGTGCAGAATGTGCCATTTCAAGTTTTCAAATGTTTAAACATCTTTTGAAAATAGCAGATCAAGCTCACAATGCGTCGCATTGCGACGCATTGTGAGCTTGTAGATCGGCTATTTTCAACTGGCCGAAATGCATATATATAGGGATGAAGTGGTTACTGTATGTTTTGTAACTAGTAACTAGTAACTAAAGATTTAAAATAAATGTAAGTAAAAGTACAATATTTGCCTCTGAGATGTAGTGGAGTAGAAGTAAAAGTATTGGAAATTGGAAATGTAAAGTAGGAATACCTCAAAATTGTACTTAAATACAGTACTTAAGTAAATGTACGTAGTTACTTACTTTGATTATGTTTCAACCCTTCCCAAAAGACCACCACGTGTACTCTTTATAATAAAAAACAGTGCTTTTTTATTTATGTAATACTGTGGAAAAATAATTACATACCATTTTTTAAAAATATTGAAGATAATGAAATAAAAAAAATGAGAATTTCGATAACTTTCGTCTTTTTGAACTTTGTTTTCTCTGCTACGAAGAACAGTACAATAAGATAAACATTGGATTTTTTTCTTTTCTAAATTCAAAGACACAATAATACAGGTTACAGTCCTACCAGAGGTATAAAAGTATTGTAACAGGATTGTGAGAGAAATGATATGGACACACACTTTATTTTAAAACACTCTCGTACGTGGAGACGCATTCACACACATACATACATACTGTACTGTAGTGTATAACCAGTGGTTCCCAAACTTTTTCATGTCAAGGACCCCCAAATTGACACTAATCAGCCACGGGGGGACCCCCTGTTAACAAACATATGCCAGGGCCGGACCCCCATAAGAGAGGATTTGTACGGCTCTCTAGCAGTGATTTTCAACCCGTTTAATTTCATGGACCCACAGTTTGACATGCATATTAGTCTACGGACCCCCATTTAATGGCATTTATATCTCTGGGACCCTGTAAAATCAAAGTTAATTTAACTCCGAGTTAACTCTGAGTGTACAAATGGAACCAAATGGACCCTGACGGGTCCATTTGGTTTCATTTGTACACACTCTGAGTTACAGACCCATAAGGGTCCATTTTGTTCCTAACTATCATTTAGCTGGGGACCCCCTGGAACTCCCTCAAGGACCCCCTTTTGGGAACCAGAGCTGTATACACACAGACATGCATTGCATACAATAGTTGCGCGCGCACACGCGCAAGTAGGGCACTCACTGTGTGTGCAGTATGTGTCGCATACACACAGGGGTCATTCACACATCTATACAAACACACTGTACAAATCAATGTGCGCGCACAAACATTACACTCTCTCCCTCTCTCTCTCTCTCTCTGTCGCACTCAAACACCCACACACACACAGTCATACATCACTATTATGTCAATATTGTAGACTAACCTTCATTGAACCTCCGCATACACATTCTCTTCT